>NW_027526422.1:154513355-154529308 GCF_048455015.1 Haemaphysalis longicornis
CTTATCGGTGATGCAGTACCGCAAGCGAAATGAAAATATTCCATTCGGGATTGAAATCCTGAGTCGCTAAGTTGCTTTAAAAAAAACTGGAGGGATTGCAGGAGACGGACACAAGGCTCCTAGGCTGCATATTCATTGTGCCCAATCCCCGAGATAGCGATCTCAGTGAGTAACCCACGTTGCGTCAACCAGTTCGCACGGCACATGTCTCAAAGAAGACGAGACAAATCAACTTGCAAATAGCCAACGCGAGATTCGGCGGAGGAAGCAGAACATAGTTTCAATATCTACACTGAGGAAACAAACACCAGACTCTGTGTGGCCGTCTGAAAAGAAGTTTTCTCACGCAACAATCATGAACGATTTGAAGGGTAGGTTGTGAATTTATTTGCAACAAGGAGAAAGCACTACTTACATTGCTGTATACGCAATACACAGAGATTCTTTCCATACCGTCAGTTTTCTTAGACGGGATGAATAACCAGGCATCTTGTGTGCTCATTCTGGACGGCACAACTCATCTGCCCTAAGTTGCTGATTTTCAATGGCGCGCGGCAACAGAGTAGTCGTTAACATTTAGCGTACGATTATTTTTTTCAGTTGGCATTTTTTATTCATGGGCGCTCCTATGCAGCGCTCCCATAAGGTCATGAAATATGTTAACGTAATTGCACGCGTAAAGTTTGTCTTGTGAGGTGCTGCTGTTATAAAAAAATGCAGTAAACTTGGGAGAACCTGAAACACAAACTTGAAAACTGCGTTTCGATGACGGCTGGCGTTACAAGCGTCACGGAACGTCAATATTACATGCGGGTGCAGCTACATATCCGAGAAAACTCAGGGATGGTGTGGGGACGGCCTGGCAGCATCTGACGAGGACCTCGGGTGCAGTTCGGTGAGGGATGGTGGAATCACGCAGCGGCTTAAGGACCTCTGAAAGAAAGAACAACAATCCGTAAGATCTTCATTTCAGACAATGAGTGAATGCTTCCATCTCTAAAGGGACCCAAGAACGCTGCCAATAAACGCAATCACGCTGTCCTTCGGCCTTGGAAGCGCACAGCCGCACCACGTTATGTGCTCGTCGCAGCACATTCGTCTACCAGACCTTGCTTTGCAATTTATGAAAGTTGCTGTAGACTGGCTTCTCTATAATACATTTATTGCTGCAACCAAAAGGAGGCTAGCCAATATCCAGAAGACCGCTCGAATGACGTAATTAAAGTGCGCTAACAATGACAAATCCGGGAAAGCAGAAGAATTATTGAACAAAGTGTTTCTTCATTGGGGTTTTTTCGTGAGGGCAATTTTTTGTTGAGGTACTGTGTGAGCCTTGTTCTAAATACTGGATATGCATATTTACAACGTTTTGGAAGCATTCCAGATTTAAAAAAAACTAAAAAAAGTGTTTCAGGTTGCCTTAAAGAACTAGCAATATTTTAAAATTTGGAAGATAAAATATCGAAATGCAAAAAAAGAACAGGCACAAGCAATGTTTGTTTGCAGAGATGAAACACCTAGCGGTATTTTGGACTGACACACTGCGGGGTGTCATAAATATAATTTTGTCAGCCTTAGAACCATCTAATCTTATCAGAATCTGTGTTCAGGTCATGGCAGCTGGCACTCCACCGAAGTAAGGCCTAATTATGTTTGGGCGCTGAATGATGAATAAGAACATTCAACCTGTAGCCCCTGTTGTGAAAAACCCTGTAACACCTGCAATATAGGCAATACCTGTAATACCTGTTGTTAATGCATATCGCAGTGCATATTCTTCAACCTAGACAAGAAGCCATGTAGAGCCCCTTAACACTATTATTTTTCTGATCTCCGTAAATCAGGGTGCATTGCTGGCACGTCCTGAAAACGTTGATGGGCTCCCATAGTAATGCCATAAGATTTGGCAATATTTTTACGCATAGGTTAAAAAAGATTATCTGAATTTCACGTTTCCTCACTGTGCTCTTCCTCGCCATAATGAATGCATGTCACCCTCAGGAAGTCCACAAGCTGCGGGTATTTATTTGGACTCAGTGACGTGAACGCGGAAAATGTCAGTTGGGCTTCCAAAAGATTCTTGTTAAGGGAGCCCCGACGCCGAGAAGTCGAATGTCACGCGGGAAATAAAAGTGGCAAGCACGAGTTGTCCTCACACGACAAATGTGAAAGCTAGTCACAGAAATAAAAAGCTTCTAAAAAAGATCAGGATACGTTTGGAGCTTCGATAACATTTCTCAGGGCACATAATGTTTTGTTTCGCAGGATTAACTTTGGACACGTACGACTTTTACTAAACAATAGTCAGAAGTATTTCATCACCACGGCACTACTGTGATCGCATTCGCCTTGGAAACCCCTAAGTGCGTAATTTTTGTAGCAGGCATCGCGTTTAACTTTACCTAGTTCTCCTCTTAGTATGTGGCGATGCATCGCACCCCACTAAACTGCCGTGTCTACGATATTTGAAGCAGTTCCCCCAGAATGCGCCTCAGACATTAACGCTCGAGCGACAGGCTGAATGACGAACGAAATACTGCAAGTTCTCACTGGATTCTCGCGGCGTCGCGCCTGCATGCGAACAGTTCGAGCCGCATTGCAGGAACTCATCTGGCGTGCTAAGCGTCCTCAAACGGGATAAGCGTGCTTACGCGGCCAGAAATGGCGTATCCAGCGGCCCATAGGGGTACCTGGGCTACGCCTACTGCCACAAGTACCCAGCCTCCGAGGCACGCGTCGGTCACATCAGTGGGCGCGGAAGCGGAACCAGCACAGCTGGTGGTGAGCAGGCTGCCAACAAGGGCGCAGGACAGAACGGCAGGGAGGAGCCAGGTCCAGGACACCTCGAGCAGCGACGGCCATGGCTCACCGTGCATCAGGAGCACGTCCAATCGGAGGTGCTCCATACCTGCACGACTCGGTTGGGTCGGGTTGTGCGCCATATAATTTTGAACGACGAAAACTTTGTTGCAGAACAAGAAAGTTATCCGTCCGTAGCAAGTAACAAGACGAAATAAGAATTTCGTTTCTAAATCCTCCTGAGACACGCAACAAGGCGTAGCAAAAACCAGTTAATTTTTTTACATATTTTAATTTACTCGAGTACAGGCATCATTCTGATGTCATTATTTGCTATGACATTTCGTTCAAAATTTATCAGATGTGCAAGATATTGCCCACTGGGCCTACGTTGTCAAAAAACCATGGAAGTGATGTCACAGACAGTGTCTGTGCGTGTGTGTGTGTATGTGTGTGTGTGCGTGTGCGTGTGCGCGCGCGCGTGTGTGTGTGTGTGCGGGCGTGCGTGCGTCCCGCTGTTTCCGATGAAGATATGTTTGTTTTTTAGGGTTTAACGCGCGGACGCAACGCAGGGCGCGCCTCATCGTTCCTTCAGGGGTAAGGAAGCCTCGCAAAAAAATAAAAATTACGCCCACCTCCCCTCGCGGGAACCCTGGTGTGATGCAACGCCTCTCATGGGGGGTTCCATTGACTTTTTCCATCGTATTGATTAGGCTTATAGCAGGATTCTCACGCGAAGGGGAGGTGGGCGTCATTTCCCATTTTCACCATGCAATGCACATGCAGTACACGTATGCTCAGGTACAGTCTTTACTGCACACGAGAATGAGTGCCTTGTGGTCCGTAACGTGCACATTAGGGGCCCGACGATTGCATCAAGAAATCGTCGAGTACTGCGAGCGAGTGGAAGCGTAACGCGGACGACCGTCGACTGAGACCGTCGGAGCGCGGCATGCCACTTTATATTCACAGCGCCCGAAGGAGAGGAGAGCGCGGAGACAGAGAGTACTGCACATGCGCAGCGCGCGCAGCGCCGAGCGCAGCGCCGCCCACGGGCGCCTAGCAACGGAGTGAGAGCGCGCTGCGCCAACCCGTAGCTGTTTGGGAGAGAGTGTTCGCTATCGGAGAGAAAAGAGGAGGAGAGGCGCAGCTGTGCGGACAACGCCGGACAGACGCAGGAAGGACAGACGGGCGAGCATAAGATGCGTTGCATCTAAAATCCCGGGCCATCTCCACTAACGTGAAACCTGGTGAGCGGCGAAGCATGCAGTTTATAAGTGCATTCCTGGCGCCTTGGTGTTTTTGCCAACGGAGATGAAAGTATTGGGGGTACAGGTATACAGCTTTGCCGTAAAAGTCTGTTGTCTTTGAAGCACGAATCTCGCCAGCGCGAAGCGTTAACGAGTGTCTCGGTGTTTTTATAGTACGCTTTACGAAGCGCTCCAGCGCGAGGCGCACACGAGTTTCCCGGTGTTTTTTAGTGCACGTTACGTTCCGGCAAGAGCACAAACGAGTTTCCTGGTGTTTTATTACCGTAACTACATCAGACGAACGACGATTGCGACGACAACAGGAGATGCCAGCAGGCATACCCTTTAGTGAGCTTCGCCCATAAAAACATGTAATCGTTGCTGCTAGTCCCCATTTTCCGCGATGCTCTAAAGAATTTGTAGGGAAGAGGCATCGGCGGCATCTCAAGAGATTTTATATCATTTATTTGCAATGAATGGATCCCCAATTTCAATGGAGAGAAAGGGGAAAACAAAATAATGGGTTCTGCGAAATATAGTCACAAAAGGTCAACATTGCCCCGACGGGCAACCCGTTGCACATTTAATTTACGAGGGAAATGAAGAAAAAATGATACAAGTCAAGGAAGAAACAGCGATATTGAATGATACCTTAGTCTTTCACGAGTCAAATGAAAAAAAAGATAAATGTCAGGACAGAAATAGCGATAGTGAATGATACCTTAGTCTTACATGAGCTCGTAAAATGAAAATTAACAGGGTCACCGCATTTTTAAACACATAAAAGCGATTTACTTTGGCGGCGTCAAAAGAAAACCTCTGGACTCAAAAGCGCAGTTTTTTTTCTTAGTTTCAGCGCAATCTCGCAACTACAGGGGCATGAAACACAGACAGATTGCACCACCAGTCTCTACTCCAGCTTTAAAGGAGTACTGACACGAAATTTCAAAGCTGAGATAACTATGTAAAACGCTTCCTTTTTATCAGGAGATATCTCCCAGCAAGTTTCAACAGCAACCGTTCAGCGAAACATATTTAAAATCCATTTTAATCTTCGCCCGCACGAGAAAGCCCAGAGCGGGCCGACGTGACATCATCTGCTGCGTGCCCCAAACTGCCTACGGCGGGGCTCCCGTGACGAAGCCGACGCGCTGGCTGTGGTTGGCGCGCGCTGCTAGGGCGTGTGTACACGTCATGCTTTTGGGACTGACGTCATGCTGCCCGGGCCTGTGGGGACGGCGAAGCCCTCGGCCGGTCTGGGCGCGTGCGTGCGCTCGCTCGCGCGCGCTTCCAGAGAGGCAGCGATACGGCAAGAATGGTGACGCCATGTGATACATGCTGTCATGGCGGCCGCTCGGCGTTTTTTTGTCGAAACCGAAACTGGCACGAATAAACGACGCCGTAAATGAATGTTTACGCTGCGCTCGACCGTCTAATCTGTCATTCTATGATTAGTGGGCTGGTAGGCACGCATATCAGCGAAAAAAACGTAACATAAAAATTTCGTGTCAGTACTCCTTTAAGAGACTGTTTTGGTTTCACTTTCAGCTAATTTTATTTACGGAGCGCTGAAATCTGAATGCGCAATATGTTGCACTCTGGGTTTTTGATTGCTTTGTCCAGATAGCAATGATACTAACTTTATGGCAAATTTGTGACAAATAATCGAGCCTGTAAAGAAAACGGATGAAGCAGTGGCTACTTTGCAGGCACTTTGCAACGATTTTTCTGTGACGTCAAGGAACCTTATTTGGGAGGTTAGCGGTCACCGCCGACGTACGCCTTCGCCAAGAAACATAACTGGGCGATTGTGGACTTCCGTTTTATCATATCACTTTAGTACTAACACAGTGACACCGACAACTATGCCTTATGTGCTGGCCCATATTACGCCTCCTGTGCTTATTACGTCACTGCAGCGTAAAATGTGAACGTTGTTTTAGGTTTTGTCGAAAAAAGGCTTCTGCGGCTCCTGGCTCGAGCTACGAAGGCTAGTTCTTTCCAATTTTACAAAGCTGTATTCAGATTTCATGGCCTTTTTGGGTGACCGCGTGCATGGTTGTAAGCGTGAGCGTAGAAGAAGAGTAAGTGTTTATTGAAGGTGAGCAAAAGTTCATTTTATATTTCATGTTCTTATCCACAAGGCTCGTGCTATAGAGCGGTGCTAACACAGCAGATCCTTTTCAAGTAGCATTCTGATATTCGCAAGAAAGGGGGCGGCCAGCCACTCTTCTCACAGGATATACCGCTAACAATTCATCCCAGCCGGCCATGACACCACCCCCCCCCCCCGTGCGTAACATGCTCTGCAGGCGACGCAACAAACATTCACCATCTACTCTGGAAGTGCACGGGACTGCGTGCAGAGTGATGTCTTCCAAACCAAGCCGCATCACGTGTTTGCAAAACTGCCTCTACCCACGCGCAGCCACAGCCAGATCAGGAGTTCGTCTCATTGTAGGACCTGGCTCTCACCCCTGTCGGCGTCCATTTGGGCATATAAACTTGTTTCGACTTCATTGACACCTCCCTCCTGCTTCGCCCCTCTTGTATTTGGTACTTGAGTTTTTATGTCAATAAATTAACATTTTTATGTCAACAAAGTTTCATCACTTGTGGACTCATTCATGTGTAATCTTTTTCGCAATACGTTGTAAAGCGTAGGCTCCGGGGAAGGCGCCATTATACTGGTCATTCCTTGCTGAAAGTGAGATCAATGACTTCGGGCAGGAGGGGCTAAGTAGCAGCCATGAAAATGGAGACACGTTTTCTTATCAGAATCTTACTGTGTAAGCCCGCAGTGACTCGTTAGTCGAAAACCTTTGTTGATCTTTCGCTGTGAACGGCACCAAAAACAGCAGCGGACATAATCGCGTGGATAAAGCACCTGGCGGCCCACCAGCAGAGCAGGTACATCACAGACACAGAGAGCACTACGTATAGGGGCGTACTTAGGGGAGGTGGAGGTGACTGACTCCATCTAGAACTGATATATACCTGGTGCACTTGCGTGTGCTTATGTGCCTGAATAGAAACAACAAAACATGGACCCCTCGTTTAGGATGAAGTTTTCTTGTGAAGAATTCTTTGGTTGTCATCTGTGTTTTCGGAACCGCTTCGAATATGCTGAAATGAAGCAATCGGACTGACGCCGGCTTCCTAGCCCAAGAGACCAAGGCTTGATTTCAGCCACGGAAAGTGTTTTTAATGCGATAGCGTCACTAGCCTCATTTTTCGATTCCCCCGTTGCCCCTAGCTGTCCACTATCAGCCGGGCTCATCAGGCGTCCACGCAAATACGTTACCGTTGCCAACCGGAAGCTGCGACTGAGGCAGAAACATTCGAGGAAGCGGAACCCGTAATGTGGTGATACGGCAATAGAAGCTTGGAAAAGAGGACAGTGATACAACGTCGAATATGAAACACAGGACACCCGTTTTCACCAAAGGCCGCGCCTGCGTGATGAACTTTGTTCTATGCCCAGTCAGTGGTAGCATGCTCGGCGCATAGAGTTTCATAATGATGTATACTAGAGGGAAATCTGGCACTGCTATTGCTGGCAGCAGTGGGCGGCGCCATTGCAGCTAGCGACGTTCCTCCCCTACTTGACTTAGCTAGCCACATGTCTTCGTTTTTTGTTAAGTATTTCCATTGAACGTTAGCTCGGCAGAATAAGTGAGATTTAACAAGATTATTTCATGCCGAATCTGCGCATAGAATGAGCCGTAAAAATAACCCTCATACTTTGCTAGAAAATGCAGTACGGGTGTTGAGGCGGCGTGTACTTTTACTAGTCATTAAGGAATTTCGTAGAACCTTGTGGGTGCATTGTAAGCAAATGCGACACGTGGCCTTCTACGTCACACACTATTCCACTCGGCGACCCCTCTTTGAGTGACTTGCTCAGCCAGCTCCGAGATTCCTACTTCGGGGACACCGTAGAATACTATTTCAACTAAATATCCGGAACCAGGTTTGAGTAACGTTAATTGTCGGGGCCATAGAGCCACAATAAGGCCGATTTGTATTTATCTTAAAATATCAATGAGAATTTACTCGTCCAATTCGAAAAATCGCCAATAAACCACCGACTTAAACTATGGGACTCGTTCAGCAGAGTTCATGCAATTCTGAGCTACACGCGAACTCTATCTGATATCCGTCTATCTCCACCCACAACGAAGCCTGAACCCACTCAAAATAGATACTGGGACAGGAAACATGAATCAATGAGTAGCTCTAATTCTGCAGTATGAACGGGGGTCTGAAACCGCCATTCCATATTTTTAGCTATGCTGCATTGGTAATCACGAGGAGAACTCGGTTCCAAGCAAACTTGCTAGTTCTCAGAACTGTTGAGTGCACAGAGAAGGAAAGCGGAGTACCGTCTGCCGTACCATAGAGCCAGGTGATTCCCAGCACCTCACAAAGCGCCGTGAATGTCAGCAGCGGACCAATCACTTGGGTGTCCAGCAAGGAGAGCAGCTGAAGCCCTGCCTGCCTCGACACCAGTGGTAGGCCACCGACGAAGCCCGCCACGCAGTGGGCGACCACCATGGTGGGCCTGTAGGCACCCATCGCCGGGAACGTGTCCCCCCAGTGGGTCAGCACCGTCTCCACTAGCGCAGCCTGCATGGCAGCACCAGATCACTTCGTACGAACATAAGAACAAAATACAAATGAGCAATGTAATGATTACGTTTATGCCCTATTTTTTTACAACTAACGTGTGTAAAGCAAGATGTCCACGGCGGAACCAATCTATCTTGTTTGTTTTTACCATTCTCCAAAAATGAGCTCTGAATATGAGATTCTGTGCTCACTTGCCAGTACTACCGCTTTCCAGTGAGAGGGCAAAGCCCGGAATGCGATTGTAACTATTTATTATCCAGTGGGAATACGCAGAACATTATTACAAGGTGGGGCTGTTTGCCCTACAAGCCACTGGGCTATTCGCAGGCTGGGGTATTCGCAGAAGCCGTGCAGCTATAATCTTATTCTCTTACGCCGTGAGGCTCCAAAACTCAGTATAGCACTAAAACGGATCCAAAGCAGGTCCGCAGCACTTGCGGAAAAAGTTCGTAGAAGAAAGCTTTTTGCCGGACAGGCTATAGCATCGGGCAATATCATCGAAAGCAATGAGATGGCCGATGCAGCCACGTAACGATAAAAAGGGAACACTGGAAACGGGAGTGCGAAAAGAACTGCTAAACACGTCCAAACGCTGCGGTGTGCGCCGGTGGTTCCGGGCCGACGTCTCTGTTCCCAGAGTACTCTTCAGAGCGAATGGGTAAGAGTTCTTTGTAAGCGAAGTTTCTGTGCAGCATAAAAGAAGGATGCAAAAGAAAATAACAATATAATTGAAAAGATGGCAGAAAGTGAGGAAATGAAGCAGCGCTGAAAATCAGACAGTGTCTTAGGGAAGAAGAGCTGGGAAAGGGCACGGCATGTCTGTTTAAGACCAGGCAGTTTTATTTCGTTCGAAAGATTTAAATTTGGAGAGTTGTACAGCTTATGCTACACCTGAGTTATAAAGGCGTTGTAGCGATGCTCCACAGATACTTTAGTTAGTCCGTAGAGTGTTAACAAACCCTGAAGTGCGCAAACGGGGCGTTGCCCCCGTCTGCGGACTTCCGCTTTTTATAGTCTCGTGCATGGAGGTACTACAATAAGGACTATTACTTTATTTTATAAGGACAGGGTCCCATCTCGGCCAAAAGACCGAGGAAGTAGGCCTCTGTCTTTTTTTGAGGCTACCTCACTGCAAAAGATTCCGCTATACGCAAGAGTATTCATTCGGAATAGCCCAAGCACAACGCCGCACTAGCACAATCCTGATTATAGCTGTTATGCTTTAACGCCGAAAGAGTAATTCAAAGTACAATCGTCTTACAAGCCTTGGGAATCTTGCTTTGATAAACTGCATCGAGTTGCATAAGCGAGGTTTCTACGAAGAGTTACAGGTCAACGTTGCTTTAAAAAGGTTTGGTAAGAAAATGAAGCAGTCATAGGCTTATCTGTAAACACCCACGCGCAGGCTGGTTTTCCCAAACTGTTATGGCAGTGAGATGCATGCAGAGGACCGTCCTGTTTCAGAGTGAAAAGGGTGTGCTATCAGGAAGAATAAATCACCTTCTCTGTATTCAAGAGATACAACCACAGGTCACCGATTTCCCCCAAGTATTTATTCAGACTGCATTGTGTCACGAAAAAGTTCACTACAGTTCTGGACGCATTTTCCCTGGTAAGCCACCATGTAGGTTAACAAATAAAGGCACAAGTGTGTGTGTGTATGGGGGGGAGAGGAGGCGGGCAATCGGGGGGCGGTTGAATTGGCGATTTACGTACGCATGCACGAGCATATTTTCCAGAGGCGTCATTAGCACGTCATACAGGGGGATAAGTCAACTCCGCATAGCTCTATTAATATCCCTGGAAGATTAGAATTTTAAGCAAAGCTGATTACTTCAGGTGCAAATCCACGAAACACCCAGTAGCACCCGTCTGATCTTGAAGCGCGCGCCTTTGCGGTAAAGGTGAAGCAACTGCCTCGTGCCGTTTCGCGGCTCCGACAAAGCGCGACCGAACACGCTGCGGTCACAGAGTGAACGAATTCGCGGCGCGGCGGCTTCCACAACGAAAGCGTCTAATCGGTCGTGAGTTCCAAAGGGAAGGGTGCGAAGAGGGGATGGGAACGAAAAAAAAATTGGGCCTATCTCCCCACGAGGGGGGACTCGAGTAAATGCGTCGCGTAGGTTGTCGACCTTGCGTTTGGCATTTCCGAGCAAGTGCGGAGTCTTGCAGCCGATGAAGTCGTCTCGAGCCCGCAGCACTTGGTAGCCGTGCTCCTGCGACTTCGCAACGGCCTCGTTGGAGCGCGTGTGGACGCCCATCTCCCATCTCCCCGCGAGGTGGACTCGAGTAAATGCGTCGCATAGGGGGTGGGTGTATTGCGTTAACGCTTAGTGTTTGGGGAGTTGGTGGTAGTGAATGCGTTGTATCAGCAGCTTCTTGACGTAGTTTGAATGAATCAAGGATACAAGGCGCGTTCGTAGCCTTCGATTCTGTGTCGGTTTTGTGGCGCAGTGGGAAGAGCACCATGCACCTCGTGTTCCGCCCACAGGGTCGTGGGATCGAAACCAGGCGCCGATAACTATTATTTTTTTATAGTGTAGGGGGAGGGGTGCGGACGGACAACAACGCAGCACCTGTTGTTGAGAGCGAGGAGGGTAGGGGGGAGAGACGCGCACCTGCGCCTCGCCGCGACGCGCATGCGAGGTGAGCGTGCGGACGCCGCCGCTGACGGTCGAGGGACATCGTGCAACTAAGAAACGCTCCGCGTTTAAAAAGGGCAAGCTGCGCCTTACGACTGCGACCCGCAACCGGTGACGCAGTCCAACACGTTCGGAATATTTCCGAGAGTAGCTGCGTCAACACCTACTCAAGTGTGGCCAAATGAGGCATGAGCAAAAAAATTAATCGGGGACTTGTCTGCTGACGTGCGTTGAAGGCGAAGGCGTTGCACTTATCAAACAGTACTTGACTACTACATTGTGTTCGCGCCTCTTCCTTGGATTCCGTTTCTTCTCAAATCACGCGGAAGTTTTCTCTCAGTCAAAGCTCGTTTCTGCGTGCACCTGTTCTACTCACGTGCCGTCACTTTCACCTGTCACGTGAAACGCACCCGGATAATTCTTTTTCCCCCTCGGGCCCGGTGCTGAGTTAGCGTTTTGATCACTTTATTTACTTCTTGTAGCGGCCGCTTTTGGTACCACTGGTGTAGGAAGCGACGACGACAAGGAAGGCCACGTTTTACACTTGGTGAGACATTTAACGTGGTACTGACACAAAATTTTGAAGGCCAGATAACTTTGGAGATAGATTGGTGTGAACACATACATCATCAGCAGAATATCATCGGCGAATACAGCCTAGAACATATTTAAAATCAATTTTAAAGTGTGCGAAAAGCAACCGAGCAGCCAGCAGAGGACCACGCGCAATCGACATCCCGAGGATATTTTGTAAATAAACAACATCCAAACCCGTCACGAGTTTGTGTTTGCCGCTTCCGCACGGCCGGCGTTTTTCGCCGGCTCACCCGGCTCGCCGCTCCAATCGGAGGGCCGGAGGGCGGAGCTACTGCTCTCAAGAACGAACGACCCGATCGTAGGCGGCGGAGGCGCCGTGATTTCGTCAGCTCATCGGGCAGCTGGCCGCGACCAAAGTTCTAAAGCGATTCCAGGCACTCTGTTTCTATTACTTTTTATTTACATTGGACGCGAAAACGCGCCGGAGACACGAAAAGCCCACTGAGCGAGATGCACGGTCGCTGTGCAGGCGCCAGCCACGGACGCGAAGTGGCCCAGGCCAGCGCAGGTAGTTCGAGCGATAGCTTATTATCGCTGCAGTCCCAACCATGGCAGCTTATATGAGAAAGGAGTTAATGATGGGATGGCGGGTTGCATGAAAAATTGTCATCTGCACCGTACGAGAGCGTCAATCGAATATCCGCCGCAGTGCTAAGCCGAACACATCTGTAGGCGTACCTGTACGCAGACGGGTCGGCTGCTACCAGCGCGCGTGTTTCGAGCATCGCGCGTCGTTCTTTAGCCGCGGTAGCATTTGCACTTGCAGCGGCGGCGTCACGTCCACGGCCGCTTTTTAATTAAGCGGCTCACGAGATCAGTACGTGGGGGCATTCGCAGAAACTGCTGGTAATGCGGATTCCACAGTGCTACGGCAGCTCTGCTCTGTGATATCCCTCCGACGGTCAAGTGTTCAGCTTTTTTCACACAAAATCCATCGGTTCGCGGCACCCGCTGAAACCGAAACTGCGACTGGCCGCACTGAAAATGCCTCTAATTAAACAACCGTCGCATGCTGAAGCAAATGAGGTTTCTACAGATGATAAGTAGGTCACTAGCTACTTATCGCAACCAAAAAAACAAGATGCAAAATTTTTGTGTCAGTGCCCCTTTAAGCCTTTCGCCCTAATGAATGAACACACAAAAACGCCGCAAGCTGGTAACAGGTGAGTTTTTACTGGCAACCAGTTGTTCTGAACTATTTGGAAATATTTTTTTTTCACTACACGCAGCCTACGCCACGAGTTACGGTTTTTTTTGTTTTATATTGCAAGCTTCATTTCTCCCGTTTGATGGGAACCTGTCACGCACATATTCTTCGTGACCTGCGATGCTCAACCACTGTACAAGAATTTCGAGACTGTTTTTCGTATGGCGTAAAGAAACTCTGATATTTGTCCAGTAACGCAGAAGCATTCCTACCCCGCTTGTCTTTATTTTGCGTTTTATAGCCAGACACATAAGTCCAGTATAAACTGTACTGGTGTAGTTTGAGGATGCACTGCTTTATATTCGGCGACTTGTTTAGTTCTTTTACCTTTGTGATTGTCACCGATGCCGTGGATTTATGCCATTGCTTATGTTGGTCAATGACGTACTTACGTTACGTTCAAGGCACTGCGTGGTTGAAGGTTCTCTATAATCATTTTTCGTGATTTAGTTTCGTATTTAGTTTTTTCGCCTTACACCTCTCAGGGCGGTGCTGTATATGCATATATTTGATTACGTTGCTTTTTACTTCTTCTTTTCTTTTCATTCACCAGTATCCCAAACTTACATTAGCAAAATGATATTGGTTTTAACATCTCAACCATACATTTTTCTGCTGATACCGCGCTTTGCAGGATTGGTGCTTTCTGATATTTTGCAACAGGTACTTAAGTATTCAAATGGCTTCGCGTACACTTCGCTGTCACCTATTGTGCAAGTGCTGTTTAAATGGCACCCACAAGCCACTAGCGAACCCGTGCATTTGGTGAGCATAATAATGTTCCTGGATGTGATCCTTGCACTCACACTTGAAGAATACTCTTGTACTAATGACGTTGTACTTTTCATTCTTTCCACGTGCCGCTAGAGAATACATTCATTATATGGTAGAATCACTGAACATATAATATATAGAATAGTTCACTGATCTTGCTGGAATGACTGTTCTGTCTGAGAGCATGGTTGCCACCTTGTCGCTGTTTACATACGTGGATGCCTCTTCAGTTTTTCTGCACCGTTTATTCTGTTCTTTCCTTAATTGAGTAATTTCTTTGGAGGTTGCAAACTCTGTGCTTCGTGACAACCTTCGTTACATATTTCCATTTATTATTGCATATAAAAACGTTGTTGGATATGTTGTTCATCTGTGCCTGCTGCTGTGAGAATTCCGGAATACACTGACAGTATTCACAAATGAATACTTACCGAGATACCTAATTAATAAATAAAGATGTGCTTTCTAGCCTAAGCACCCGCGATGTCGCCGTCTACGCCCTGCCTCCAGGCTAATACTATTACGTTTGGAAGTAGTTTCCACCGAAAAAGCTGCGACGCCAGTTTTTTTTTTTTTTTTTTTTGAGTCCGCACACTCACCTGCGAGTTGGCGCCGAGTACGACCACAAAAAGGAAGAAGGCGGCCGAGTACAGCCAGTGCACCGAATAGCTGTTCATGGTAATGAAGGTGGTGCCTTGTCCTGCGGATATTACAAAAAAGGTTTTTTTCCAAGCCATACCTCATCCCCCTCCAGTTATATACGCACAATTTCCGGCTGATCAGGCCAGAAACGAGCGTTTCAATAGTCTACGCAAGGCCATTTATTCGCAAATCTTTTCTGGTGGGAAGCCAGCCCTAAGGTGTTTTCTATAAAATAGACGGGACGGGCGTAGCCTGTTCACTTTTTTCATTGCGGTATAGTAACAGTGTTTCCACTTTTAACTGCAACTCCAACTTTCGCAAGAACACACTGTTCTGAGTTGCTCTGTTTTCTTGTAAATGGCAAGAGAAAAATAATTACGGAAACCCACGAAATCAAGTCTTTATTGCACCGAACAATTACTATATGGCACAAGACGAAGCCTAATATCTGTTCTTGTAAAAGAATGTCGTAGAAATTGTGTTAAAACCAAGTAAGCATTCGAGGGATTAGAAATAATGGTGTGTCATATGAAACGGTGAGCTAAAATTAGGTGTGAAGACCGCGAAGCAGGGGCGCAAGCAAGAGACAGTCCGGGCACCCTCCCTCAAAAAGAGAAGGAAGAACCTGAATGAAGGGATTCACTAAGAAACAACACAGCTTTAAACTAGGCAATAATAAAAATACAGTAATAAACGGCAGAGTCATATACAACACATTCACCGTTATTTGATCTACTGTGTTTAGTGTTCAACCTTTGGGTCCCTTGTTTCGATATTGCGGCGAAGCTGCTTTGTGGGAAGCAGAAAAATCAAGCTCCATTTTTTCATGATGATGGGGATGCAAAGGGCCGAATAACATTGTACGCATGCAGGGCCATTGCTACGCCGAACACATGGGGAACAACAGATTATTTGGTAGGGAAACACTTCATACAAAGAAAATGGCAAAATCTATTTTATTTCGAAAGTAATCACAGGAGTGGTGACACGTCGACAGCTAATTCGCAAAGTAGAAAGTAGGAGCAACTTAATAGATGAGTCCGTTGCTGGCAAAAGAGGATTTATGCTGTTAAAACTCCTTCGCCGATCATACCAAAGTGAGGTAGAGGTATGCGCTTTGGCATCACGTTGCGTCAAAAAATGGACGCCGGTATGAAGGTGTACTAATGTTCGGTCCCGGTGGAACAATGTCAGTAAAGGTCTTTTATGACACTCAGTGAATATTCCCCGAAATTTAGCAAGGAATGTCTCGGAATTCAGTAACTATTCCGCACTGAATTATAGCGCATTTAAAATACAGCTGCAACAATCAGCCTACCTGCGTGCAGGACCCGGTCGACAGAAGTGTCCAGCTCCCAGGAAAGTGACCCCAGTGAGGAGAACACGATGAGAGCGTAGATTACACCAGTT
>NW_027526422.1:156329331-156666144 GCF_048455015.1 Haemaphysalis longicornis
AATACTAACATAGCGCGGGCCACACGGCCGTGTCCTTCAGTACCCATCCCCAGAACCAGTATGCCAAACAAACAAGAGAAAATGAAACAGAAAGCAGGGGTGTCCCCTCTACCCTTTCATCGCTTCCCAGAATTTCCTCGCCGCACCTCCTTCGGTCCGGCGTGGATCGCTCTCCCCCTTTCTCAATGACTAATCTGAAAGTGGGCTCCGTGGGAGAAAGAATGCGGTTGTTCACAGCTTCCACCATATTTCTGAGAGAGCGTACCATGGGCCGCGAAAGTTATTTCCAATCTGCTTCAACGCTGTGAGGGCCATTTTCAGAGAAGCCCGTTTTTTCACTTGACCGCGGCAGCGAAGGGCCGCGGAGGAATAATTCTACGAAATTATACGTCTTTCGGTCAACGTTCATTTGCAAGCTTTGCCGACGTGCGGTATCCAAAGTTGCAACCCTCATTTGAACGTTAATCAGTAGCTTCCTTTAATTGTACTTTTCCCGTATTGTTGGTATAATAAGTACCTAACCATATTGAACAAATACACTCATATAACAGGCCGATCAACCTCATCATCGTTATCCAATCTGTGTTGTAGATTTAGCTAGATAAATCATGAGTATATGAATTTCGCGTTATAAGTCATATTGAAACCAGCAGAATAGGATTTAATGGTTGTTCGAATTATACCTTTATAGGCTAACACTTTTCGATTAGCGGCTGGAAACGTGGAGCCTTATGTTACTATGTAGTCAGCTAAAGAAGCCTTTATGGATGCAGGCTTGTAAGTTCTGCGCAAAACGCTTTCTTAATGCCGGCAAAATGTTGCCTAATTATCACAAATATAAAGGTTTACAGTTATATATTGTACTGTACCCAGCCACAGAAGCTCTTATGGTTGCCTCTCTTTAGCTTTAAAGAAAATTCTCTCCAATAGAGAATTTTCTTTAAAGCTACCTTCTGTCTTCTGTTTAAAGCTACAGCTGTCTTCTGCCATACGGCAGAAGACAGCTGTATGGCTCTAAGTTTGTAGACTTAGAGCTAAACAACGGCCCATAGCCAGCCAAATGAGCTTTTATGGCTTTCTCTCTATAGCTTTAGGACGAAACCTTTTCAATAGCTGGAAAAAGACAGCTGAATGGTTTGAAGTCTCTACACGTAGAGCGAAACAATGGCCAATAGCCAGCCGAATGAGCTTTTATGGCTTTCTCTCAATAGCTTTAGGACGAACTCTTTTCAATAGCTGGCAAGACAGCTGAATGGTTTTGAGTGTGTAGAGGTAGAGCTAAACAACAGCCCATAGCCAGCCAAAAGAGCTTTTGTGGCTGTCTCTCTTTAGCTTGAGGACATATGTTTTCCAATAGCTGGCAAAAGACAGCTGAATGGTTTCAAGTCTGTAGACTTCAAGCTAAACAATGGTCTATAGCCAGCCAAAAGAGCTTTGCCGCGGCTGGTCTATAGAACTAAAGCCATACATATTTCTTTAGCTGGCTACAGAAACCTGAATAGCTGTGACTCTATAGACTAAACACACTAGGGTGTTCTATAATCGTCTAACAGGTTTGTAAGGTTTACAGTCTTTAGTGCAGGTTCTACAAAAACTTCAATAGCTGGCTATAAGCCTAATTTATGCCTTTTTATGGGTGACTATAGAGACCCATAGGCGGCCATAGCCCACCATACATTTTTCAATAGACGCCCATAAGGCATTTTTGAATGGGTAGTCGCGCCGCCAGGGGCTGAAGCAGGTTCCGTGAAAGCCTTCGGTGGAAAGACGCAGCCGGGCGAAAAGAAGAGTACGTTGCCAGCGATGTGGGATCACCTGTTGCGCGAAAACGAGTTCAAGGTCGAAGCGCTGCCGACAAAAAGTCCATTGAGCTCGTAGCGAACGACGCTACCACACAAAGTACCGCCCTCTCGGAGAGCAAAGGGGTACCTATACGGAATAACATACCAGCTAAGATTTCCGAGAGAGGGCCGTATGATTGCACTGATCTTGTTCATGTTTCGTCCTCGGTTTTAATGATCTCCGGCAGTGTTGCCAGGTATGGCCATGTATCGCCAAACTGGCGAATTCTTGAGGCACGTGGTGACGGAAATTTGTGTGGCGACTTGGCTACGTGTTGGCTCCTTCGAGCATTTGTGATTTTGTATATTTCTGGGCACTTCCGATGCCCCGCTTCCAAAAAAGGGCCCTATATGACATTTCAGGGCAACTCAGCCGTTAAGACAGACTGAACAAAGAGAGCAGAACAAACATTTAGGCATATAAGGGTAACCTGGCAAAGCCTAGGTTAGGTCTTCACGAATCAGTAGCTCAAAAACACCATCTTACAGCGCTACTTGCCGGCACAAATCGAGATTAACCTTGCTATTTTTAGTAACCGGCACTTGATGTCATAAGAAAAGTGTCAAACCATCCAAGCAACGCCGTCCGTAGAAAGTGTAAGGGCTCAGTGATTTACGGTAGCTTGAGATTTTATGCAGCGTTGTGAAAGGGTGCATGTCGTGTATAATAGCCACGGGATTGTAAAGAAGCAGCGAAAGTAATAAAACATGATGTGCATCAAACGCCCGTTCAAATTCAATGATACTCTCCGAATGATTTACCTAAACCTGCATATTTTAGCTAATGTGTTGTCATTATTCAACAGGGGTGGCTTTCTCGCAAAACAGAAAACGAATAAAATTTGCAATATGGTTTTCCACCTCTCTGAATTTCTACATTTCTTCAGCGAAGGTAATCAAAAAGTACCTACAAGCATCGACTTCCTCAAAATGGCGACTTCTGTGGCTCCATTTTTAACATTCTTTTTAAGTTGGCGACTTTCTTGGCTACTTTATACAATTTGGCGGCAACTTTTTCTTCTGTGCACATGGCAACCCGGACCTTGGTAGAATGCTCTGAACCAGCGGAGCCTTTGAGATGCTTTAAACCGGAGCGACCACAATGCGCTAGATAAGGAAGTTTCGCGAAAGGAGGTGAACTGTGAGGCTAGCCAGACAAAGCCGCGCGAGTCCACTGAAACAGGTGTTCCTTCGGGTGCGAGCTATAACTCAGGCGAGGTAGTAAAAAGCCTGCAAGCGAGCACAAAGTACCAGTAAGCAACAAATCCCGAGTGGCGAGTGGACCGAAAGCTCGGCCGGTAGCTTAGACAAGCCGCCGACGGCCGAAGCGGGTTACATCATCGCCATCGGCGGGGAAACCAAGCTGGCTGAGCCCGGCGAGGTAGACTCGACCTCGTCGCAAGTCTTATTAGCCAGAATTAAATCAACGTAGTGCACAGTTCTAACTTTCACCCTCATTACAACCCAGTGGAGCGAAGATACTCAGGGTTCTCCCTCATCAAAATTCCGACTTCTGTGGCTCCATTTCAAATAGTCGTTTTAATTTCGCGACTTTCTTGGCTACTTTATGCAATTTGCCAGCGACTTTTTCTTCCAAGCACATGGCAACCCTGACCTCGGTAGAATACTAAGAATCAGGGTAGGTCTTTCAGGTAAGGAGATTTCGCGAAATGAGGTGAACTGTGAGGCTAGCCAGACGAAGCCGCGCGAAAGTTGAAAGCCCTCCGCGATTTTTTGAAAACGCGATTGGGAGGCATTAATGCCTGCCGCAATGTTGTCCTTGACGTCAGCTCCTACGGGCTTCAGCCCTGCAAATATTGTGTATGACCGGGGAAAGAGAACATGTTTCAAACGACAAGGCGAGCCGGGGCGAAGAGCTAGTTCTAACGCCGCGTTCGTTTCCCGGTTCGAACAGTCCTTACCGTCATTTTCAACATCAGTCTCTAAAACGCGCCGTATCCCTCCTCGAAGCTAATGGATCACGTGTTTCGTGGCCTGTCCGGGTATGCTCTCCCATACTTCGACGATGTCGCCATCTTTTCTAACATATGGTAGGAGCATGAAGAGCACTTAGAGTCGCGGTGAGCAGTCTCGAAGAAGCAGACTTAAAGGTCAAACCATCAAAGTGTCACCTAGGTTTCGCGGAAGTGACGTTTCTAGCGCATGTGATGGTAGCGAGGCCGACGCAGACAGTCAGAAATCAAAGTAGCCGCGGTCGTGAACTATCGCCGACCAACCACCAAGTCCTAGGTGAGGGTTTTTCTTGGTTTCCCTGGATATTGCCGGTATTATGTGAAAGATTACTCCACAGTTGCTATTCCTTTAGGTGACAAAAAACTGAGCCAGTAAAGGTGGAGTGGGCACAAAGGTGGAGGACGCGTTTCAAACGCTGAAACTGGCCTTGAGCGAGGAGCCAGTTTGAACGGCCCCCTAATTTTTGAATAGTTCGTAATTCAGTGCGATGCGAGCGATCGTAGCATCGGAACTGCACTATGCCAAGAGGTTGCGAACGGCCGGGAACGACCAGTTTTGTGCTTAAGCCGCAAGCTCACGTGCAGGGAAGTGGCGTACACCACATCGTAAAAGGAATGTGGTTGCGTCGTGCGGGCAGTGTAGAAGGTGGCGTCTTATGTAGCCAGTACCCAGTTGTAGAAACTTATCATTGATGATGGTTGGGTTTTTATGGCACAAGGCCGAATAAGGGCAAACAGCGCCAGAAGAAAATTGATTTAATTAAGTGAAGGGGTTACCACAAAAAGGTAGGTAAACGTGTCAACCGAACATAGTAAAATCAGTTAAAGATAATGGTAATGGCTGGTGTATAGGCCCACATTTGATTATGCGTGATAGGAAATGAGGTTTAAAAACTTAAGGTCTGACAAATATTTAAACACACGTTTCACAGAAACAATGGCTTCGTCACCTAGAAACAGCGATGGATGTAGTGGGATATGTTGTCTGTAGAATTCTCTGAAGTGTTTGTGTCGTGTCGTGTGGAGTGCCTTGCATGTGATTAGTATGTGCACTACGGATAGGGCCTCTCCGCAGCTGCTGCACAGAGGTCTTGGAGATGCAGTGAGAAGGTGCGAGTGCGTTGCATGAGTGTGCCCTATCCGTAATCTGACCAAGGCGACTTGAGTCGGTGGTGTACGGTCACAAGTGTGGTTTTATTACGTGTACCTTGTTGTCTGTTTGTTCACTCCAGTGCGTTTGCCATGTTTCGGGAAGTTGTTGTCTGATGTGTGGTTTCACGTCTGTGTAGGGTAATGTGGTTATGTCTACTGTATTCAGGAGTGTAGCAGCAGCAGCCATTCGATCCGCTGCTTCGTTCCCAGCTATACCACAGTGGCCACGGACCCAGCAAAGGACTAGTTCAAATTCGTGGACATACACAGACATAATACCCTTGACTATTAACTATATAACGTGAATTTTTGAAGACTTTGTTGACGACAACGCCCGCACAACACTGAGAGAATCTGTATATAATGAATTGGGGGATGTGGCTTTGATGGATATGATTAACAACCAGAAGTACACCATAAGCCTCTGCCGTAAAGATACTTGTAATAATGTTAAGAGTTCTAGTGACAGTAAGGCCGGGCCCATGCGCCGCGCAGGACACCGAGGTGGAAGTTTTAGAGGCGTCCGAATAAAATTCAGAACATTGGTACTTCTGCTGCAAATACAAGAAGTGCTGCATAATTGCACATGTGGGAGCTCGGTTTTTATCTACATGTGTGAATTATGTGTCGCATGACACAGGGCGGAGATGCCATGGTGCTATGAAATCTGTTACAGAACTTTGGATGGTACATAAAAAGGAGACAGCAAGCTCTGACGCTTCCTCTCTAACTCTGTAAGAGAAGGGCGCAGGTAACAATGGTCGATTTAAAAGGAGTACAGTCATGAATGTATCATGAAAAACTGATTTAGAAGGATCGTGTGGCTTGGATGAAATTTGAAAGGCATAAAGGAGGTCTGTGTATGCTCGTTGACGTTGAAGGTTCAATGTGTTGCACTCTACATGCAGGCTTTCGACTGGACTAGCTCGGAAGGCGCCACACGCCAAGCGGAGCCCTAGATGAAGGACAGGGTCCAGCATTCTGAGGGATGTTTTAGTGGCTGACCCATTGACAACGCTACCATCGTCCAATCGTGAACCTATGAAGCTGGTAAAAACACGTAAGAGAAGTTGTTTGTCAGCACCAAAAGAGATGTGCGACAGAACCTTCAGGATATTCATTGTTTTTATGCATTTATGTTTTAGTTGTTTTATATATGGGATGAATGTCAGCTTTTCGTCAAAGATAATACCTAAGAACTAGCGTTCCTTTTTTACAGGAATAGAGAAACCGTGCAGTCGAATGTCTTGATCCGGCCGAATGCCACGCGTCTTGGAAAAGAGAACACAAGTGCACTTCCCTGGATTAAATTTAAAACTGTTGCTATCTGCCCAGCCGGCAAGCTTGTTCACACCAAGCTGCTCTTGGTGCTCGCAGATAGAAGAGTTAGACGACTCGAAGGAGAGCTGAACATCGTCTACATAGATTGAAAAGGAGATCGATGATGGCAGTGACTTCCGAAGGGAATTCATTTTTACAATACAAAAAGTGCAACTCAAAACACCACCTTGCGGCACGCCGTTTTGCTGCACATGCACCCTAAAGAGTGCAGCTCTGTACGCTCTCTACACGCGAAACGTTCTTTCAGACAGGTAACTAACAAGCGTATTCATCGTGTTACCCGACATGCCAAAGGACTTCAAATCGCTGAGGACGCCGTACCGCCAAGCACTGTTGTGCGCCTTTTCAAGATCAAAGAATACTGTCATACAGTAGTGCTTATGGAGGAAAGCATGTTTAATATATGACTCTAAGGCAACGGGTTGATCGTTCGTAGATCGCCGCGCCCTCAAGCCTGCCTGGCAGCTCTCGAGAAGACCGTTGTACTCTAAGAAGTACACGAGTCGCCTGTTTATCATCTTCTCGAGGAGCTTACACAGGCAGCTTGTCAGGGCAATGGGACGATAACTGGCGGCTGAAGAAGGGTCCTTCGCTTCCTTTACGAAAGCAACTACCCTGGCCTCCCTCCAAGAGCATGGAACGTGCCCCGAAAGCCATATTTTATTGTACAGGTGTAAGAGTGTTTCAAGAGTGTCTGGGTGTAGGTGTTGTATCATGGTGTATGTAATCTTATCTGCGCCTGGGGCTGAAGGTTTGCACGTGCTCAGGGCAACCCTCAACTCATAGAGAATGAATTCAGAGTTGTAAGAAGTATTTGATTTGTCTTTGTCTTGTAAGGGCTTTTTTTTCTGCAGATGTTTTGTGTTTCATGAAAGTGCTTGTGTAGTGTGCTGAACTGGACACGTGTTCGAAGTGTTGTGCAAGTGTGTTAGCCTGGTCTTCGAGTGTGTCCCCTGTTGTGCTAACCAGGGGCAGGCTGTGTGTCTGTTGTTCTTTGAGCTTGCGTATACGTGTCCAGACTTTGTGTGTGTCCGTGTATGAATTAATATATATCAAGAAGGTATGCCAACTCTCCCGTTTTGCCTCACGGCGCACACGTTTTCCAAACGCCTTGGCCCGTTTGAACAAAATAAGGTTACCCGACGTGGGGTACCGACGAAGGATACCCCACGCCTTGTTCTGGGCCTTTCGCGCACGCCTACAGTCCTCATTCCACCACGGCCTCCTCTGGTTGCGCAGAGCACCAGAGGCGTAGGGAATGGACTTTTCGGTGGCGTCGAGGATGTGCGCCGTGAGGAGTTAGGTAGCTTCTTCAACGTGCAGGTGTCGTATGGATGTGTGGTGTAGTTTCGATGTCTCTGTAAATGTGTTCCAGTTAGCTCGTGCTTCATTGAACCTATTATGGGAGGATGAACTGGTTGGGCCTTTACCTATATATGTTAGTTAAGGTCTGGAAGTGGTCACTGCCATATTGGTCAGTGCCCACTCCCCACTGAAGACATGGAAAGAGAATTGCCGAACCAATAGCCAAGTCAAGATTGGAGTATGTATTGTGTCCTATGTTATGTTATGTAGCCTGTTTCTTGTTGAAAAGGCATGCTCCAGAGGATGTTAAAAACTTCTCTATCAGGCGACCTCGGGCATACGTGCGAGAAGAGCCCCAAAGAGAATTGTGTGCATTGAAGTCGCCTGTTAAGATGTGCGGTTCAGGAAGCTGGTCGACCAGCGCCTCAAAGTCAGAGCTCAGAAGTGCAAGATCAGGAGAGATGTAGATGGAGCATACCGTTATCAACCTATTAAAATTATTGTGCGGACGGCTACAGCCTCAAGGATGGTGTTCAAGGTGACAGGGTGGCATGCTAAGGATTTGCGGTTGATTATGGCCACACTGCCAGAAGAGTTTTTGCAGCCATCTCTGTCTTTCCTGTATATCAGGTAACTATTCAAGAAATTTGTGTGTTTGGACTTCTGATGTGTTTCCTGGACACACATTAAACTTCGCTGGTTGGCATGCAGAATCTCATGCACGTCGTCAAGATTATTCAGAAGCCCTCGGCAGTTCCATTGAACTATCTTTTCTCTTCCCATTATGATGTGTTAGAGCTACTGGAATGTGATTATTTATGTAGGGTCTTTCGGGGCTTGGACTCTTGGGAGGGGCTTTCTGGCCTTCTCTACTGACCTGGACGTCGCAGCCCGTTCCTTCCGCTGCGATGAAAGCCGGAAGGGCTCGACGTCCATGTCGTCATCTGATGGCAAGGGGGTGCCCAGCGGACTGGGCCCCCTTGACGTGGTACCCTTTCGGGTGTTCTTTGCCTGCGCTGCCAGTGCCGAAGGCGTGGGGAGCACAACAGATGGCACAGGCAGTGAGGCGGAGGAGGGGGTCGCTGCGACTACCTCCGTCTCCATCTCCATGCCCTCGCGTGTGGTTTGGGACGGTGGAGCGGAAGTGGAGGACGCAGCATCACTGCCACCGGACGTGGATGCCACCACAGCCGCTGCTGGCCCAGCGAGCGGTGCGGAGGCGGGTTGGGCTGCAGGAGGCAACCAAGGGGGAAGGGGGGGGGGGTAGGGGGCGGGACCAAGGTCGACTCTCGGTACTGCGTCCCCACCGAAACAAGACGCCGCTCCGCCCCCCGGCGAGCTGCGTCGGCGTACCTGCCCAGAGGGAAGGAGGTGAACCTCTTCCGCGCCTCTGAGAAGGTGATGTTTTCGGTTACCTTGATGTTTATGATTTTCTTTTCAAATTGAAATTTTTCACATTTGGTGGAGTAGGCCGCGTGTGGACCCTGGCAGTGTATGCAAAAAGACTGTTGCACGTTACAATTTTCGGACGCGTGGTCGTGCTGCTCGCATTTCGCGCAGGTAAGTCGGCCGCGAAAGGAGTTCGTGCCGTGCCCGAACCGTTGGCACTCGAAACAGCGCCGCGGGTTCGGGATGTAAGGCCGGACTGGACATCGCACGAAACCTGCCTTGATGTATTCCGGAAGGCTTGACCTGTCGAAGGTTAGGATGAGGTCCTTTGTTGGTATGTGTTTATTATCTCTTCGTATAGTTATTCGCCTGACCGCTGTTACGCCCTGGCGACGAAGGCCCTCCAGCAAGTCGGCTTCAGTTTCATTCAGTAGGTCATAGTCGGAAATCACGCCCTGGGAGCTGTTTAGGCTGCGGTGGGGCGTGACTCGGATTGGCAGATCGGCGATGCTGGTTTGAGCAAGAAGTTTTTTGGCCTCATCCTGGTCACTGACCTCGAGAAGAATTTCACCGGTTCGACGGTTTTTGGCCTTATAGGACCCTCCAACAATAACGTCAAGAAACTATGAAATGATAAATACCGACTTTGAAGCAAGAGGTTTTGACTGGTCTACAGATTCCATCACGATGAAGCGAGGGTAGTTGTTCGGTTTTGGAGGACTCAAGTCAGGAAGTGGTGGAAAAGAAACTTCGGTGCGGCCCCTTTCAGGGCCGATCACGTGGGGGGGGGGGGTTGGAAAATGTCATAGGATACATTGTAAAGCAGGGAGACGGGGATACTTTTCTCCTTTGACCTTACCCTGGTAGTCAAAGAGGTCTCGGAGCTCCCTGCCTGGTAGACAGGCAGGAAGCCCATCGGCCGGTGCTTGACCAAGGCTCCGACGGCCACCGTTCCTGGTTTCTAACCCTCCACTTATAAACACATCTCCACGGTTTGATCCAGCTTATGTTTGGGGGCTCGGGGTCCGCGGTATCGCCAGTACCGTCACCAACATCGCTCAAGGTGCCCCGTGCGGGGAGAAACTGATCCTTGCCGGCTAACCTGGCTAAATAGCATTTCGTTTAAAAGCGGCCGTTTGCGAAGTAGAGTATGATACTCCAGCAGCACAATCCTGTCTTTCGCTATAAGAAAGGAAAGTTGCAAGCTAACGCGCACGCACTAAGCTGTGCGTTTTAAGTAATCCTGCCTCCGTCGTCCCTGTGACTTCTGTTTCGTCTCTTCACGAACAGCTCTTAGCTTAGCAGGTATATGAGAGCAAAATTATTGCCCTCATTGGCTGCCTCAATTGATTATTTCCGCACCGCGTGATTTCAACTAATCAACCTTAGTTACTATTAGTTTATGTCGTGTGCTATCTTTGACACATAGGTTGTGTTCTCATTTAAGAGTCTTGCGTCCCGCATGGTCCTCTTTGTGAGAGGGTCTAAATTGGGGATCGACATTTAGCTAGGAGGGTTTGTCACGTTTTTTGGAGTCTGGTAATAAAGCCTAAGGACGGCGCACACGCAAGGGACAGAACCGCTAATGCGCAGCGTAGAGGGAACATTGATTTTCTCTGCAGAAGGCATGCCATTGCTTCTAAATCAAGTCAAAAGACCCCGTAATACGTTATTGATCTTCTAAGTAAACATTCTGCTCTCGCCAAAAGCAAACTTTCTCCCAGAATATAGCCTTATTGCTACATTTTTGTATTTGGCGAGTCAGGAAAAATGCCCGTGTAACGTTTTTACATTATAAAAGCGTTAGCATTTGTAATTTGTGGTGATAGTGGTTGGCGCACGCTGAATTTTTCCTCCGGATTACCCGTAGCATGGCGGGAATGGCTGGTATCTCCCACGAAAAGAAACCTCCTTGAGCAGCCAGTTTTACACCCCCACGGAAGATCACCCACACAGTTTATAAAATATACCTGCAATGTTTTAACGGTTTTAATGGTGTTCTTATTGGAAAGTCGCATTTCGCCAATGACTTTTGGACATTTCGGGGGCCCTTCGCCATGTTAGTTTATATCTTCTTTTTGCAATTAAACAGTGTACCGCATCTCATTCTTGCTTTGGACAAGCGCCACACGCAGTTGGATGCTTCTAGATAGCCTGCAAAGCCAGAGTTTCAAAACTTTCCACGGGCAATGGAATAACAAGCTCCCTTTCGCACGTCGGGAAAATTCCACCCGAATTATGGAGCACTCGCGCAACGCTTTGGAATATTTTTAACATTGTATGTTCTGAAATTCCTCCTCAACTATACAATTTTTCCGTTTGTGAGCACGTGCCGAAGAACTTGTATAACATGTCCTGAAGTTTCAATTTGTCTGCACAGTTGCCTTTTGCAGGATACAGGGAAAATGATTCACCTAATGTGTACACCATCACCGTTCATGTTGAAACGTCCCCGTCAAACGTTAATAGTCCGCAGCTGCCAGCTGTCTTACACACCCCGAAACATTGGGGTATACTTCTAGAGCACTCAGATTATTTGTTTTTCGCAACCCGTGTTTCAGTCACGCGGCTGACAACTTGACGTCACAGGACGCCTACCTGCGCCCGATGTTCTCACAATTGAACGGTCTGTTGCATTCTTTTTTTCTTTTGACGCAGTGGGCAACCAATTTGTGGAGAGCGCACTTCGCCTCAGCCAGGATCGCCACATCGTTGAATTCTGGCACGGCCCCACACACAATGGGCTTTGAAAGATTATGCCGCATTAAAAGACGCCAAAATAAAATTCAAGGTAATTTCAGGCTGTGCTCAGTGTGGTGAAACAGGCGAGCTCGGGGTCTCTTGTTTCGGCTCGAACTTCAACGGGTGCTCTACTAATAACAGCAGCGCACGTCGCCCCGCCAATTCTACGGTTTGAGCAAAGGAACCGGCATTAAATCTTCAGCGGGGGAAGGCATAGATTGCAATCGACCTAGCGCGAAGATTTCACCTCGGCATGTTTCACTTTAAATTGGCTTACCTGTTACATATTTTACAGCGTTATCGTGTCCTATGGTGTTGGTAATTGTTCTCAACGGTGAGAACTTGTGATTACGTGGAGAAAAACAAAGCGTAGCGAGACGCGTTGCACGTCACAAGCCCACTCACAGAGATATCACCATATCTAAGAGAGGATAACGTAATCCACGCAAGAACTGAGGGATCCATAAGCACCACCCGCAAGCCAATTTCCCGAATCACCCAGCGGGCGGGGTACGGCACGCCAAAATTACGTGGTGTTGCTGCCTGCACAACACGGCGTGTCACTTTCCTGGCCCTACGCGCTCGCTGCTTGGGAGCCAGTGTTACCTTGCGTGAGCTAAACCCCAGTGGCGCGTCTGCATAAAAAGTAGCAGCAGCCCTGGCAAATCCGGCAGTATATCTAAGACAAGGTGCGCTTTAAAATCCGGAAGCGGGACTTTGTACCACGAGAGGTAATTTTAGGGCGCAGCCCTTGGCAGCCATCTCTGGGCTGAGCTGCGTTCTCGGCGTAACATAGTGGACGATGGCAAGACCAAGAAGTGAGAGAAAAAGCGAAGGATGAAAGAAAGCAAATGAGGCGAGTGTCGCGAAATTCATAGAAGAGGGCTGTTCGCAATGGCGCCGGGAGCCCGGGCTCTCCGAAAGTGTGCTTTGGGGGAGGAGAGAGGGCAGTATGCTGTCCCCGCACGAGGCGCTAGACGGCGCGTCTCTTCGCGAAAACGTGAGGGGGCGTGCACGTGGCTATGATGCGCGTTTGATTAAGACAGAGTTCGCGGTCTCTTCCTGAGACGCACTTCGCCCCGTCGACGGAGAGGCTCACCCTCGCTGCCGTCGAGAGAAGCCAGCCGTGAGGGCTGCCTCAACGCACTGCTGCTGCGCACAAATATCGCATGAGGGAGTATAGTATCGTAATCGCCGGCCAGTTGTTTAGCTGGTATTCATACTCAGCAACTACGGATGTCTTTACTTTTAATCGACAACACTCCTCTGCTATGCCAGAAAGTTTCGGACGCAAGGTGATGCCCTAACCACAGATAGCGTTGATGAAGAGCGCGTCCAAGTGCTGGCCCCGCAGCGGGAGGAAAGAGCAAGGATGCGCCGTCATCGCGTTAGGCCCAAGACTGCTCATTTTGTGCATCTTTGTCAAAGTACTCGAACCTTGGCGTACAGTGTGGTGGAAGTAGCTCTATGATAGCATTGAACAAATAGAATGCCTAGCTAGGCGACACACACACTTTAGACATTCTATGTGCGCCATGCGTTAGGCGCACTGACATCACATGACGCTCACACATGTCGCCTCATACCCGCAATTATAATATCTTATGTGTGTAAAGATATAAGATAAGGTCTATTGTATATGTAATAAAAGTATAAATGCTGGCTTCTAGTGTTCCCATAAACATTCCTGAATGAAACAGCAGCAGCAAAGTCTACAGCAGTGTCGTGCATGTAATACAGGTCAAGATTGTGTTATTATTCGGAGCGCATAGAGCGCCGTTGACACGGACCGGCCATAAAGTTTTTCCGACTGCCGATAGCACTCTTCATGCTGTTTTATTTTATAACAACTTAACGTTAAATGAATGAAGAGGTGGACGATGCGGTTGCGGACCATGAGGTTTTAAACGATGGTGTAGGGATGCTTAAACGTACCTCATCTGTGATAGGAGGGTTGTGTACGTGAATTCGTGCCGCAGTTTACGTAACTGCAAAATGCAATGCTAGCGAGTACCGCTTTTAAATGTAAAAACCACCACGAATGCCACTTTGTCCAAAAAGGCTGCGAAAAAAGGGGAGAAAAGGTCCGACGGCTGACTTGTGGTGACTGCCCCTTTTTCTGTTTTCTTTTTTTTTTGAAGGCCATCGTAGAATTCCAAAGACGCCATTTGTGTTCGTCATTTCTACGAAAGGCTCCTTGTTTATTGTTTTCCACATCGCAGGAGGTCGAAGGCTGTTTTCCCGTAATGAGAGGAAAGGATCAGTTTCTGCTTCATAGACAGGCGTCGGTTATTTTGTTTGTTTCGATGTTTCTGCAACATCACCGGTACTCGCAGGTTCGCAGGTCCCGAAGTATAGAGCAGTCGCACAACGCTCGGGTTACTTTTAAAATTGTATTTTTTAGAATTCCTGCTAAACTAAACAATTTTCCTGTTTGGTAGCATGTCAGAAAAAAACTTGTACAACATCCTCTGAAATGTTAACTGTGCACAGTTGCCTTTTGCAGGACAAAAGGAAAATGATTCATCCGATCTGTACACCATCACCTTTTACGTTGTAGTGTCCCCTTCAAAAGTTAACAGTCTGCAGCTGCCAGCTGTCATATCACACCCAGAAACCTCTGCGTACACTTTCAGAGCACTGAAATTATTTGTTTTTTTTAACCCGTGTTTCAGTTACGCGGCTAAACGTTGACGTCACAGGACGCATTTCTGTGCCCTATGTTCTCACAACTGAACTGTCTGTCGCATTTCTTAATTTCTTTTGGCACAGTGGGCAACTGATTCGGGGACGGCGCCCTTCGCCTTAGCGAGGATCGCCACATAGGTGAATTCTTGCAGCACCACACAGACAATGGGGTTTGACAAAAACGCCAAAATAAAATGAATGCGAATTTCACGCTATGTGAAATCTGGTGAAACAGCGGAGCCCTGATTTTCTTGTCTTGTCTCAAACGCCAACGGGCGCTCTCCCGAGAAGGGCAGCGCCGCCGCGACGCCAATTCTACGGTTTGCGCATAGAAACCGGCAGATAAACGTCAGCGGGGGAAGACTCCGTCCCCTCTCCCTCCTATAGAGGTAGGGAGAAGGACCTACCCATGCTGGACCACTGCGACTTTCATCGGTTGGTCTGGCCGCTGTCGGTGAGGTAGTTCCTAGACCAACTGATAGATGCCGCAGGCTGGTCCGGGAGCCTGTTACTTAAAGCAGACAGACAAAAAGACGCGACCTACAACACCTTTGATGTCAAAACACAGCCTTTATTTGTAACAGGGTGTCCAACTGGAACTAAACCGGACCAAAAACCGGAACGAACCCGTATATTCCTGGAAATAAACCGGAACCATAGCTTGACCGTAAAAAGGAGTGACCGTTACCGTTTCAGAGCAAAACAGTCCGACAATACGCGGTCGATACAACGTGTGAAAAAGATTCGGAACATTAATCAACGTCATAGAGTGGCCTATGGTATTCCAAGGTTTTTAACAGTTGAGCGAAAAAAGCTGGACAAGGTCATTTCTCTTGGCACCCCATCAAATCGGTAACCTCTTACACCCTTTTCCTTTCAGATGAGGCTCAACACTATCAACGTGATCGCAACATCAGTAAAGGAAGGTGCACCAATTTCGCAATTTTATGCCACTTCTGGTTGCGGGAGCAGGATGCAAGGCTGAGCAAACGGCATGCTACGTTCTCGGCAGACAGCTGGTGAAATGAACTATCTACTTTCTGCTTCCCTCGCTGCGAGTGTATAGAGCTGCGGGCTGACGGTTGGTTGCAATGCGAACTGGCCAAGGACAACACCAAAAGCGTTCATACTGTTCACGAGTGCGGCGAACAGGGCAATTTTGCGTACGTTCATGGCATAGCTCGGCCAAACTGTATGCCACTCAATCACACTCACTCAAAAAGTACGTTTATCCTAACAAACTCACTCGCACTCACGCTCGCCACTCCGCACTCACCACTCGTACTCACTTGCACTTACCCTCGCCACTCTGCCTCATTACTCAAACTCACTTGCACTCACGCTCGTGATTCGTCCCCACCACTCGGCCTCACTCGCGCTCACACTCACCACTCCGCTCTCACCACTCGCACTCACTAGCACTCACGCTCCCAACTCCGGCCTCACTACTAGCGCTCACTGCCGCTCACGCTCACTACTCGAGCTCACTCGCACTCACGCTCGCCACTCTGACCTCACCACTCGCACTAACTCGCGCTAACGTTCTCTACTCGTCCTCTCTACTCGCATTCACTCGCGCTCACGCTCACCACTCGTCGTCACCACTCGCAATCACTCGCGCTCACGCTCACCACTCGCTCCAACCTCTCGCTCAAGCTCACCGCTCGGCGTCACCACACGCACTCACACGCGCTTGCGCTCACCACTCGGTGTCACCACTCGCACTCACTGACGCTAAAGCTCACCCCTCGCATTCGCCACTTACACTCACTCGCACTAGCACATAGCCAACACTCACTCACAACCACCACTAACTCGTATTCCAAATCGCTTTGTTTATTTACAGCATGATAATTTTAACTTCGTTGTGTTTGCAAACCACATTAATCGTCCTGTTTTATGCCGAGCTGCACTGCGGCCCTATTGACAACGACACCGATACCGTTTCGAGAAGGGAGGAAAAAAGTGCCTGTATTTAGAGAGGAGCTTTAAATTGGCAATTAGGCATGCCAAAAACAACAGTTAACACCTAACAACTCTATCCAACTGGTAAAAAACATGTAATAGGAGAATTAAAACGCAGAGCTTTCAACGGTTCAACTTGAACCAAATGACATAACAAAATTCAAATCGATTGATTGGTGTCGCAACAGACCAATTGTAGGGCATCGGCTTTATATCGCGGGTAACCGAGGTTTTATTCCGAACACGGGAAACCCACGCGGCACAGAAAGTGTGCCCAAGACCGGCCCGTCTATGGCGGCTTTCTGGCATGTCCGGCCAGCATCCAGGTTCTGGCAGCCACTGATCATGCGTTGAACGGCCAACATTCGGCAACCAGCGCTTCGGTATTTTTCCGTCCGCCCGTGTCCGGACGCACAACGGCAGCTAACCGGCTGCCAGATATTCAGTTCTATTACGGCTGCCGATGTTGAGAAAGAGAACGGCCGAAGTACGGCCTTAGGGCATCCGTTTTTTCTTCGGGAAGCGGTAATCGGCCGAAGCACGGCAAGCGACCGGCCACAGAATATGCGTATTCTTGCGGCAGTTGGTGTTGGAAAGGAGACCGGCCGGAGCGCGGCTGCCGTGCATTCGTTGTTTCAAGGGTGAACCGCGCGTCCGGGGGTTAATCTTCGTTTTCTTCGGGCAACCAGTGTTATAAAGGATACCGCCCGACGTGCGGCCCCAGAATATATGTTTTTCATTCGGTTAGCTGCCCTCGGCTGAATTACGGCAAGCGAATGGCCACAGAATATTTGGCAACCGGTGTTCAAGAGGAGACCGGCCTACGTAAGGTAGGTTGTGCGTCATTTTTTCGGCAAACGGCATACAGCCGAACAACGGCACGCGCCTGGGGGCCGAGAATTGATGCACAGACGTGTTTGGAAGGAGACCGACCGGTTTTTTTCCTGGGGGGAGAAAATCCGTTAGGGAGCCGAACGACGGGGACGCGTTTTTCATCCGCTCCGTGTTTCTACTTTTTAAATGAACGAACATCGTTTGTCAAACCTAATTAGTGTTCTCGGTGAACGGGCAAGATGCAAGGACTCACTGGACATTAGCACGGAACCTTTTAGGCCATCGAAATGTCATTTATTGCCACAAGAAGACTGTGCCACACCGACGGGTGAGCTAAGCCTCGCCAGTCATCGCCGCTACCACGCCTCTGCCGCCGGCTTCGTTGACGCATCAGCTCGAGGCTATTCGCCCCCTCAAAAAATGGAGAGCATTCGAGACATGGACCCGGCAGAGATATCCGATCCGAGAAGGAGATGGTTCACCAAAATAACTGGAGTTCAAGGGCGTCGAGCAAGCGGCCACCACGCAGGAGCTAAACCGCCACCATGTCAAGGACTCCCCACCAAAGAAAGGCAAGTGCGAGCAAAAGCGCAAGTTCTTCTGCTTACAATTAAACTGCGACTAGCAATGTTGCACTATGTTGTTGGTGATAAACGTAGAAGAGACTCGCTCGTGCATTGGTAGGATCAACTTCATGCCCTGCACTATGTTACTTCATGGGATTTTACGACTGCCTATTTAGAAAAAAAAAATATTTTAAATTTGCGATAACAACAGAGCCTTGTCACTGAAGAAGCCTCGCTGTTAATTTAGTTCCGATGTTTGAAGGTGAGCTTAGCTACTCTTTGGATATGACTCATTTGGTTAAACATAATCGCCAGCATGCTAGCAAACACGGATTTTGTTAGGATTTTCTTGCTCAACGCAGATTGTTGAGTTCACGCACGATTTGGCTCTTGCAATAGATAAGCTTAAAGTGGTTGACTGTATATTCGTGGACTGCAAAAAAGCAAATGATGGTGTTCCATATCACCTTCTGCGTAGTACATTTTATCCTATGAAGTGAATGAATCGGTTTTTGCATTGTTATTATTATTGGCCCTACAGCTTTGTGCAAAAGTACTGTGTAGTTTACCGGACTATAGCGAATGAACGTGATTCCGTATACCTGCAGCTTTATTTGACTTTAATAACATCCTGGTGTGCTGATTCAGAAAAGTTTTTGGATGTTAAACAGTGTGTGAACGGCACCTTTACAACAAAACCTTCATTCCAATTGAATACGTATACCGTAAATTATGCTGCTGTGACAACGGCCGAGGAATATACCTAGGAGTTTATTTAGAGAGTGGTTAGAGGTTGAATAGGCAGGTTCACACCATAAATGTTACGGCTGCATATGTTTTTGGCTTTCTAAGATGAAATTTCAGTGAACCTCCATCTAACTGAAAAGAACAACCGTATTTCACTCATGGGCGCTCAATCTTGGAGTACGCATGTGTTTTCGTGGATCCCTGCACCAAAGAGCTGGTTGACACGCTCGAAAACATACAGAATATGTCAGTGCGATTCGTATTAGGTAATTGGCACGCTCAACTTAGCATGAGAGAAAGTAAAAGGAAACTGAAATGGCAGGATGTGAAAGATCCCAGACGAAACCACAGGTTGAACTTTTTTCGTAAAATCTATCATTCGCAAACTGGAGTAGAAGGGGAGAAGTATATCCAAGCGCCATTCTAGATATCGCAAAGTGGGACCGCTAGCTTAAAGCAAATTATTAACTTTTATTTAAAGGTGACGCCTTGCGCGATTCATTTTATTTTACATCAATACTGCAGTGTAATTATCTTCCACGTATGATTGCATTAACTCTTTATATTGACGATTTTCAGCGCGCTTTGTAGAATTATTTTGTTATTTTGTCTCATATTTAATGCTTAGTGTTTATCTCCTTTCTGTAATGCATGAACAGGCAAGCTGGCATCAAATAAATAAATAAATAAATAAATAAATAAATAAATAAATAAATAAATAAATAAATAAATAAATAAATAAATAAATAAATAAATAAATAAATAAATAAAACAATGAATAAATAAAAATAAATAAATAAATAAATAAATAACCTTCCAGAGGCGCAAGATTGCCTCCGACGGGTTGGGAATCCTACGCATTCAACCTTGACCAATAAAATATTTATTGCCCTATTCGTTGCAGTATGCAAGGTTTCCTGTATGCATGCTACAATTGCTATGTTATTGGTTTAAAACAAATTATGTAACTGTAATTTTACGCCTTTCCTTGCGTGAACACAGAGGGATACAACTGCAGCCACCTGAAGCAGGGCGTCATTCGCAACGCGTCTAGAATTTTTTGAACGTAGTATGGCATTAGAAGAAAATTAAGTTCTTTTGGACTATTAAGTGGTGTGGACGTATACTCATGAAAACAACATTAAAATAGATTGAAAATGAAAGTACCTGTTCGCTCCTTTTTAGGATCAGCCCTGCGCAAGATCATCAGAAAAGTTGATCGAGTAGATAGTGTGTTTGCAAGAAAAATGGGCAAAAACTGGAGATACTTTTTTGTGAGGGAGTTATATTAAATGCTCCTGAGTGTTTTGTTGAGAACCAAAACGCTTCGTAAAGGCATTCACGCCGGTTTTATATACATCAAAATTGGTCAAGCAACTGTTATAAAAATAGTTTATGTAGTCATAGCATGAAAGTGTTCCGGAATATTGCCGTAAAAGAAATTGGCTAAAAGCGGGGCAATTTATCTCTCTGAAATTCAACCCACTAAAGTATGCGCCCTCCGCCGCCGCCCCCCCTCCTCTTTCCCCGTTTATTACAGGTAAGCCGCCCCACAGAGGATAACAGGGCCTGGACAATACATCTATTCAAGCTCTACAAAGAACTGAATATTTTCTGTGTTCGGCAGTAAAAGAGGCACAGCAATTAAAGGAACGACAATTTGTGAGCACTGTTTAATAAATGAATTTTGCTGTCAACTGAGGCTGGTAATTAAGCAAAGCTGCGCTGAAAGCTTGACGGCTGGTGGTTGCGCGCGAGTGCACTTTGATGTGGCTGCATTGGATCCAAAATGCTGGGTTTGTGCTGCTTATGCACTGCGCGAATACGTCATCTGCTTGCGCGACATGCAGTGACCGGCCTCAGTACAGTTAACGTACTGTGGCTGAACTCCAATGCCCGTAGCACGGCCGTATTTCCGGTAGCTTTAGTCCGGCTGGAGTCCGACGACCGCATCTCGGCTGTCCTCCGGCGGCCGTACTTCGGCCGTACACGGGTAGCTTTAGAATGGCCGGAGCCCTACAGCTGGAATCTGGCCGTATGACCGGAAGCCGGTCGACTGGCCGACGGACACTGGCCGTTGGACAGCCATGGGAGTACGGCGGTATACGGCCAAAAGGCCCACATTTGGACATGGGCCGAACATGGCTGCCGGAAAACGGCCGGAGAGAAAATCACCGGCCAAAGTACACCGGCCTGTTTTAGGCCGAACAGTCCTGTGCTGCCTGGGAAGGTTTTTGCTTGAGGCGCTTGATGTGCCTTCCCTCACCATCATCATCGTTTTGTAAAACCCACTGTGTAAAATTGGCTTTCCTGCCGTGATTTTTACTCAAACGCCGACGCCATCAGTGGGGAATAGAAAGCTTCACATAAAAAACTGGCAAAGCATGCACTAAGTCAAGCAAGGCTTGAACCACAATGAAGCTGGATTATTTATTTCTATATGCGCACTGAAGGACACACCACAACACGCTTCATTAGTCTTGAAATTTTTTATTTTCATTGTATTGGTAGTAGTCATATTATTGTCCATCTATATCGTTATGATCTTCCAGCATGACTGCGAGGCCCGGGTCGCGTTGTCCGCATGTGGCAACCGACTTTGCAAACAGGGCGTCTGTAGCGCGGACTCTCTGGTGCTACCCCTTAATGCGTCCGCCGGGCACTTCTCTTGAGGCGCGTGCTCACGTGCGCGTTAAATGGTGGAAGGTCTGATGACGCCGCACACCGCACACATGACGGCCAGGAACAGCAGCTTCACTCTTAAAAACACACACTGAAAAAAAAGTATCACGTAGCCTACCAAAATAGCAGTGCGGCTGGTGAGCGCAACAGCTGAAAAAATATTTGTCTTTGTCGGCGACTGCGGTCTTTCAGCTCTAACAGTAGACTCCAGGCAGTGGCATTTGTTCTTCGCTAGAACGATTATTGCGCCCGGAATATTTAAAAATGAATTTCCCCTCTGTATTTGTAGAGCGTGCTCTAGGTTACAAGTTACAAAAAATTAAGACACATGAATTTGAGAGTGCGAGCGCAACAATAAATTGAATAATTACGAGTACAATATTTCTTTCGACATCAAACACGTCGGAAGTGTTACAAGACACCAAAGAAAGGGGCGCGGAAGTGTGGGAACACTTTTCACTATAACTCACAGGTGACAGGTGGCAATGCATCATAACCTAGTAAAGGCACTTTTCCTTTCATTTTTGAGTAGCAGTATATACTCTGCATGACGGTTGTTATTTGTTATGTGGTTTTACACGCCGAAGCTGCTTACGTTATCAGGCGCACCTTGGTGGCAGGCGCCTGAACCATTTTGACCACTTGGGGATATTGATCGTGCGCCTAAATCTAAAAAAAATCAGTTTTGGCTTTTCACCTCCATCAGAAAACTGGCCGTCGCTGCCAGGAATGGAATCCGGGTACTTCACGCTTTTTCTTTTCTTTTGTCGACTCGGTGTAAGCTGCTTTTTATTGAGTCTATTTCAGGCGCGGCCAGCATAATTTAGCATGGGCTGACACATTTGCTCTGCTCGTATGATTTGTGAAAGACTTCTGAAATGTCTCATGTGGTTGATGTGTTATTTTTCCAAAACTGGAGTCTTTTCAAACACTGAGCTGCACTCACAACAGTGCAGTTCAGAGACAGGCTGCTTGAGGAGGCTGTTTTCTTGTATGTGTCGCGGTGTTCTTGAAGCGCCTCATTGAGGCATCTTGCTGTCCCTCTTGGTACACATGCAAGTATTGTACTTGCTAAAAATAAGGTAATAGCTGCGTTTGTGCTGTCCCATTGGTTCCTATTGCCGCGAACGATGTACGGGTTTGTTCATTTATTGTTTGTTTTTAATGCCCGGCCGCGCCCGGCTCTGTTATCAGTGTACCATGGGAAGCGCGTGTTCCATTCTTTATTTTTATGCCGCACGGGCTATCTCATTCAGATAAGCAGAGTGTTTCGCCCTAACGCCGCTAGCCCAGAATAATCTTCTGGGATCTACAATGTTCTGGAGGCGAAACGACGGTTCCAGAAACTCTCGCCCCGAAAGATAAAAGCCTGCACAGCAGACGCCGCGGCATTCGATTCTGCGACGCTCGCCGACGCACGTAAGTCACTTTGTTGACCGCTGCTTTGCCGCCTCTGTATTCTTTTCAGTTGTTAGGGGAGCACAAGTTTGCTCCAATAAACGTGTTTCTTTTCCAAACAACTGCGTCGTTCTTGGCTTCGTGACAGTATGTTCTCTCTAATTCTGTGTACCATGTAACCTAGAGGGCAGCCCACAATAAGGCGAACCCTACTAGTCTTCTCCTCACCACTGCTGACACCGCTTTCACAACTGTTATTCCCTCGCCACCATGGGTTCCTCTTTCACAAGCTGCGCACCCGGATAACCGCGGTAGGTAGCGCCCTTGTCAGGCGTTACCAGATTAACTTGCTGGCTTTGAACGCTGGCGTGAGCCGATAGTTATTTCTCAGCATGAAAGGCTTTCTGCGTGATATTTTCGCCCGTGTATTTTAGGCCTAAGCACGGGGCTGTCACCGGTTGCCGGGATATACGTGCAGTGGTTATAGTGGAAGAATAGGAGCGTGCATGCAGAACTAGTCTTCATGCCGCTAGTGATTATATGCACATTGTGGTGGCGGAAAATTTAAACGTGAAAGCCTCGCCGGTCAATGCGACCTGTCAGCTGTACGCAATTGTCGAGCGGTTTCGGTCTGTGTTGGTGTGTTACACAGAACGTGAGATGCCTGCGACAGGGGAGGGAAATGGACAGCCACATGTTTGTCCAGTAGTTAGATTAAAGGTTGTGTCCTTCCAGGTTACCTCCCTATAGACAGGCGCACGTTGTTCAGTCGGAGGAAAAACCGCGGTAAACGAAGGAGCTCCTGCCGGTACAGAAGCGCGAGGTGTTGAAACATCTCAAATCCGCTGCCGCCGCCGTTTCCACCACACGTTCAAGCTCGCCGAGTAGCTGGGAACCTCTCCCCGATGAACAGCAGTGTCCACGTGAGCCAATATTTCGTGTTGAGGTTCAAGGGCTTCTTAGAGCGGCAATTTCGGCGGTGCCTTTCACTTCTAAGCACGCTGACATAACTGGTTGCTTCTTTATAAGGAACGAGTTGGGAGTGGAGTGAAGTGGGGGGGGGGCGGGGGTGGACGCGCAGAAAAAGGTTTTATGCCCTCACTTTTGACATGTCCGATGTGCTGGCGGGAGGTTTAAACATGTACGTCCACCGTTTCAATGCGAAGTTTCCGGTGCCCTGAGTTGTCCAGCGGATTTGGTTGGTGTGTTACACAGACACAAAAATGCCTACGACGCGAGAGGAAAACCGAGATATCCATCTTTGCCCACTAGAATAATTTTGGACTCCTTCTAAATTCCAATAGGCTAAATGCTAATTGCACGATCGGAAAACAAAAACATAAGTGTTTTGTTTCGTGCATATCGCACACTGCAACCAGCTTCGCAGCTCATCCTTCATATTTGAGTGGAAGCGCACTAATTTTTCATTGTATTGTAGTTCAGTGATAAAACGCAGCGAGCGTCTGAGGTGTAAAATCTTATTTGTAATTCTGGAAGAAGGGGCCGTAGAACACAGCATTCGGCCTAGCTGAGGGGCCATTACGTTTAATTGTTTGCTCTTTGTTAATTACGCTCTTGCTTCATCTATTCTCACCTCACACTGGAGAGACTGGAACAAGGGTGAGGAGCCTTTTGAGTTGGAGGGCGAGTTGCATGAAGCCGACATGGCGGAGGGCCGGACGAAAAATCGGTGGGCAGGAGCAGGGGGCTTTGCAGGCAAAGAGAAAAACTTCAGCGAATCGCTATATTATTTCACAATACTTCACAGTAATCTGTCTAAGTGTGAAGATGGGGGATAGTGCTAAATAGAAGCCATCAAGCCTCTGCTCTTTTGTCCCGTGTAACCCACTTTGAGGTCAATAGTGGCGTGTCGGCCTTAAGTTATGAAGTAAGAAAGGGGGGGGGGGGGCGTGCTGTGGACCACGTACTACTCCCAATGGGCCGCAGATTGCCGACGCTCAGGTTGCCGAGAAGATAACGAACAGAGTAAGTGACGATCTAATGTAAATATTTGGGCCACACACGTTGTAAGCCGCTATTTTATGTTATGTGAATATTTCGCCTTCTTTCACGACTACAGTTTCATTCAGGCCTGGATGACTAGAAAAAAGCTGCAACAAGAAGCTACCTCCTTATTGGAAGCTGCGAGTTGCAACTCGTAGTTTGTGAACACCCAAATAGCAACCGGCCATCCAATATTTTGTCTCTGTCGGCGATGCTCGTATGGATATATGCAACGATGGCGCCGCATTTTTGTACTACCATATTTGCACGATTCTAGCACGCTCCCGATTGTAAGGCGCATGTACGTTCATGTAAGAATATACGAAAAAAAATATCGTGGATTCTGCCGCGCATTTGTAGAAGACATGACACCATGTACCTTGTAGAATACATTTTATTTGACGTACGCAGTTTACCATCAAAATATCTTGTTGTTCATGACGTTGCTTATGCAGTGCCAGCTGGCATGAAAACTGGATCCGTGAACATTCATAGTAGGTTCATTTTTATAACCTTGCTTATCCAGCTCCTGCTGGCATTAAAACTGGAGCTGTTCCAACTCAAAGTATGTTCAATTTCAAGTTTCATGCTCCTAGTCATAGACGTGACGGGCCGTTGTCAATTTGTTGCTAATTTTTAAATTTCTCCTGGAATTGTTCAAGTTCTCAAAAATGTCCGTGCTCAGGGCCGCTGAAGGCTTGACACTTATTCCTGGGTGAACCAAAGTTCACAAAAGTTCGCAATTTTTCGTTACATGAAGGTTTTCGTTACATGCAGGTTTCAAAAAAAGGTTATCGCGATTGCAGCATAAACGAAAACAAAATACTAGACATCAGTGATGAAGAACTCACCCTATATAGACTTAGTTAATAGCTATACACTGCGTGAATTGTGCCTGCTTCTTTCGCACTAGCTTATGCGCTACACGGGGCACCAGAAACGCAAGGTTCCTTGCCCCTGCAATAAAAAAAACGTAATTTGGGGAGTGTTTTCCGTGTATGCTGAGATTGCCGGTTTGAGAAGTAGACCTGCCTACATAAACCGAAGATCAATTCACGTAACGCACAAAGATTTAGCAACGCGATATTCGTGTTTTGGCTACCAATAAATAATTTGGCCACATTTTTTTCTTTCTATTTTTTGTCACTGTTTTTATTGTTGTCTCTGCCCATAGTATCTTGGTGAATACATCGAATACTCCTACAGACATCTGGAGCTGGTGGAACAGCGAAGTGGAAATTCAACCTTCCCTCGTTGTCACTCGGCGTATCGGACAATTTTCCCAACATACCATAGGCAGAGACGACAATAAACGAACTGAAAAAGTCTTAGCAACACGTGAACTGGGCAAAAACAATATCCGTTCATGAAATTGATATTGACTTCTTTACACCAGTATTTATGTCAGGTCACCGCTGCGGTCGCGCGGTATATTATTACTCGCTCGGTGCATTCTATGTCGATGAACTCGACCAGCTACAATTGGATATTTGTACAGTTTATTGGGGACGTTATTCCTGGAATACAGAAAAAACACGCAAATCTGTCATTGAAATCTCAATATTCTATACATGATCCAAAGGAATTTACCGGGGTTCCTGCTTCTCCTCTGGCGTCGTGCAAAAATATATATCTCTGTTTCCACTTCTATCCTGAGTTTTCCGGAAAAGCGTTAGATAAGTACATGTAATTTAAAACGGACAAGGTCCCTTCTATTTCTATTTTTTCTTTTCAACTTTTTCATTTACCCATGCTAGCCAGTCAAGCTTTCGTGCCTACTTTTACAGTTCGGAAACAGTATTTGTACTGAAACGTTGTCAAGGATTATGCTGGTTTGTCCAAGTACACAAATTTATTGGGGCGAAATTGTGCTCCTCTAAGATCTCAAGGAATACGCGAGGGCTGACGGAGCAGTAAAAAAATTACGCACAAACGACTCTCGGTGAATGAATTATCGCCCAATTGGCACTGCGAGCATTAACCTTTTCGTGTCGTTAGTTCAGGAACCATAGAATTATTATCTCTGACTATCAAATCCGAACACCGTGCTCCAGTGATGACAGGGCGACACAGCCTTCCTACTGAAAAACACTGCATGTGCGGCAGTCACAAGATAGCAAATTGAACCTGCGCTTCGCTTCAAAAACTGATGAGACAGCCGGGAGCGGCCAGTTGCTGTCAACAAAACAATATAATAAATGAAAGACGAGTCATGCTGAGTCACCATGCCTCTAAGAAGTGCGTGCTATGCCCCTGACCGTTGTCCAGGTCCAAAATGCTGCCTGGTCCAGTATAGAACGTCGCCGGATACCACGGAAGGCTGTACTAGGTTGGTTCAACCATACTAGGAGAGGATCACTGGGACACAAAACAGCATTTTCTCACCTGACAAGGATTTGGTAACTCTGGTTGAGGACGCTTGCCAACCCTCGCCCTCAAAGATTTTACATTATCCCTACTGTCTTCGACGCACTTGATAGGCGTGGCTGTAGATCTTCGGGTCTCCCGCAGATCTCCTACAGTGGACGCAATTAAGCTTAAGATAAACATAAAGGTAAAGAAAAGAGGAGGAATGGTTCACACCAATATACAGCGCCAACGGCTTCAGGTTAGGTACAGGCGGCCACTTTTTGTTACGCACCACGCGAGCGCTTGGCAAAAGCCACCGATGCACCCTGATGTCCAATGTTATTCACAGCGTCTTTACGAGATGAATTCAGAACATTAGTTATGGAACAGGTGGGAGTAACTTGTAATTGATAATACCCCAGTAACCTCAAATTTGCTGATGACATTGCCTTGTTAAGTAAATCAGGAGATGAATTGCAAAGCATGCTTACCACACTGTACAAACAGATTAGAACTTTGGGCCTGAAAATATTATGGAGACAACTAAAGTAATGACCGATAAGCTCGGGACAGCCATGCCATACAGATAGGTGACGAGGGAGTATAAGTGCTAAGTGAATGTATCCACTTAGGCCAAGTTGTGACCTAGGATCCCAACCACGAGGCGAAGCTAATTGGAAGAATAAGAATGGGGTGTTGTGCATTCGGCAGGCATTCTCAGATAACGAATGGCAGCCTGCCATTCTCCCTTAAGATGGAAGTTTATCACAGCTGCATCTTACCAGTACTCACCTACGGGGCAGAGACTTGGAGGCTCCCTGAGAGGGTTTAAACTAAATTCAGAATTACTCAGCGAGCAATGGAACTGCAAAAGATAGGTGTACCATTAAGGGACAAGAAGAGTGGTGAGTGGATCAGAAAACATACGCGTGTTAGGGACGTTTTAGTAGAAATTAAGAAGAAATGAACGTAGGTCGGGGTCGGGCGTGTTGTGCGAAGGCAAGATAACCGCTGGTCAATAAGGGTAGCAGAGTGAATACCTATAGAATACAAGCGTGGCAGAGGGCGCAGAAAGTTATTGGGCAGATGACATAAAGAAGTTTGCAGGCATAATTTGGTCGCACTTAGCATAGGACCAGGGTAATTGGAGAATTATGGCAGAGGCCTTTGCCCTGATGTGGGCGTACGTAGGCTGGTCAGGATGATGAAGATTAATGTCTTGGCAAGACTCTTGGGACAACTCTAGGTTTTTTTAAAATGTGTGCTGAAGCTTCAAAGTAAAACAGCACGTGTGTCCGAGTCCCGTCGTCGCCCAGCGGTTAACAAACATGAACTATTCGACTTTCTCCAACCAGTCTTTCGGAGCCTCAAGGATGATCCATGAAAAGATAATCCATGTAGTGACGAACCACTTTGCGAAGTGGTAGGTCCATACAAACACGTCGCAGTTGCCGCAACCTACGTGGGTGAGGGGAGGGCCTATGACATCAAGCAACGATTTCCCATGGGCGCTTGGTATCGACCGGTGGCAGAAATTCCGACAGGCAAACAACTCAGCTTTCCATTCTTTGGCCCTTGAGATACATTTCAGCGTAGCTTAGCCCATCCTGGCTGATGTTTGGCGAAGTTAAAGCCCGATTTAACTCCTCAGATGCCTTGCTGCCAAACCTGTGTCCAGCCTTTGCACAATAATGAATGTGATGAGTAAAAACGTTCCTAAGCTTTTGTGGTAGAAAAGTGCGGAAAGGAAATGAAGAAGCTGCATCATCTGCATGCAAAATACAACGCAGAAGGCGAAAATCCTCCACTGGCATGTTTGAGATAAAGACACAGCTGTTGCTCGGGAGAGGAGCGCCTTGTGTAGGTGGTGATCAACACGCGTACGGCAAAATCTGTCTGCTCACAGCGCCGAGAGACCGTCTGTTCGGCTGACCAGCATAACCCGGCGTGCCCAAGCTTCCACGATGGCCACCATTGCCCAAATTTCCGTGTCCAAAAATTACGGCTGGGGAGTGCCTCATAACGCATCACCGACTTCATTCTGCGAACCCTTCCTGTGATGCATAGAAACATTATAGCACGGTAGCGTATGCACGCAACGCGGATGACGTACAAAAGTATTCGGAAAACCCTGCAACCATGTAATGTGCTGCAGCCTCTCTGAACTATGAATGACGCACCGCCTAAATACATGCCAAATTTTCCAATGGGAACACGATTGACACACGCGTACGGACTGTGTTTATTGCTGCACTCATTAGCCGTAGTAATTATTATAGCAATCCCTACGCTCACAGACGTTAAATAAAAAAGACAATTTTTCGTCCGAACTTTTAATGCTTTCACTCCATCAAAGCTAAGAAACGGTAAATAAAATATTACACCCCGCTGTGAGCTTTTTTACGTAAGGTTAGATATTTATGCATCAAAGATTTTCTTTTTGTTCCTCAATATGGTATGGCTGTTATCCTGGGTCGAGACTATAGTTATTCATTTGTCCTTGTGAGCAACGTATATTTCTGCGTGGTTTATTGGACCAAAGCTATATTTCTTTTATTAGTAAATAGGTACATTCACACATTCTGTTTGTGCCTTGCTATGTCTAATTTATCTACAAACCATGACTCTTGCGAGAACATATTCCGTGCAAAACTGATTCCTTGAATAAAATTAGGGCAAAGACGAATGGGCACTTGCAACATTTTATTTTTTTTACTTCTCCTAAGTGGTAGTATTTATCAAGGCAACGTGATCGCTGCAAAATCACTTTCTCTTTCTGCTCTTGCTCGGTCAATGAACACGACAAATTTTATTGGGGTAATCACAAACATCAATCGATGGCGTTGGCCCTAGGAATCACGGATAGCAACAGCTGTTTTGTCATGTACACTCTAACCGACCGTTCGCTCATCCGGCCTCCATCCGCAGACACAAATAACTATTTTTCCGGGAAGTCTTTTTGTAACACCTGCTGCGGGTCGTAAAGTGTTCACCGGATGAGGTCGCTCAGTGAACAAAAGTGAAGTTTGCGGCGCCCACGACATGTAGATGTAGATACTTTTCTCTATGCTCTGATTCTGCCTCTTCCATGAAAATATTATACACGAGCTTTGCACTTTCCACTACAATACCTTTCCCTCACGTTTACCATGTTCATTTCTTCTCAGTCACTGCTCTTTTTTTATTGCGCCTGTGCCACTCTGTTATCACGGGCATGATCGCTTTTGGCACTAGGGCAGCAGTATATAATGCCTGACTCCAAGCTCCATCTGTACCTACAATTCAAGAAATACATTTGGCTTAAGCTAGGAGAGCAACCATTTTTTGGTAAGTGGAGTGTTACAAGTAGTTGATGCAACACTATCAGGAGTGTGAAGTTTTTATTGTGGTTGAAATTGCGTTAGCAGAATTTTTACTATTAAGCGGAATATGTTAGGGATATGTATATTGCAACTGAATATATATAGCAGTATATTTTTACCAAGCATACTCCGAGAAAACATGACACGAAGGTGATTATGTGTACTCCGCCTCTTTTTTATTAAACAGAACACGAACCATGGTTCGCGTTTTTGGACTACCTCTTCTGCTTCTCACCGCTGTCATCCTCGGTAAAGCCCCTTGCCTTTTAGGATTTAACGGGAAAATCATTTCTTTGCGTATTGGTTCAATTCGAAACTTTTGTTTTGCTATCATTTTGCTTACAATTAGAGCAAACTATTCCAAAATCACTAGTCGACTACGAAAGAAGGATTCAATAGGCGCTGTTTCTCTCCATCCAAACACTATGAGCACGAGTAGCACAAAATTTGTAGCACGTTTGTTTTAACCTGTGAACTCGTTTAAAACGATATTTTTTTCCAGAGGAAGGCCAGATTTGACAAGAATAAACAACAAACTTCACTCCTGATATTTACAAAAATATTAAAGGAGGCCTTTTTTCAGAACCCAGACTATCGCTCAAAGTAAACGAGCTCGAAATTTATGCGCAATTTAGTAAAAACACTACAAAGAGGAAGTTGCGTTAGAGTAATGATGATGAATAAAAGGTATTCTACCTAGCAGGACAGCTGGACGTTGTGTTTTGTATTATAACAATGTCTAAAATTATCCGTCATGTATTTCAACAATATCCGCCCACCCATAGGGTTGGTATTCGTCCTATTACTGGTCAGAGCAAGTTTGATGTCTCCAGTCCTACAAATACTAAAGAAAACGTGGCCTCGCTAAAAAGGAACAAAGGCAAAGTGCTGAAAGTGCTGAGATTGCTTAGAGTAGTTCCCAAATTGAAGCACTCGTCTTTAGTGCTATGTAGCTGTACAGTCGAAAACATTTTTTCAGTCGCCATACTGTTTAGGTGTGTTCCTGGTATTTTGTGCAAGTTGTATTTACAATCGTAGTGATTTAATCCTTCTTTAAGGAGTCGTTGTAAAAAAAGTAACCCTTACGGTTTGTTTAACATTTGGTATCAAATTCTTAATTAAACGTTCCCAAAAATAAACAGTGTTACTACAGCAAACGTGGATTCAAGCTCTCTACTGAGACGTTTGTCGAATGGTTATTACAATTGAACTACACGGCGCCCTCTACCATTTTGAACGTGGCCTTGTATTAGGGAGGTTTTGAAACCGCCTGACTGTTTCTTGTCTTTAAACAGCCTTCCTCGCAACGCCAAGCGCTGCCGCCATTGGTGCAATGAGGGGCAACCATGGAATTGGAGGCGGCCGATCTGAAGAAGCAATAGCCCGCGCCGAAGAAAAGGCTTGAGAAATGTAATAAAGAACGACTGGTTAAAAATAGAATAGCGTCACGTGGTTAGAATGAAGACCAATAAACGTTTGGGGAAAATTTTTCTGTATTCTATATAGTTCTATTAGCACGTGAAGGTCAGTATTGCTCGTGGGTTTATAAGGGTTGATTACGTTCAATAGGTTTCATCTGGTCTACAACACACTTTATATAGTATAAATGGTGTTGGTGGGGCTCTACAAAACAACAGTGGGGACTCGGTGCGTGGCATCGCTACCGTTTTGAGATGTCATATTCCAAATTATTTCAATAACAGCAGAAATGGCGTTAGCACGTCACTGCCTTGGTTACGCTGTCTAGTGGTTTGTATTTCTTTGCGTTATTATTGGGTGCAGCTAAGCATAAATAAATGTTTAGTTACAACCTCTAAAGCCGAGAAAGCAAATATTTTATATAAAATTTGTGTTAGCACATAGAAGCCCGAAGCAATGCAAATGCTATCAATAAAACCGTCAGGCGTTATTCAGAGTTAGCTATACAAACAGGATTCTCTACACAAAAACGCCATGTCAGCATGCTCAGCCGTAACAAGGGGAAATAAGACACGCTCATGCCGAGAGTTCAGTGCCCTACGCCGAAAATGTCTCAGTGCTCAAAGGTGGGTAATAAATCGCCAGCCAAAAAACTTATCAGAAATAATTCTAATAAATGGATAACAATTTCAAGAAATAGCTTGTATTAAGATAGAATGTACAAGCCTCAAAGTTACACAGACGTGACGGAGCCCCAGACATCCGCAAATGAGATATAATACCCAAACCGTTGCAGACCACATTACAAGAGGAGAACGAATGACGAATGTTCCACGGCTTTGCTTAGAATTCAGAGGGAAGTGGCTGAAAGGCAGCTGGTTGGAATATGTAAATATGAAGTGTGATCAAAATGCCCGTAATCATTTTAGGTGGGTCAACCCCATCAGTCATTATCTTCGGCACAGCAACAAAATGTTGATGAGGGTATGGCAACCGCCACTTTGTACGTATCGCCTATGCACGCATAGTGTCCTAGAAGGTGTGTTTGGACTCCAGGCACGGAAACCTCCAGTATGTTCTGCTGTCACTTGAACCGTTGCGAACTCCGTAGAGTCGAAAGAAGGCACCTTCAAAAACTCCTCTTTTAAACATTCATGAGAATACCGAGTGATCACGCATGCGACAGATATTACCTACAAACTAATCCCTGCCGTTCCTTCGACAACTTCCGACATTTAAGAAAGGACATTGTTCAGGTTCCCCAAATGAAACCGCACCACGATCCCCGCCCGGCGTCTCTTTATTTATCACCGATACCACTCTTTCTTCCGAGAGGTTATAATACTTTCTCTCAGGCTAAGAAAAATTAGAATAAAACGCAGTACGTGGCCTGCGTACAGCATATGGACATCAACTGGGTAGCAGCTAACTGAAGAAACAATAAAACAGGTAAAGAAAGAAATAAAACAGGAATTTCCGCTGATTGCATGTAGGGTGCTCTAGGCTTCCTAAAGATGCTGTGTGACTACAGTTTTGCTTCTTGCAAATATTACCGAAACAATTACATCCTAACTCTTCATTACATCAGAAACAAGTTTGTGCAACAAAAGTTGCGTGACACAATTCCCTCCACGTGGCTATTTTTTAACTCGGGCTTAGTCAGAGCACAGTCAGAGTGGCGGACCTAAATTCTTCTATATTCTAGATATCGTTAAACGCCTTCTTTTCTTTAATTTTGAAAAGATTCTTGAAAAGATACGTGTCTGGATATGTGTCTGGATCAAAATGCTGGAGCCCTTCCTACGTCTCTTACGCGTACTTCATTCTCAACCGGATGCTGATGCCCTCCTTTGTCTTCAGGATTCCCCAATACGAAGTTTTTCACACGCCCTCGTAAACCTTGTCAATTGTGATTTGCGGTGTATACCTTTTTCAAGGGTCACGTTTGCTCTTTGCAAGAAGCGGAAATTGGTGTTTGTCGCTTTTGATAGCTTTCGCATCATTGGCATATCGTCATTGTTTCCCCCATTGCGGTTCTGCACTCCCAACAAACAATAATTCATTGCGCGTATTATAGTGATGCAGTCACGGAATTCGGGGAGAATAATGTCGCGCTATTGGTATATTTGGCAAGCTCCATTTCCAAACTTTTTTTTGGAACTAATCCTTGCGTCAGTTTGACTTGCATGAAAAAAAATATCGCTTTCTATGTGTTGTGGTTCATTGATTGATTGTGGGGTTTAACGCGCCGACGCAACGCAGGCGATGAGGCGCGCCGTAGTGGAGGGCTCCGGATTAATTTTGACCACCTGGGGATCTTTATCGTGCGCCGAAATCTCGTACACACGGGCGTTTTCGCTTTTCGCCTCCATCAGAAAAGCGGCCGCCGCGGCCGGGAATCGAACCCGCTACCTTGTGCTCAGCAGCGCAATGTTGTGGTTCATAATTTAGTGTTCACGTTCATTATATGCCCCTAAACATTTCTTCTTATTTCTATGGACATATATACTGAAGTGTGTAGTTCAAGTTTGGCTAGAAAAAAAATATTTCGATACAATGCGCGCGTATCTAGAGCCACCCCGTTCAGAAAAAGTCTTGGCTACGTGAAGGTGAACTGATTTTTTTGAAGACGTGCTGCAGTTTTCTGCAAGTTCGGAGGCGTGTTATATAAAAAAGTGTACGAACAAAGACAATGATAGTATATTGTTCGCAGGAATAACTAAATCCCTTTTTCTCGGTCTCATGAACGTTCTTCCAGCTGTTACGCGATGCGACAAGCCAAAACCAAGGAAAAGCGAAATGGTGTAATCGGTGAGCACTGCAGCCAGAAACACACACTGTAGAAGTGGTGAACGCGGTGGCCTAAAGGAGGCCAAAAAAGACACTCAGAGAGGCATTAAAAGATCGCGATTGTGTAAATAATTATGCTGATTGAGTACTGCTGGCAATTATAAAAATTATGAATGCTGTTATTCGGTTATCATGGTAAACGCACTGCATATACTTCAGCGAAAAAAATGTTCTCGTATTTTTTTATTATACACAAAAGGTGAGCAAAAAAACTTCTTCTTTCAAAACAAAGCCTCTTCGTTGCTAGTAATCGGCAGTTGACTGAGCGCACCAGCTTCACGTACAATGGTACCAGCAACGATTACCTTGTTGTGTCCCTCTGCAGAACATATCAAGAAACTCTACAGTGTAAATGACGTAGAACACAGCCTCAATCAGTGCACTGTTGGATGGTTACGATCTGTACACCTCATCGACGAACGTGAAGTCGTGCAACTTACCTTCTCAGAGCAGCGATGTGCGTTAGTTGGTTACGTGTAGGAAACATTCCTGTTACAGCTAACCAGAGACCCCGGGTCACGGACCGGTTGTCGGTAAAGTAGAAAAACTGCTTGTCCGCATGCACAGTTGTACCAGCACCGTACCGAGAGCAGTTCGCACTCAATTACAACTTTAAAATATTACTTAGCGCACGAGAGAACAGTACGGAAGAAAACATTAATGATGATGATGGAGTGGTTTAATGGCGCAAGGGGTACTGGTGCACAGAGCGCCATGGGTAGTACTGGTGTTTCGGTTAGAGGTGCTTGGCTGAAACTGGTGTAACGATGCAATGGTTACAGGTGAAAGCTGGATATAAAACAATTAGGGATGCCCAAGTAGGTAGGGTCTTCAAAACAGGGTGCCTTGGGCAAATTATTTGCAAAGGCAAAAAGGGCGAGGCTCCTTAGTACAACATAAGGAACTTCAGCACTGCGTTCATCAATGAGCAGCCAGCTGCGGTTACACACAATATAAAATGTTCTTTAAAAATCGACATCCGTAAGGTAAGTTAACACTTTTTTGAGACTGAAAAACACTTCTAATAGAAAGTGTGCACTGTGTTGTGGTATGCGTATTGTGTATAGGTGTGAGAAATGTCTGCGTCATTCTTCTTCTAGTTTTATACATTCAATTAGCACATGTATTGCAGAAAGCGCACCTCGACAGCTAGAACAATTTCGACGTGAGGCACCATATAAAAGATATCCCTGCAATACATATATCTGCCCAATCCTCAGACGGCAAACGGCGATTCAAGTGAACTGTGTTTATTTACGTCTGCCTATTTTTGGTTGCACTGCACCTATCTTCTTTTCTGTTACGGTATTCTATTGTTTCTGTAAGGTTTTACGCAGTTTTCGTCTGAGGAGTGGTTTGAAGTCCAAATACGGAACAGATGTAATTTGTACATCACCCTGAAGGAGCCCGAATAAACTGCGCAGCTGCTGCTGCCATGTCAGCAGTCTCATTTCCAACTATTTTGCCACGTCCATGTACCCAACCAATCGTTATTTCTAGCCCCATATTGTACGCTGACATGATAACGTTAGAGATCAAGTTCAACACTGCATTTTTGTGGGGAATCGCAGAATAAATGGATGTCACTACACTCAAGTTGTCGGTTTATATATCTGAACAGTCATTTGGTTTTGTATGATGTGTTCCTCCCCCAATAAAATGCCATGAGTCCCACCTTTAAATGTGCTGTTGTTAGGATTTATTGGTTTAGAAGCAGAGTAACGCGGTCCACAACGAGCACAAGATAAAGCCGAGGTGGTTTTAGATGCGTCTTTGCAAAATTCCGTGCATTGGTATTTGGCTCAAGGCTGAAAAAGCTGTACTCGAAAAGTCCGCAGAGTAAGGTAGTCCTCCAGCGTAATATTAAACATATTGCCTCATATGCCAAACGCAACGAGGTCCAGTAAAACGACAACACGCCACGCGGTATCATAGGCTTTTTCTGTATCAGAAATTATAGAAAAACAGTGCTGGTTATGTGCAAATCCATCTCTTATGTAAGCTTTCAACAGTGCAAGACTGTCATCTTGGGCCATCGTTTCCACCGGCGGGGCCCACCACATCGTCGGGAGGAAAAACTGCTCCTGCAGCTAAACGAGGCAATCGCGCCACGTTTTAGGGATCCTTGACTGATGCTAAGTTAACATAGACACCACGGATTCTGGTGAGTCTACTCCAGCCAGTCACGGAAGCGACGAAAGAAGACCCGGAAGCTACCCTAAGGGCACCGGGCACACCAGAACGTCATGCTATCCGTTAAGTCTATGTTTCTACCACGTATTCACACCCGAATCCTGATATTATCTCGCCGACATTGTCTTTAAAAACGTTATTCCTTCTTCGGTTACATAAACGGGTACATTTAGGTCTGTCTGTCTGCCTGTCTGTTTGTCGGCCTGCCTGACTGCCTGTCCGTCTGTCTGTCAGTCTGTGCGTGTGTATGTTTATCTGGCTGTTTGTCTGCCTATCTCTCTGTATGTCTGGTTCTCTGTCTGTCTGTTTGTTTGTCAGCGTAAGAAGAGAGTTTCGGATGTGTTACTGAGCTTTCCACCTCCACTCTCGGCTACGGTTGTAGGCACCGGGGATATACGATTGCATTAAATATTATATAGGACAATGCGGAAGACATAGTTGCCAATGGGAGTTTGTTTCTAACAGTTCCGGTTCCAGCAGCAGCCTTTTTTGAAAGTGCTTTGACAGTTCTCAGCAGTGGCCGCCGTTCCTGTTCGTGGTTTGGTTGTTATGTTTCTGTACACGTGGCGTTTGTGCCTGGCAACAAACGTACCTGATTACTGATGCCATATTTGTCAGCTTGAAAATAGGATCGTCGCCACTTTTCAGGTAGAAAACTTAAGTTCAAAATCTTCATTAAGCCTTAATTTATATTGGTTGCGCATTCATAAAAACAAACTGCCTGACCTTTCTTCAATATTTTCCCCGGGCTTCCGCCACAATATGGTTCTGTCACCTTAAAGGAGGGGGTCATAAATAATTTTTCGTATAGAACGGATTCGGCTGAGGTAGTGCCAGGTCAATAAAGAAGTGAAATTGAGGTCAACGTGGAAGGTTTAGCGACTTTCCTACGGTGAATGAAACTCTTAACTGTGTTCCATGACGCTGCCTTCCAGTCTCTTGCGTTGGTACAGTAGCAATTGTGCTGAGTGCTTTAAATTCACTTGAAATCATTCAAGTAAGCATTCTGAATGCGTGTACATGGGAGGAAGCTCCGCGTGGCATGCCTGAAAGTTATCCCAGCATAATTATTATCCTAGTATGAAGGTACGCTAAGCAGATACCACGTGACAGACTGCAACTAAACTGAAAAGACAGACATCAGCGTACTAGGTGTTTCATCTCACTTCGCGCAAGAATAAACCATTACAACATGTTAGCATGAAATACTATAGGTAGCGCGATCCCGCTATGTGTTATCAAACGGAGGCAGTTAACACTGCCCCTTTTTGAAGCGAGAGCTTCCTTAGTGTGACCGATGGCGTTTTATCAAAAAACTGATACATTTCCAAATCAACGGGTTGCTCGACCGAAAATTTCTGTTGATGATATCACCTCTAGACCCACGGCGCACGCGTGAAACCGGGAACCGCCAATTTTTTTTTTTCACTTTTTCTCTCTGAAACCAGGCACCCATTTTTTCAAACCCGCAACTTGAAAATCACAAAAAAGGACCGATTTTAAATAAGACAAAACCCGCTTCTACTATGATGACTACAAAAGTGTACCTTTATCTCACAAACATCGTATCTGTTACGTTTACATTTCTCGTAATTACGCTTCCTCAGTGAGCAAAAAATCGTCGGATGGGTTTGTTCTTCGCTTGCTATTTGAGTATTTGAAGAATTGATGATCCGTTGTATGCTCTTTCAGTGAATCTTTGATGCATTTTTAGCTTTCGCTCTTTAATCTACTTTTGCTAGCAAGAGATGTTAAACTTTCGCATTAGAAGGGTGGTTGCTCCGCACGGGATATGTAGCCAAGCTGCTGCCACCTCCCAACTTCGGTTACAAGTGACATATTTTGCATAGGTTTTCAGTGTTCATCGCGTATGATAACGTCACATTGACGTTGCCCAAGCTTCCTTGGCGGCTTCCAGTGCCGGCATTTCCGCGTCCAAAAATGACTGCTGGGGTGCGCCTGCCAGCGCATCACCGACTTCATTCTGCGAACCCTTCCTATGCTGCATGGTAAACTCCTTGTGCGGTAACGTAAGCACGCAACGCGCATGGCGTTCAAAATGATTTGAAATATGCTGCAGCCATGTAAATGGATATACAACCGATTTTTCTCGAGTATATACTCTCTATCCTAAATGAAAGAGCATCACCTAAAGCAGCTTAAGAGAATTGGTTTTGCTGATAACACCCTAGAACTTTTAATCGAATTTTTAAATCTACGAGCCGTATGTGTCCACCTAAAAATAATGCTTTCAGCCCTGACAAACAGCAGTCCGGCAACATACTTTTGTCTGTATACGAATTGAAAAGCGATATTCAAAAACTTGTCCCGAGCTAAAAAAAGGGTGAACCTCAAGATTTCTGATTCCTTTAGGTGTTTTTTTTATTATCAGTCGATGATGATTAGCGGCTTCCCCTTTGTAACGGGGTGGCGTTGCACCGCGGCCTTAGTAGCAACGCCACTGTACAATCACCTCGCCCAAAATACAAACAAAATAAAATTTTTAAAATATCAAATTAAAAAGAGAATACTACTACGAAATTTTTGTGCTAGTCTGACTTGTTTGTCCGCATGTTTTCCCAGGTTGTTCTCTGCTCTTTTCCCACCAACATTCTAGCCTTCTTTTACTAACCTCTACTGCTGTCCAATTCACTTTTCTGCTAACCTTAAAGCCAAGGGCCTCCGGAAGCTGGATGGCTCCCTCACTGAGGACTGGACGGATACTTCTGCACTCCGTTACAATATGTCGCATGGTTTCTGGCTCATTTCCACAGCCTGCGCGTAGTTCTTCATGTACCGGCTCGCGGATAAGCGTTTTTGTCCGCAAGCACCTCGCCCGGGCTTCAAAAAGCAATGCACTACATTTGGTATTATCGAAAACTTTTCCCCTTGTTATCTTCTGCTTCCCGATCATGTAGATATCTAAGGATTTATTTGCATCCATCTTCTTTTTCCAGGTCGTTGTCTTTGTTTCTTTTACTTAATTTTTTATTGACTTGATTGTTTCCCCTGCACTTCCAGGTTTCATTTACTTTGTCGTGCGCCTTCTGGTTCTTTTCCTTCACTGCGTGTCCACGCTTTTCATATAAAGATACCGTAACACTTTGGCCGCATATCTCTGATGATCAATATTTCTAAGTCGTTCTTCAAAATATATCTGGCTCTGTGCTTCTCTCACTTCGAAAGATGCCCATTCCATGTCTCCTTGCACTGCCTTATTTGTTGTTTTACTGTTCGCTCCTAATGCCAATCGAACTACGGCCCTGTGATTAACTTCTAGCCATGATTGAATATCTGATTTGACACACACTACTGCGTTTGAAAAGGTGAGTGCTGGTACCATTACTCCCTTCCAGATTCCTCTCACTACTTCATATCTGTTATGTCCCCACAGTGCTCCGTGCTTCATGATAGAGGCGTTTCTTTTGCCTTTCATTCTTAAATGCTTCTCATGAGTTTTTAGATACCCCTAACCTGCGTTTATCCATATGCCCAGATATTTGTAATCCTTTACCCACGGTATTGCTGCTTTTTGAACGAATATCGATTGGTTACGGGCGTCGTCATTAAAAACCAGAACTCCCGACTTTGCTGTGCTAAACTCTAAACCCAGTTCAGTGGCTTCGTCCCCGCAGATATCTGTGAGCTGTGGCAGACACTGTTTGCTATCTGCTAGTAGTACTATGTCATCTGCATATATCAGTCCCGGGATATGTTCTTCCACTTCCCGTCCTTTGCGGCTATAACACAGATTGAAACCTATTTTACTACCTTCAAGCTTCCTTTCTAGTGTAGCCATGTACAGAATGAACAGCAATGGCGACAGAGGACAACCCTGCTTTAAACCTCTATTTGTGACTACCGGTTCCGTGCACTTTCGGCCCTCCCTGGTAATTTGCACTTCGCTCTCATTCTAAATTCCCGGCCACAGCTGTATAAAGTCTTGACATAATCCCTCCCGCTCAAGTATGCTCCACAGAAGTTATCTGACTACGTTGTCGTAGGCTTCCTTTATATCGATAAATGCCATCCATAGCGGTCACTCCTGAGCCATTGACACCTCTATGCATTGGGTTAGGACAAATAAATGGTCCTCTAAGCGTTGCTCTTGTCTGAAACCATTTTGCAGTTCTCCCAGTATGCCATTCCCCTCTATCCACTCCTGTAGTTCCGCTTTTATGGCTTGCACTGCAAGCCTGTATGCCACTGAGGTAACTGTAAAAGGCCTGTACCAATCGGCATCAGCCATATCTCCTTTACCTTTGTATATCATCTTCATGCTGCTCTTTCGCCAATCGTCCGGTACTTGCTTAGTTTTTATCACTTTTTCTATTGCTCGAATCAGTTGTGCTTTGCCTTTAGGACCCAGTAGGTTGACCAGCCGTATAGCAATTTCTTCAGTCCCTGTTGCCGTATTAGCTGGAACATTTTGTACGGCTTTTTTCCACTTTAGAATCTCCAACTTTATTTCTCTATCTGTACGCACCTCAGTTGCCCCACTCCCTAAATGTTGTTGCCCTCTCTCCGATCTTCTGAACTTCTCTTGTATCATTCCGCGTATCTGAAATACCACCTCTTCCCCTTTTAGTACACGGCCTTCACCGTTTATGACATGACGTTGTACTTCTTCTGTCTTTTTACTTAATTTCTTTACATGATTCCAAAACTTTCTCGGCGCGCCTTTATTTTTTGCCCGTATATTCGAGACCCATCGCTCACTTTCTCGTTTAAGTTTTTGCTGTACAAGTTTTTGTGCTTCAAGCTTCTTTTGGCGGTACCCATTCCCCTTCAAAGTTATTTCTTGTTTGCATTCCCACTCGCTTGGCCTCCCTGTGCTCTCTCGATGCCTGCTGCTTTTGTGTTATAGCTTCCTTAATTTCCTTGTTCCACTAGCTTTAGGTTTTCTTTTTACTTTCCAGTAGTTGCGTTCTTTCGCGTTCGTTCTCTTTCCTTGAATGAAACCAATCAGTTCGCATTATTCCCAATCTTTCGTAGGTTGTCTCTCGATTTCTGTGTCCAGGCTTCTGGCACTATTAGCCATTTGTTGATCGTTTAATTTCAAGTCGTGTACCACCGTTTTCTCGTTTTGACCTTCTATTTTTTGAAAAGTGAAAGTTATCCGTTTATGGTCACTTCCTAAGCTGTGGGCACCTATTTCATCTATTTCCATTAGAGTCAACCTTTCATACACTCCTTCTGAAATGAGGCTGTAGTCTATACTGGACTTCTTTTCCCCTCGTTCCAAAGTAACTTGTCCCTCAGATTTTTCTTTCTGTTTACTACAATGAGATTATGTGCTTCACACACATATCTAGTACGAGTTTGCCGTTGCGTCTGTGTATCCTTCCAGGTCCTCAATGTGGGCATTCATGTCTCCCACTAGAATCACCTCCCCCGCTTGTCGCATCTGATCGAGGTCCCGCTTAATGCAGCCTACCAGATTTTCATTCTTTTCTCTGACCTCACTGGCATTCCCTGACCACAGATAGGCGACTCCCAACAGCGTTTCCCTTCCCGTTATCGTGCCCTTTACCCATTAATGTTCTTCGAAGTTTTCGTTTACTCTTTGCCAGTTGGCTCCCCGTTGAACAAGCATGCCGACCCCTCCCCCTTTTCTAGTACCTACGGTTCTGTCACAGCCTTGCCATATACATTCGTGCATTATTGGGGGTTCTTCTAAATCTCGAAGAAAAGTTTCTGTAAAGGCATATATTTCAGTTTTTTTCTTTTTCTAGTTGCAGTCTATGTTGCACGAAGGCGCCATCTGATGGGATGGACGATAGGTAGAATTTGGCTTCACGTGTGAAGGTAGTAGTTCAATTATCCCTGGCGCGTCCTTTTTTATAAGCAGCCGCTGACGTACTTGGAAACTGAAATCGAATATTTTGGCAGAAAAAACACCCCTGACTCAGGCAGAATTCTCAAAGCTCCTTTACTGAGTCTGGTTACTGAACGCTGCCGTTGATTCTGGGAAAGGAGGCTCAATTGGTTACACTGAAATCAACCCAGCGACGGCTAGCGGCATGTCTTAAATTTTTAAAATAAAGTTTAAAATACATATACAACAAAACTTTACGAATACTTGTGTAAAACGTTTTACATATGTGAATACACCAATAAGCAGTTACACTAGCTGCTAGGTTTGCCGTCACGAGACCGGAACACATATTGTAGTGTCAAGTTTCGACCCTACGAACCACTACCCTTCCGATTTCAGAAAGTTTGCTGCCAAATTAAAATTATTTCCACCATTTTGTTTGTAAATTGCTTGCGGTTACAGGGCTATATAAAGTGCTGGATTTCATGTGAGCTAGAAAACACACACGCGACAAAAATCGTTTGTCCGTCCGTCTATTGGGTTGCAGCCTGTTCGAATCATGAACGACGCACTGTTTAAATACATGCCAAGTTTTTCACGGCAAGCACGATTGACGCTCGCTCCCGGACTGTGTTTATTACTCCAATCATTAGCAGTGGTATTTACTATCGCAATCCCTACACTCACAGACGTTCACTAAAAGAGACAATGTTTTTTCGAACTTTTAATGCTTTCACTGTCATCAATAATGGGCACGGTAAATGAACTATTACACACCACTCTAAGCCACTTTACTCTAAGGTTAGATGATTATGAATCAAAGATTTTCCTTTTGCTCCGAAATACGGCATGGCTTTTTTTTCTGGGCCGAGCAATAGTTAATCATTTCTCAATGTAAAAACGTAGTTTTATGCATCAATTATTGGACAAAAATACATTTATTTAAAAACAAAATAAGTATATTTATAGCTTCTGTTGGTGCCTTGCTATGCTACTTTCTGTGCAAACGAGGAATTTTGCGAGAACATGCTCCTGTTAAAAATGACTCCATGTGTACAATTAGGACAAAGGCGATTCGCCACTTGCAAGCTTTATTTTTTTTACTTTTCCTCAGTGACATTATTTATCAGGGCAACGTAATCGCTGCAATTTTACTTATTCGTTCGGCTCTTGCTCGGTCAATGAGCCCGACAAACCGCATTCGCGTAATTAAAAACATCTCTCTACTGCGTTCGTCCTGGAATCAAGGATGGCAAGAACTGTTTTGTCAAGTACGTTTTAACTGACGGTTCGCTCATCCGGCCTCCTTTTGTGGAAAGAAATACCTATTTTTGACGAAAACCACTGAACTGGTCAGTCATATGATACGGAGAGGGGCAAATAGACAAGGGGGACTCAAGCAAACAGACAGCCTTCGCATTGTTCAGGCATTTGTGCTATTGAGAATAACCTACATCCTACCGTATTTGATTTTAAGCGATAACGACGGCGACGAAATTAACACCCTCATAAGGAAAGCAACAGAGGCGTTAAGCATTACCATGAGCACATCACTGACAGGCTTCTGAGATAGGGCTTGCAGAATACGCTTGACGATTTAGTGGAAGGCCATCTCTAAAGCCAAAAGTTAACTCTAGCCAGACTCAAGCGGAAAGAAAAGTTCTCGAAGAAAAAAAATGTGATTCTGACACTGGAAACCCAGAACTAAAATTTCTTGACCATCGCAGAGCGCAAGTCAGTCTTCGTCCTCTACTCGGGAATATATGCACCCCGTCCACCACGCAGGTAGCGGGAAGGAAGAGCTAAAGCCTTAAACAAAGTACATGGAGCAGACCAAAACACGCTATATACTGACGCAGCAGCTATCCCTAGACGAAAGGCCGATAGAGCAGTAGTGACGACCAAGCTAGATATGGTCACAAGTGCTGCATAAAAATTAGTTCGACTAATTTGGAAGAATTAGCCATCGCGCTGGCACTCACGCAGACAACAGCCCGTACATTCATCACAGACTCTCAAGAGGCGTACAGAAGTTACCAATCGCGATGGGTGGCCCCTTCTATCACATCGAATATTACCTAGTCAATCCCCCTACCGAAAGGTGCAAATTTTGTGGGCGCGTACCCACGCCTCCATAGAGGCCAAGGAATTTGCTCACCAACATGCCTGCGTACTGACCAACCAGGCCGTAGGGAGTACCGTAGAGCTTATCCCACTCACTACATTCCGAGAGATTACTCAGCACTAAAGGCTTAGTAGGAGAACTTTCACACTCCCCCACCCAAGCATCAGGAAAGATCCGCAAATATCTCTACGACTTCTCCAATCAAATACATACCCTCATCCCACCCTACTTAACCTGTCGTACCCAGCGATTATTCAGCTGGATAAATTGCACCTGCAGCCAGATACAGTAAGGTACAGTACAATAGAAATAAAGGTACGCCAGGATTGCCACCCCTAATATTCCGTAATATTCTCTCTAGCAACTCCCTCCCAGACCTCGTCCTCATCCTAGTCGAGAGAGCAGCCGTGGTCAAGACGGCCAATGGATTCCCTTAAATAGGGAACCACCCTGACATGATCTTCTCGTCCATCCTCCTAGTAAAAGTTGTTTTCTCTCTCTCCCAATATTTGGAGTCACGCTCCATGGGTTTTAGCCTAATCACGGATGTTAAAAAAATGTGGTCAAAGTTTAAAGAAATTGTCCGCTTTTGCAAGCGTGAGTATGTACAATAAATAACAAGATGCGTTATTAGAGAACACCCTTGGATTTCACGAGAAATAATTTTTTCAAAACAAAAAAAAAGCGATGTCGTAAACGTGGTAACACGAGTGACTTACAAAACCTAATTTTTAATCTGAAGGAAAAAACGCGATTAGCCAAGAAGCATAACTTTTTCTTACTCTGCAGTCATTCATAAACAACGAACCCCAATAGTTTTGGCACTATCTCTCAAAAGATGAACAACGCATTTCGGAAATGAGTAAAATCCGCAAGTATAGTTCACACGACTACCATTTCTATCAAATTTAATACCTTCTTCAGATCCGTGTTCACGCGAACAGCTTCGTACACAGTGCTGCCGCCATATATTTTTGATTGTCCTATGCCTAACGTGCAAACACCAGAGGATGGTGCCCTCAGCCTTTTGCATAAAGCCTTTTTCAGAAGAAATCATCTGGTCGCGACCAAATGTCCAATACTTCTTAGTAGCCAGCAAACCACTAACATCTCTGCGACGTCCCAAAAAGATCCCAATGTTTATATCCCAGCAGTATTTTTATAAGACATCCGTAACGTGCAATATTTTAATGAAAATTTTTGGATGTTGAGGTAACGCTGCTGGTACCTTAATTTCGGACGTTCTTTCAACTTTGCTCGATGTACACTCGATGTTGCTGCTACTTCATTTAGGGACGGTATTTAGACATATTTTGCTGACGTTCCGATGTTGCTGGTATGCTCGTTTTTTACTTCGAACATGTCTATCGCAGTTACATTTATTTTAGCTATATCTGCTCTACTTTATTTTCAAACTCTCCGCAGGCGTACGGTATTGAAGTTACCGAGGGGTTTTGTACGTGTTTTGTAAGGGTTTTGTACCGAGGTTTTTTGTGCAAGTATTGTAATCCACCACTATTACTTTGAACCTTTGACATTCAAAACAGTAGCCCTATAGCGAAACTCACGGAAACAGGCAGGGACTTAGTGCAGAATTCGTTTACAAGCGACGTTGCCAACGAGCCTTGTAAGGTTTTGTTTGGTGGGAGGGGTTGGGAATCATTCCTTGAAATCTGAACAAAATAAGATAGGATGATGAACGAAGACGCAATTAGCGCAACTTTACTTGCTACTTGATTTGACCTTGATGTTACGTACCGACTGCAGCTTCATGAATTCAAAGTTTGAGCAAAGCAACTTTCGGGGCTGCCTTGTTACTGCTCGAGGTTACGTCAAAGGTCACTTGTAGGTTAAACAGCAAGGTACTCTGCCTTTTTTTGCCTTGAAAAAAATTTCGATGACACTCTCATTGCAAAAAAAAGTAAAAAGATTTTTGAGGTTTTGCCAAGATTCGAACCATAGGCTTTCAAAACACAACAAGAGCACCTAAGCTCCAATCCACTCGACCACCCCGGAAAACAGCGCGTGGAACCAATAATTTGGTACCCTAACAGAGGCTGCCAAAGAATCTTTTGGGGTGATTACTTTGATTGTATTTGACAAACTTCGGCAGTGCTATCGCTTGTTTCTTCCACAGCGATCTTGGAGGCGAGGTCAATTATGCTAATTCTGCTAGTGATGTAACCAAAGCTCCTTTATTTAAGCCAAGAAAAGCTATCGCGCTTCATCGTTCCCCCTATGCAAGCTACAGTAGCCGCGAATGAAATTGCATGCACCGCGAGATTTTTGGCGTTGATAAAGTTTGTTCGTTACACACCGATCTTGCAGACAAGCCCATTATGCTTACACTACAAGCGATGTAGCCAGAGCTGCCGTATTTTACTCGCAAAAAGCTCTCCCAAACCACCGGTCTCCCGATGAAAGCCAAGCTAGCCACGGAGGAATGCGCACTTTTGAACAGAAATAGCTTGTAATTTGCCTCAAGGCTCCAAATTACCGCACGTTAAAAAAACGATTGTTTTCTGCGAACGAATTACCCCACACCAGGAGATGGACATGAAATCCGGACGATTCCGCCTGCTTTCGGATGCTTTCTGGCGCTGCGTCGACGCTGATATCTGGCGAGCAGCATTAAACATCGGCGTAGCTACATAGGAGCAGTGGGAAAGTGAACTTGCCAGCTCGGACCTAAGTAAGCAGCTTTGGCTCGCTAAAACGGCGAAGATGAGAAGCCGAACCAACGGAGTCCTGCACTGAGGACGCCGCCCACTTCTAAGCTCGATCTACCTGTTCAATGAAGTTTTCCCCTGCTCCTGCTACTACCGCGTCAGCTCACATCGCCGTGCATTTTGCCGACGCCGTCACTGCGGGCGTCGGCACAATGCACGGCGCAATACGCAGCAAGCGGTTGCGGCGTCTGAACAAACCGTAAAATTACAGCGCCCACGCCCACAACCCCACAGCAGCTGTATTTCCCCCGCAGACCCTGAAATTGCCTTAGATGCCGTAATTTAGATTGTCGGTACAATTACTGTTTTCTTTAAAAAATACCTTGTATTTTTTAAAGAAAGCTTTTCTTGTATATAATTGGCAACTAATATCTGTATTTACCAATAACGTGGAAATCTATTTCGCAACGCATTTTTATCAAGGTGCGTGTCTTTCAAGAACTAGTTTTTTTCTCGAACAACACGAGACAGGAAGTCGCTACGCGACGAGTCCGATCGTCCGAAAGTTGTATTAACTGCACACCGTATCGATACGCGTGCTACAGGCCGGTAACGGCACAGGTATATGCCTCGAGCGCTGCCTGTAAGGGCGCCATTGAAATCCACCTAGCGGGCAGTTTCGAAAGCAGTCGCGAGAGTCGTCGGCCCGCTCACCACTGTCGCCGTTGCGTTTGAGGCACGTCCGCGACTAATATTTTTCGTTTGTGTGCGTTGGGAATACATATTTATGTAGAACAATAACTCCGTTCGCAAATGTGGTGTATTTACGAGAGTGTAAATGCTTCTGACGCGAATCTTACTGCGGTATATTCGGTCCGAATAAGCGCCAGGTGTGTGTCACAAGCCGGCATCATGAAACCGGCATATGGGCATGGAGCTGATTGTCATTCCACTGCCTTGAGATTTACTAACAGTGTCAGCGTAAGCAGCGTTCACTCAGATGCCCATGCTACGGCTATACACTGCGATGTCCCAGCACGGGGCACCTTTAGTACTCTTGGTGACGGTGTTGGCGACACCGCGGACCCCGAGACCCCATACTCACGCTGTAACCGACCGTGGTAATGAGTTTTAAGGTGAAGAATAGAAGCCTCAAACAGTGGCCGTCGGAGCCGAGGTCAAGCTCCGGCGGATGCTCCCTGTCTGTTTAAAAGGCAGAGAGCTCCGGGACCTCTTCAGCTATCAGGGTAAGGCTGACGAAGAAAGTACCTCCATCCCCTGCTTTTATACACGCTCTATGGTTTTTTTAAAATTCCCCAAACCCAATGATCGGCCCCCTAAAAGGGGACGCACCGAAGTATGCTATCAACCCCTTCCGACCATGACAACCCCAACACCTGACAACTACCCGCATTTCTTGGTAATTGAATCTCTTGAAGAAACCAGGCCTATTGCTTCACAGACCGTGTTCCTGATTTCGAAGTTATTAGAAAGTATTATAGGATAATCTTACAAAAACAAGAAGCAAATAACCGGCGAGATTATGGTAGAGGTAGACAATCAACAGCAGGCCAAGAAACTCCGGAAGCAGAACGAATTTTCGATCTCGACGTCAAGGTCACGCCCCACCGCAGCCTCAACAGCTCCCAGGGCGTGATCTCGGAGCAAGATCTAGCAAACGAGACAGAGGCCAATCTTCTGGAAGGCCTGAAAAGTCAAGGTGTGACGGCTGTCAGGCGCATAACCATAAGAAGAGACGATATGGTAATATCCACAAAACATATCATCCCCACATTTGATCATTCTCTCCTTCCACACCTCATCATTGCTGGTTTCATGCGGTGCTCCGTCCGATTGTATATCCCGAAGCCGCGGCGCTGTTTCAAGTGCCAGCGGTTCGGGCCTGGTACTAACCAGTTTCGGGGCCAAATAAACTATGCCAAGGGCGCGCAACATGACCATCCCACAGATAATTATTGTTCACAACTCCTCTGTATTAACTGTCAGGGCGCACTCGCGGCGTACTCCAGAAAATGCGAGAAGTTCAAGCTGGAAAGAAAAATAATAAACATCTAGGTCACAGAGAACATCACCTTCCTAGAGGCGTGAAAGAGGTTCGCCTCTTTCCCCCTGGGGAGGTACGCCGACGCTGCTCGCCGGGGTGCGGAGCGGCGTTTGGCTTCGGCGGGGACCCAGTACCGCGAGTCGGACCTGGTCCCACCGCCGCCCCCTCTGGGTTGCTACGGGCAGCCCAACCCACCACCGCGCCGCTCGCTGAGTCAGCAGCGGCTGTGGTGGCATCCACGTCCGTTAGACGTAGATGCCACCGCTTCCTCGTCTCCACCGGCCCGAAGCACACGCTAAGGCCCGCAGGAGATGGATACTGAGGAAACCGCAGCAGTTCCCACCTCCGCCGCACCGCCTGTGCACCCGGGAAGCGCCTGACGCCCTCGCCGGTCGCGGCCAAAACGAAGGGCACCGCAAAGGGTGCCAAGTCCGGGGGGTCCGGTACGCCGGGTACCCCTTCCAAATATGGTGATGAGGTGGATGTGGGACCCTTCCTGTCTGCTTTGCAGCGGAAGGAGAAAGAAGCGAGTCCCTCCATCTAAACCTGAAGAGTAAGTAAAGAAGCCTTTTCCAAGAGTCCAAGCCCCGAATGATCCTACATGAATAGTCACACTCCAGTAGCTCTAATACATCATATGAGAAGAGAAAATATTGTTCAATGGAACTGCAGAGGCCTTCTAAATGATCTTGACGACATGTATGAGATTCTGCATGCTAATCAGCCAAGTGTAATGTGTCTTCAGTAAACATCCTGAATTCCAAGAACAAAAATTTCTTGAATAGTTGCGTGGTATACAGAAAGGAGAAAGTTGGCTGCACACACTCTTCTGCGGTGTGGCCATAATCGCCTGCGAATCGTTAGCATACCACCCTGTCACCTTGAACACTATCCTTGAGGCTGTAGCCATCCGCACAATAATATATTATAGGTTGATAACGGTATGCTCCATTTAAATTCCTCCTGATTTTGCACTTTCGAGCTCTGACTTTGAGGCGCTGGTCGACCAGCTGCCCGAAGCATACTTCCTTACAAGCGACCTTGATGCTCACAACTCTCTTTGGGGCTCTTCTCCCACGGATGCTCGAGGTCGCCTGATAGAGAAATTCCTTACATCTTCAGGAGCATGCCAATTGAACAATAAACAGCCTATATACCATAACAGAGGACACAACACATACTTGCATTCTGACTTGGCTATTGGTTCTGCCATTCTCTTTCCATGTCTTGAGTGGGGTGTCGGCACGGACCCATATGGCAGTGACCACATCCCCAATTCACTAACATATATAGGTAAAGGCTCAAGCAGTTCATCTTCCCATAATGAAGCAAGAGCTAACTGAAATACATTTACAGAGATATCCAAACTACACCACACAATTATGAAAAACCTACACATTGAAGAAGCTTCCCAACTACTCACGCCGCACATCCTCGTCGCCGCTGAAAAGTCCATTCCCCACGCCTCTGGTGCCCCGCGCAACCAGAAGAGGCCGTGGTGGAATGAGGACTGTAGACGGGCGCGAGAGGCCCAGAACAAGGCGTGGGGTATCCTCCGTCGGTACCCGACGTCGTGTAAGCTTATTTAGTTCAAATGGGGCAAGGCGTCCGGAAAATGCGTGCGCCGTGAGGCAAAACGAGAGAGTTGGCACACCTTCTTGACATCCATAAACTCGTACACCGACACTCACAAAGTCTGGACACGAATACGCAAACTCAAAGGACAACAGATACACAGCTTCCGTGGTTAGCCCAACAGGCCAGACACTCCAAAACCAGGCTAACACACTTGCACAACACTTCGAATACGTGTCCAGCTCAGCACACTACAAAAACACTTTCACGAAACACAAAACAACTGTAGAAAAGAAGTCCCTGCGTGATAACAACAAGTCGCAAACTTACAATTCTCCTTTTTCAATTCATCAGCTGAAGGCTGCTTTGACCACATGTAAACCTTCAGCTCCAGGTGCAGATAAGATTACATACGCCATGATACAGCACTTACACTCAGACACCCTTGAAACACTCCTACACCTATACAACAAACTATGGCTTTCGGGGCACATTCTACCCTCTTGGAGAGAGGCCATTTTAGTGGCTTTCCTAAAGGAAGAAAAAGACCCTTCCTCTCCTGTCGGTTATCGTCCCATTGCCTTGACAAGCTGCCTGTGTAAGCTATTCGAGAAGACGGTAAATAGGAGACTCGTGTACTTTTTAGAGTACAATGGTCTTCTCGAGAGCTGCCAGGTAGGCTTCATGGCGGGGTGACCTACCAACGATCAACTCGTTGCATTAGAGGGGCGTATAAAAGATGCTTTCCTCCATAAGCAGTACTGTATGAGAGTATTCTTTGATCTAGAAAAGGCGTATTACACTGCTTGGAGGTACGGTATCCTCATCGATCTGAAGTCCTTTGGCATATCGGGTAACATGATGAACACGCTTTCCAGTTACATGTCCAAAAGAACGTTTCGCGTGCGAGTTTGAACTGCACTCTCTAGGGTTCATGTGCAGGAAAATGGAGTGCCACAAGGTGGAGTTTTAAGTTTCACCCTTTTTATTGTGAAAATGAATTCCCTTAGGAAGGCATTGCCACCATCGGTTTCCTGCTCAATCTATGTAGACGACGTACAATCATCCTTTAGGTATTGTAACCTGTCTGTCTGCGAGCGCCAAGTATAGCTTGGTGTTAACAAGCTAGCTGGCTGGGCAGATAGCAACGGTTTTAAATTTAATCCAGAGAAGTGCACTTGTGTATTGTTTTCTAAGAGGCGCGGCATCCGGCCGGATCCAGACATTCAACTCATTGTGTCTCGATTCCTGTCAAGAAAGAACACACGTTTTAGGTATAATCTTTTACGAAAAGCTCACAGTCATCCCACACATGAGACAACTAAATCATAACTGCTTAAAAACAATAAATATCCTGAAGGTTCTCTCGCACATTTCTTTTAGCGCTGACATGCTGACAAACAACTTCTTTTACGTGTATTTAACAGCCTAATAGGTTCACGATGGGACTATTGTAGCGTTGTCTATGGGTCAGCCACTAAAACATCCCTCAGAATGCTGGACCCTGTGCTTCATCTAGGGCTCCGCTTGTCGTGTGGTGCTTTTCGGACTAGTCCAGTCGAAAGTCTGTATGTAGAGTGCAACAAATAGAGCCTAGTACGTCAGCGAGCTTACACAGACCTGCTTTATGCTTTTAAAATCTCATCAATGCCGCACCTTCCTTTTACATCAGTTTTTTATGATACATCCATATCTCAACTTCTACTAACCGTCTATCAGTCTCTGCTCCCTTCGCTTTCAGAGTAAGAGAAGAAGCGTCACAATTTCATATCATGTTCACAGATACCATCAAAACCTCCGCTACTGAACTTCTAGAACCGTGGCAGCTTCGCCCGATATCATGTGATGTATCTTTTACAAGTGTCGAGAAAAACAGAGTGCCTAGAAACGCAATCGTGCAACATTTCTTGTCCCTGCGGCACAAATACAAGTGTGCTGAATTTTACACGGATGCTTCAAGAACTGCCATAACAGTTTCCTGTGCTGCGAATGGTGGCACCTTTAATGTCTGTAGAACTATGAATAGAAATACAATTATCTTTACGGCAGAGGCCTATGGCATACTTCTTGTAGTTAAACATATTGTTCTAAATCGAATTCCGAAATCTGTAATTTATACTGATTCTTTAAGTGTTGTGCGTATGTTATCCTCACAGAAGTCTAAAAACCATGTGGTCAATGCTCTTATGAATAATGTCTGTGTATGCTTTAAACCTTGAAGTGACCGTGCGATGGGTGCCAGGGAACTCTGGAATTCCAGGTAATGAGACCGCAGACCGAATGGCGGCCGCTGCATCCCTTACAACTACAGTTGACATAACAACAATACCCTACACCGACCTCAAATCACACATCAGACAACACCTTCGCATGACATGGCAGGCACCCTGGAATCAACAGACTGACAACAACCTACACGTTATAAAGACATTCTTGGGAGCATACACCACTTACACACACAACAGGCACAATGAAGTTACCCTGGCTCGATTACTGATAGGCCACACGCATGCAACACATTCCCACCTGCTCACGGGATCTCAAGACCCCAGTGTAGCAGGTGTGGAGAGGGCCTATCCGTAATCCCCACACTGATACAATGCAAGGCACTTCACAGAACACGACACAAACACTTCAGAGAACTCTACAGACAACATATCCCACTACATCCATCACTGTTTCTATGTGACGATGCCATGGTTTCCGTGAAACGTGTGTTTGAGAATTTGTTAGACGTTAAGTTTTTAAACCTCATTTCCTATCACACATAATCAAATATGGCCCTATACACCAGCCATCACCATTATCTTTAACTGATTTTACTATGTTCGGTTGACACGTTTTTTTAACTACTTTTTTGTGGTAACCACTTCACTTCATTAAATAACCTTTACTCTAGCGCTCATTGCCCTTAGTCGGCCTTGCGCCATAAAAACCCAACCATCATCATGCATCTCCAAGACGTTTGTGCAGCAGGTGCGGAGAGGCCCTATCCGTGATCCACATCCTCATACAATGCAAGGCACTAGACATTACATGACGCAAACACTTCCCACAACTACACACACGACATATTCCACCACACCCTTCATACTTCTTAGAAGACGATGCCATGTTTTCTGTTTAGCGCACCTTTAAGTTCCTATCAGAAGTTCACTTCTTACAACTCATCTCATACCACCCATAGTTTTACCCCCGGTTCTATACACCAACCACCTTATTTATCTTTTAACCACTCTTGTTCTTCACCCTGGACGTTTATACAAGCCGTGCTCAAAGTTTTTTAACTCATTTTATTTCGTGTTCTCTCCTCATCAAATAAATTTGTGTTTGAGGCTGTTTGCCCATGTCAGCCTTGCGCCAATAGCATGAAAACATCATCATTATACAGTGCGATGTAAATCGGTTTCGTGTGCTTTCATAATCAAGCGGAGCACTCATACCTGACAGCCTGCCAGTTACGCTTCATAACTCGGATATTGATCACTACCCTGAACAAGCCAACATAGCATAAATTTCACGGACATTCTACACAATAAGTACGATGGATAATGCAAAATTACATGCGCGAGTCAGCACAATTAATTTACGGCTAGGTCGTCTTGTCGCGAAGTGAGCTTTCCCAAACAGCCATCGGTTAAATATATCCTCCGCTTATATCCGAGGCCGTGACTAAACACTTCTTCGAAACATCATCATATGACACAGAGAGCCTGCAGAATTTAGCACAAAAGTAAAATCAGAGTGCCTTATCAGATACCACACTCTTCCAACGGCACCTTTATTCACTTGTAAACTTCCGTACTCTATACTTCAAAAAATGTGTCCGCTGACTGATCAGCTGTTTGTTAAAGTCTAAAAACGAAATAAAGGTGAACGCTCAGCTTGTGTGGGATTACTAAAACGGTCATTCTTTGATTTCGCTCCGCATTTGTACACATCAATAGTTAAGCGCCCCCCTCCTGCCCTTCCCTGACTTTGAAATATCAGAGCATATAGCATATAGTTGGCCTACTGAGTTATCCTTGCTTAAAGTAAGACGAACGTCTCAAGGATTTCCGTAGCTGCAGTGGGTTTTTTCATTCCCTCAGGAGCTATAACATTGCGTGCGGACTTGGCAGGCCATTTATTTTCCTGTGGTTTCATTAACTCTCCCAGGCCCATGTCATCAGGCGGGAGTGGGCAAATATTTAACAACCCACATATTTGGAATATACTTAACATTATCGCGTGCCCTGTATTTCCATAAAGGCACAAGCTATTGTCAGGTAATAGGTAATCACCTCACCGAAATGCATGATTGTTGATACCAAAACGTTGGCTCATTGAATGAGGTTAAATGAACAAAAACCATCGAAGTGCAAAGTTACTACAGCTGCGGTGAATATATATTTCGCTGATACTCCTGAAATTCCTTTTCTGTGTCCGTATATATATTTACAAAGCTCGGTCGAAGTTTAAAGATTTTAAGTCCAATATACTCGCTCTATATTACGTTTTCAGATTGAAAACACCAAATGTTTTCGCAGTCATGTGTATAGTCTGCCGGACGCGGGCTTATATTTCAAAACAGTTTGACAGTTTCAGGTTTATTTTAATAAATGTTTTCGGGTGGGGGTGAGGCTGAGGCTTATATTCAAAAAATTTGTCGGGCTCGCGCAGGCTTATATTGCAAAAATTTCTCGAGCTCGCACCGGGCCTGGGAACTACGGCCTGTGCAGTGCTCTAGCATCCATCAAATTTAAAAAAAAGAAAAAAAAACAAGAAACGCAACAAACTGTTTCCTAGGCTGACAAAACACGACAGAAACGTTAGCAAACAAAGCAAACGCTATCCTCGATCACTAAAAAACGACACACGCGGTATGCGTGGTTTGCCAAATTGGTTGAAAAAATGAAGGGTACATGCACAGAGCATAGCAGTACTTTTCACTTAAGAGCCTTGATATATTACTAAAGCATTCGCAAAGCTATTGCAACACGCAATCGCCACACCATGGTGGAATTTACACTAAAACAGAACTGCTGCCCCTCGAATAGAATCCACAACGAACGCTGCGGGTTGCGTTATAATTTTGCTTTCTTTCTGTGTGGTTTCTTTGTGTTTTGTGTGTTTCCTCCCACGCACGACGTTTGCGCGCATTACCGGGACCCGTTCGGCATTGCTCGCGCGCTCCAGCGAGTTGACGCTTTTGTGTGGTACTGATTATTCTTCTCGGTAGCTATTCTTGCTTCAAGCGCACCGAGCTTTTCTTTTACATTTGCATTTCGACTCTCAGATGTGGTTCCGGTTCTGCTTCACCCTTCGTGTTCCTATAGTCTGGTACAGTAAGCGCTCCGCACGCTCGCTGTGCGTGCGTGCACGCGGGTGCACACACACGGGTAATTATTTACAGTTCTGAAAGCGAACACCTTCGATAAACAGATGACACAATGACATTGTCTCCCCGCTGTTGAGCCGCTGCACCTGATCCTCAGAGGAAATCGAAAACCAGCTAGCCGGGCTCATATTCTTTGTTTGTGAAATTGTAAGAGGAGCCTAGCAAGAACCACAGTTGTTTGAATGTTCTTGTTTCTTTGTTTTAATTGTTGGTAACGTGGATATAACCTAATAAATGTAAATAGTGTGTAATTATATTATGTTTATGAGAGTTAAGTATGCAAAAAAAGTGTGCAGTTAAATATGGTCACGCAGTAAAATGATGCCGCGTGGCTTGGTGTTTTTCTGAGAATTGCGGTCACGAACCCTGTATTTGCAGGCCTTTCGATGACTTGACTGAAGTTTTAAGACATCTGTCATGTATTCTGCGTGGGTAAAATTTGGAAAAAGACAACGTAAGCGTTTGCGTATACGCACGACGCTTTTTGCTCAGTATGCAAAACATGATTGAAAAATCACCAAAAAAGAAGGCAAAAGCACAAACATTGACGTACGCTGGCCAGCCGAAACCACGCCTCTCATCCCTCCGTTGACAGAACACGATAGAAAAATTATCAAACAAATGAAGAAAAAAGTATCCCCACGCTAGCCTCGACTGCTAAAGCACGGCGTGCGCGTTATGCTCGTTTGTCCAAATGTAACGAAACAAGGAGTAAACCGTAAATACACGACGTAGGTACCTTTCCCCTAAAAACTTTGGTTCATTAATAGCATTTTCTACTATTTTTTGCACTAAGAAAGAACTGTAGCTCCTCGGAGACTGACCCGACGCACGCGTGCCTGCCGCTTAACGTGGCGAAAAAGCGTTAGGGCGAGCACGCGAGCGCCACCGCGTGGGGTTGACACTAAGGGCTTCACTCGGAGGCGGCCGCTTTTACCTCTACCCAAGTATTCTAGTTCACTATAGCACGGGTGTGCACGTTTTCAACTTTCGTTATTTCGGTGATTTCACTACCACGAATTTATCTACCGGACGAAGAAATACTGCCAAGTAGTGGAAGTAAGTGAGTACTCGTGAACCTTGTTTTCTTGTCATATTTATTTAACGTAGCAGATTTGCTCTCGCACTTCGGTACGCGTAAGCGGTTAGCCCTAACGATTTAAGGGACTCGCTTTATGAGTTCCGGGGATTTGTCTGTAGACCTTTGTACCTGGCTGCTGTGCTTGTAAACAGGATTGATTCTCGCGCAATTTATAGCCCTGTGTTTGGTGAAGTGTTTGTGTTCTGTCCTGTTTTGCTAGGCGAATGTTTTGATATGAAATGAAATAAGGGAAGCTGGAGAGTGCTAATATAAGTGCGTGTGCGAATTTAGGGGTGTATGCGTTACACGCACATCGTGTACTTTTAGCGTGATATGGTTTTTGTTTCGTTTCTGCAGGTGGCGTTTTTTTTCGTACGAATAGTTTTCAGTTAAAAAACGTGCACAATAAATTGAATGATTGCCATGCGTGTAGCATTAAAACAAAATAATAAATCGAATGAATTCTGAGAGTACAGCTTTAGAATAAAATGCCATCTAGATGCTTTTTTCGCGTTTCGATTGAGTGTTCAATCTTTTCGAACGCTCAGTTTGGCCGTGAAACGTTAGAATAAACAACGTGTATGCAACCCGAATTTATATAAACTGGTACAGTAGTATGAGCAGCGCTGGTTGTGCTTCGTACTCTTACTGCAGCATCGCAAACTTAAATTAACCTTTCAGAACCTAGTAAAAATGTTCAAAAATGGCTGTTAAATTTCTGTCACTTATGGAATTTTCAGCCTAATGAATTTTGTCTGTAACACACCTTGGGGATCGGAGTAGCACAGCATTTGGGATTTTGCAGGTTTAATGCAGAGTATGATTCTGGTGTGTGGCCTGTCATTTGCTAATAACTTACATGTTGCAGGCTGCTGACTGGTGCAATTTAGAGTATGTGTGAATGTGATTGTGCTTGAAAAATGTCTTGCACTATATGCTTCCTGCTGTACAACGTATACTTCAACTGAAAATGTAGGCTTAGCAGGGCAAGCGAACAGGACAACATGACGAGTTTTCCAGTGATGTGCTTTTTGAAGGTTTAGTTATGCATATATACCAACTAGCCCACCACGCCATTCGGCTGCAGGAAGTACACGTCCATGGCAGTGACGCTGTCCGTGTTTGTGCATGTTTCCTTTTGCCACATTTTTTGGACATGGTTTCATCCGTGTATAAATTGTCACTTCAATCCACCAAGTGGTTAGTATAGACACAGAAAAATGTTTTGCAAGTTCAGATGGACTTGTAGCTGGGCTAAAATGTCCTCAGAGTCCGCATTCACGAAATATAGTTCTTATATATAGTGGTAGTACCTCAGATCAGCTTTCATAGTTAGTGTTAAGGTTGCCTTAGTAGTGCAAATGCTGACATTAAAATATATCCACTCCGCTCTCTTCCTGTCCCTTAATGTTACACCCATCTAGCGTTCTATTGCCTGCTAAGTCGTCCTTAATTTAAGTTAGGCCCTTTTAGTAAGCATGGAAGTTTCTGCCCGTAGGCGGGTACGGGTAGGATGCAGCTGTCATACACTGTCTTTTTCAGACATTGGTAGGCGGTCATTCTGTTTATACCAGTCCTAACAAGCTGTATAAACAACACAGATTTCTCTCTACCCATCCCTAGACTGATGAACTGGTTTGCATGGGAGGTGCTACGGCAATAGTGTGCACAAGGCGCCTGCTCAAGCTACTGTTGACGGTCAACTTGGCGCAGGACTTCTCCTGGCTTGGAAAACCGGGAACACGCTTTTTTCCACCTGCGAGTGGTATCCTGCATTGTGTGTAACTAGATATCTTCGTGTAATTACAGACATCAAATTCTTTCACAAGACAATGTATAGGGCCCAGATTTTTATTGTCAGTCACATCCTTCGCAAATATAAGCTTTGTCAGAAACCTGCGGCTTCATTGTTTTTATTTCTAGAAGCGGTATTAAATTTCTTTCAGCCTTTGGACCATGACATTTTTACTCACTTTCCAAGCAATCTGGTCTGCAACTATTTTGGCAGTTTGTGGCACCACAACAAAGAACGCAAACTGTTCAAGAATCCCTACCATAACTGATGATGGAGGCATTCACCATTGAACCACCATTGAATCATTTCCGTGCTTCCATGCGTTTTAAGTTTGTGTTATTGTTCATTCAACGTATCACTTTGTGTGAATCACATAGTCATGTATATCACTCTTCTTGTGACTAATAATAAATTATTTCCGTGTTCCCCGTTTTTTTTTGTTTGTTCCCAAATCATATCACCTTGTGTGAAATATTGAAATATTGTAACTTTTTGTTTTCTTAACCAGAATTCAACAAGTTGTTTCTAAAGTTTTTTGTTCTTTTATTGTTGTCCTGCCGTTTCACTAAGTGTGAATCATTTCATCACGTAAATTTTTACTGCTCTTGTAACTGCCGTGCAGTCATTTCTTTATACACACATTTTCTGTAGATCATAATCATTTCCCTAGATGTTGGTTTGTTTATTGTAGCTTAGATTTGTACGGCGCTCACAACCACCACTCAACACCACTTCTGTGTTTCGTAAGTGCTTTTGTTTTATTATTCCACAAACTTTTCACTACATGTGAAATATTTATTTTCGTAAATGTGCTGTGTTTTTATAACCACCATTCAATCATTTCTTTGTGTTTCACACTTTTCTTGCGTTGTTTTTCTCCCAATTATTTTATGTGCGATATTTCAAGTTGCATAAAAATCTTGTGCTTGAATCCTGGGTGTACATGTTTGCTTTTCTTCCTATTTTTTGTCAACCTTTTTGCTGTGTGTGACTTATTTATACTCGTGACTATTTTTAGTATTCTTGCATTTGTACATTGTGTACCCTGCGGGCCAGGGCAGATAGGAATGAAAAATAAAGTGGTTGTGTTGCGAAAGCATGTAACATATAAAAAAATTTGGAAGTCAATATAAACTGTTTTAACTGAACTCTTTTGTGTTTTAAGTGTACTTTGAAAGCGTTCGTACTAATCAGCTGCAGGTATTTACAGATAGGATGGGAGACTGTGTATTTTTAGTTTATTTTTGAATTGTTTTTGTGATAGTTTATTTGCAGAAAGCCTGCACAGCCGTGCTGTATGGTACAATTCGATGACCCTACCGGGTTTGTCTTAGTGTCCAGGGCGCTTGTGCTGATCAGGACTGGTTTGCTATTAATTACTGGCTCTTGTTTTCGGTGAGACATTTCTTGTTTAGAGCTTTGCTTCGTGTGCTTCTGCGAGAGTGTGTGGTCGGCTTGGCATTTTACATATGAGACTTCATGCTGTATGGAGCACTTCAAAAGTGGATACACATTAACCTAGAAACCAGGTGACACGTAACAGCAAACAGTGCTGAATAGCTAGTGAGACATGTATTTGAAGTATAAATGCCCACAACACCTGGGCAACCTTGGAAAGGGGGCTGCCCAAACTTCCAAATAATGTATAAAGAATGTAAATTTCAGGCATACAGGTTCATCTCTACAATATCATACTAACGTACAGAAGTCATGAATATAAAAAACTAATGCTTGTGCAAAGACAAAAAACCAACTTAGAACAGACATCTATATACGTGTTGCATGCGTGCCACTACAATATCCATGAGACGTACCACTAAGGTAACGTCCCGTAAACAGCATTTAAAAGTACCATGAGGCGTCTATTCTACATATTCCTTTGTGTGATTTGGATGGGTTTTTTGCAGTTGTAGCAACATTGAAGATATGTAACTTCGACCCCAGCGGTGCGTCTCCTGGACATCTGCAATGTCGATTGCTGACGCCTTTGGGATGTCTGCACGACTTAACCTGGTTTCCTGGGTAGATATGCTGCATAGTTATTAAATATGTAAACGAAATTTACGTTGTTTTTACTCACTGCCACTATTCCTGATTGGCGCTCGGCAACACTTTTTGCCGCGCATAAACTGGCTCTCCTTCACAAACTAAAACTATAAGCCAGTTTCCTTCACGAGTGCTTGTAGGTTATTCGAGCATATTATCTATAACTGTCATTACTTACCTAGAATATAATATTTTGATATATTCCTAGCAGCATAGTTTTAGATCTGGTTTATCAACCGCTACATAACAACTTGAAATAACTGAAGAATTGGTTCGCACACTCAACGCAAATGGTCAAACCGACGCTATATTTGTAGAGTTGTCAAAAGTGTTTGATGACGTCCTCCATCCTGATCTAACTACCAAACTACCATTAATTGGCATTAAATGAACAGTAGCCGCATGACTAGAATGTTACTTAAGAAATAGAACACAGTGTGTCGCCATTAATAAGTGAGCCTCTAAGAGTTGGACGTGAACTTTGGAGTTCCACAGCGCTCTGCGCTGGACCCTCTCATTGTATAGTATGTACAGATGATGTTTATCTTATTGTTGAACTTTCTATCCGTATGATATTTTTCGCGGACCACTGCGTGGTATACACAGTAATACCCGATAGGCCCAAACTAAATAAAACCATACTTTCCACTCAATTGATGCACGGTGTAAAATGTGGGGATTAAGAATCAACCCTGCTAAGAAAACTTCTTTCACATTCAGTACAAAATAAACCCCTAAGTTTTGCTTATTCTTTAGGTAAAGCTATAATTAACAGAACTGATAAGGGTAAATATCTGGGCGTCACACTTACAAGTAACATCAGTTTGGAAACTCATGTTAAAAACGTGTGTCAGGCAGCAGTAAAAAAATTGGCATTTTTCTAAAGAATGTTGTTTAATACCCCTCCTGCTGTAAATTGAGCGCATGCATTGCAACAGTACACTCTAAGAAGCCTTTACCAAAAATACGTGATTAGTAAATTTACTAGTACTGAAGTTAGCCCTACGGTTCATTTATTATGTTTATTCGCTTCACTCTAGCATAACCGCATTATGCCATAGGGCAAACCTCCTGAAACTCGAGCACCACGGGGTATTACCTAGTTGAAAAATTCTTTATCAGCTTTACTAGCGTCACTTCAAATTGTCGCGGGAATACTACACCCAAGAGCATTTCTAACGTTCACCGAGAACAAATCACGGTAGGAATATTTGGAAACCAATCCGCGATATGTTACCTGAAGAAACAGTAAAATCGGTTATTGTTAGAAGTATTTTCGCAAACTATTGGTAATATATGTTATGATGGAATTGTTGTTACGTTATCACTGTGCTCTTATCCACGCCGCTTTGTGTAAACCGGTTTAGGCCTCCGCCTATGTGTGTTGTGCGTTTTAAATTTACTTCAAGCAACACTGATGTATTGTCTAGTTGTATGTTACATTTCGGTCGATGTATTTCTTTGTGGGCACTCCTGCATGAGCCCGAGAAGGGCATGGGATATCTGTAACAAAAAAAACATTATTGTTTACTTTTTTATATAAACACTTCTCAGAGAAGCGTCTACGTGGCTACCATTAAAAACATCTACAAAATAAAAAAGCTAAACTTTGACATAAGGCCACTGAAGAAACGTTTCCGGCTGCACAGCTACAACGCAGTAAAGGCGAGTGCATCAATTTCTAAAATAATCTCTGAACTTTGAACACACACGAGGCGTTTTTGCTTTTTAGCTAGGCCACATTTACATTATTATTAAGTAGGACTGGTCATATCAAACATGGTATGGCCAGTAGTAGAACAAAAAACGGCATGATGGGTGGGCTTATATATTTGGAATACATGACTGATAATTTGAGGCATTGCTACATAACAAAACAAAATTAGCACCTCTGCAGCCAGGTAGAATGCCCTTTATTCACCGTAACTACTTTGGTTTAGGATAACTTCCCTTTTTTAGTGATAAAAATTATTTTCAGAATAAATTTAGAGCGGCTTGTTTTTGACCGATGGTCTGGGTTCTGCAAAAAGGCCGCCTTTATTTTATTTTGCAAATATCAGGAGTGGAGTATGCTGTCTGTTCGGTCCGTCGGTCCGCCCGTATGCATAAACTCACCTTTGTTGCTAAGACAGCGATTGTACAATACTTTATCGGTCGTTCACTACCCACATCTCTAGCCGGCGTCATTTCCAAGCCACCTTGCTATACCACAAGGTGACTGACAACAGTCCACTAACGCGACTGCACAATCGATACAACGGACATTCTGAAACGGTTTTCACGGTTTCGGAAAAACTGGTCGCTTAGCCTCAACTTCAGGTGGTGTAGGCATTTGTGGATTCAGGGGCCAATGATGACGTGGTAACCTCATACTAAAAGGTCCTTCCCATCCAGAGTCCTGTCAAATGTGTTTCTAAGAACACGCCGCACCCGGCCGTGTATGCTGGCAGAGCTTACGGCCATCCTGGACAGCTTGCATGCACTGATTCCTGCTCTTCATCAAGTCCCTGGAGGTACTGCTTTCTGAATTTATAGGGACTCCCCGGCGGCCATACGTGATTTATGTCGAGTAAATACCAACTCAGCAATCGCGACGGACATTGATGAAATACTGCATACGTACCTTTGCCCTCTTTGGCGCTCGTGGGTCCGGCGAAATACTCTCCCCGCTTATATTGCGCCGGATGGTGCTTGCCACAAGCCCTTTGTTTCACGACCATTGTCTCTACTGACATTATACACCCCAGGAGAGTTTTTCCAAAAGAAAGATCTTCATCGCGCCACACGGGCTTTAATCCACAATGTGGAACGGACCTCTCTAGCAGACTGGCTCGCTGGGAAGAGGTCTTGCAGCGAAGCCTTCCTATTGGTGTAGCCCTCTCTCCCGCTGTTACCCGGGGGTGGCCACCCCGTTACAGTGCCCTGTTCGTACAGATCTCCCCTTGTCCACGGCTCCTGCCGAAGACGCGTAAACAGCACATTTGCTGTGGGCTTGCCCGTCATTGGAAGCGGCGAAAACAAGACACCTTCGAGGCACAGGCATACACCCTGGCAGGCCACCTGACCTTCATCGTTGGATTTGGGGACCTCATCATCGCTCCCTCCTTGCGTTTCTTCGCGAAACGGGAGTTAATGTTGTGACATAGTATTTATACCAACGCGAACACTATCGCGAAAAAGTGGTGGGAGTTTGTAGGTCGGGAACTTGAGAAACACGATATTTCGCTGGCCATGCAATTTTAGAGAGCTTTTGCGCAGTTACATGCACGTCTACCCGGAGCTCGGCTGGTGGAACCTCGAGGTAGGGTTTGATGAGTTACATCTTTGAGAGCATTTTCTGAATCAAAGTGTAGGTAGAGACACTGTACTTTGGGACTTGGGTGCTGGTGGAGTTCAGTATGGAGGTGCAGCTTTACGTCATAAGTAGGGAGGTGTGCTCCGAACTTATAAAGTGCGGGAAAAGAAATGGTCCTGAGGTTAGGTTTTAATCGGGTAAGTACGATTCTCTGAATTCATTTTTTGAGAAATGAAGGTATTTATACAGGAGCATCTTGGGGGGGGGTTTCTCCGAATTAGAAATTTCAGTGAGCACGGGGTGAGCAAATGAAGGAAGGGTTCTCACTTCATATTAAAGGCCACACAATACCTTCATTCTAAACACCACACAGGACTTTCATGACCAAATTTCGAAAGCGTGAAACGACGACCCATTTTCCGAAACTCAAGGTGATGAACTACTGGCCCAGCCTCACATCCAACGTCACCCACGATGTGCGGAGCTTCCGTCACTGCCAGCGACGACAAATGCCACCGAAGAGACACTCCGGCTTCTGCAGCCGATCGGCACCCCATCGAGACCCTTCTAAAAGATTTGAATAGACATTTTTGGGCCCATTTACTACGTCACGATTCGAGAAGGAGTGAATTGTCGTAGCGACAGACTACAAGATGCCCTACGCAGAGACAGCCGCTCTGCAGAGAGTGACTGCACAGAAGTCGCGGCGTCTTCATAAAACAAAAATGTCGGCGACTTGGAGCCCTTGAAGTCCTAATCACGGCCATGGAAGAGCCTTCACAGCGTAGTCTATGCAAGAAATATTACGCTACAGCAACAGGGATCACCGAAGAACGACGGATTAGCACCCTGATACGAACGGGCTAACGTAACATCTGAGCAAGACGATCACAGATATGCTGTGTATGTACGGCAACGTTGAACATAGGACTTGCGTACAACATGGCTTTCCGGGAAACTATGAAGATGACATTGTTTGAACTTGTCGACGGACGTCGGCCCCTACGATGCTTAACACCTTGCTTCGGCACGTAGAATACGACGACCTCAACGCCGAGGTCCCAGGATTACTTCAGCAAACAGAGGCCCGCCATCTCGCTCGAGTTTGCACACAGGACCAGCCGCTGGCGGATACCGCAAGCTACAACCTCTGTCGCCGAGACACCGAGTACCCCAAGGGGATCCTGTGTGGGTTTTGATTTTATTCGATGACCTGGACGCAGTGAGAAGCTTCTGCGACGTTATTTTTGACCCGACCGGATTCTACGTGTTGGCCAACTTACCTACGAGGTGATCTACAATGGTGATTCCGGAACATCACGAAGGCGTACGCGGCCCGAAGTAGTCCACATGGTTCGTTTTAAATCTTACTACGCAAGAAGGTGGATTCGTTGTACAGAGGGTCTTTCATTTTGGTATCTGGTCGATGCACTCTTACAGGGGGGCTAATGCCGCGAATCAAGCATTGGGTTTGCTTATATTTTGTTTTTGCAGACAGGCTGCGCCGGGCTATCTGTGTTATCCGTTTCCCAAATGAAGCGCGTGTTTCATTTATTATCTCCCTGTTCCAGGAAGAGTGTGATTGCAGTCAGTGCGCTGGTGGGGTGGCTTCTTTATGCAAGAAGTGAGATTGTTCGGGGGTATTTGAGGTTCATCAAGTGTCCCAGCACTTGATGAACGTGCGCTTCTTGCAGACCGATTTATTAGTGACGCCTACTGTGTCCAAACCTTCCTGCTTAAAGGATTCGCTGTTCGTTTCTCATGTTTTTATGATGGGAGTTCTGCGGGTTGTGGTTCGCATGTTATAATGCTGCGTGCGCAAGCGACGTTAAGACTGTGATGTGGTTCCCACAGCTGCTGGACTCTCGGGCAACAGGAGATAGTTCGGGAAAGCCTTGGGGCTGCTGTGATGGGGGACATAGCGGAGATTCGTGTGGTCCACCGGCAGAGGGGGGTAGGTTTCCGGCCACTGGGGTTTTCGGGAGCACGGCCCAAACAGCAGCCACCCTGTTATATATGTTTACAGCGTCCGCTAGGGCATGCTGAGTTGGTGGGCTGCGTGTAATGGTGTAATGCAGTGATAACCACCTATGTTAAGGTCTATACGCTGCCACGTAGGGGTATTGTAGGACAGGGGATCTTAAGGTCATTTGTGGCATTTGTTGTGCGCTATACGTTTTTTGATTTGCCTGGTGCGGCGGTGTCTCTAGAGCCTTCTTCTTTATTGGATGACAAAATGTATCATTGACACCAGATATGAACGCTGGTTACCCCTTCTCACGTATGGGTGTATGATTCTTATGAAGTGATTGCAAAGTTCATTGAGGTATAAAGAATCTTAGAGAGGATACCAAACTACAACAAAGTAAACAAAAAACAGATAGCACAACAATTCTTTCCATAACGCAACTATATACAAGTACGAATTGTAAGTGAGAGAAACGATACAGAGTGAGTTGACATTGAAACATAAACGGAGAAAAAATACGTGATACACACGACATACAACACAATAAAAACAAACAAGATAAAACAAAATAAAATGCTCACTAGATAAAACACAACCTGAAGTTCACATTGATGGGGTATACAGTTAAATGTTCAGTTAGGAGGATCTCCGAAAGGTGGTTTTTTCATCGGTACCGTGTGTGTAGTTCCAGCTTGTGTTGAGAGCATTAAACTTCATTTTGAGATAAAGAATTGCCGGGTACAGCAAAGCGTGTGGTTTAAAGTTACTACGTTCATCGAAAATTTACTGTGGATGTTCGGAAGGTAGGTATAAAATTCCGTTGTTTGCGGTGAATATGGTTACGAAGTCGAGGGGTATAGGGAGGTGTTGTGTTTATGGCTTGTTTACCAATGGGCGAAAAAACGAGAGTTCCACTGCTAGCAAAGACCACTTAACGTCCAGTCATCGTCAAGTTTTTGAAAATAGACGCAATTAGGGCATTGAAAGCCACAGCAATGGTACGCAAGTGGCCGAACGCAGACTGTTTTAGGGATTTCATTAGAGTTAGCGTTTCAGTTTGGGTCCTAAGCAGGGTTTGAAGAAGTTGACCTCGCTGTATATGACCTGCTCGAGGCGAGTAAGCCTCTGCTTGCATTGGTAGCATTTTTCGTGTGTTCAAAGAGTGTCATGGCTTTTTGCTTTACTGGGGGTTCGGAATTGGTCTCGGTGTTACGCAGTTAGTTCAAGATTTGTCGTAAGCAGATGCTTTTTGCTGTCATTAGCCGGAACTTCGAACGGATGGCCTCAATGTTTTGAAGTATAAATGAGAGCGTTAGGAGGATGTAGTGATAACATAATGGAATTACTACCGTTAAGACATCTTGGTCGGCTTAGGTGTACAATGATGATGATGATGATTGTTTAAGTTTAATGGCGCAAGGCCGACATGGGCAAAGAGCGCCAAATACAAAGTTATTTGATGAGGATGGAAATCGGAAAAAATCATTTAAATACTATGAGCACGTCTGGTGTAAAGGGCCAGGGTGAAGAACGTGAGTGGTTAAAAGGTAAATACGGTGGCTGGTGTATAGGACCAGGGGTAAAACTATGGGTGATAAGAGATGAGTTGTAAGAAATGAACTTCAGATAGGAACCTTAAGGTTCGCTGAACAGAGAACATGCCTTCATCTCCTAAGAAGTATGACGGGTGTGGTGGAATATGTCGTGTGTGTAGTTGTGGGAAGTGTTTTCGTCGTGTAATGTCGAGTGCCTTACATTGTATGAGGATGTGGATCACGGATAGGGCCTCTCCGCACCTGCTGCACAGAGGTCTTGGAGACCCCGTGAGAAGGTGCGAGTGCGTTGCATCAGTGTGCCCTATCCGTAATCTAGCCAAGGCGACTTCAGTGTATCTATTACGTGTGTCGGTGGTGTATGGTCCCAAGTGTGGTTTTATTACGTGTAACTTGTTGTCTGTTTGTTCACTCCAGTGTGTTTGCCATGTTTTGCGAAGTTGTTGTCTGATGTGTGGTTTCACGTCGGTGTAGGGTAATGTGGTTATGTCTACTGTATTCGAGAGTGTAGCAGCAGCAGCCATTCGGTCCGCTGCTTCGTTCCCGGCTATACCACTGTGGCCAGGGACCCAGGAAAGAACCAGTTCAAATTTGTGTACATACACCGACATAATACCCTTGACTATTAGATTTACAACGTGATTTTTTGAAGACTTTTTTGACGACAACGGCCGCACCACACTGAGGGAGTCTGTATATATAATGGATTGTGGGATGTGACTGTGGAGGATATGATTAACAACAAGAAATACACCATAAGCCTCTGCCGTAAAGATACTGGTATTACTGTTAAGAGTTCTAGTGACATTAAGGCCGGGCCCATGCGCCGCGCAGGACACAGAGGTGGCAGTTTTAGAGGCGTCCGTATAAAATTCAGAAAATTGATACTTCTGCTGCAAATACAAGAAGTGCTGCAGAATTGCACATGTGGGAGCTCGGTTTTTGTCTACATGTGTGAAGGATGTGTTGCATGATGCAGGGCGGAGATGCCATGGTGCTATAAAATCTGTGTGAGAACTTTGTATGATGTCTAAAAAGGAGACAGAAAGCTCTGACGCTTCCTCTCTAACTCTGTAAGAGAAGGGCGCAGAGAACGATGGTCGGTTTAGGAGTAGTGCAGTCTGAGACGTATCATAAAAAGCTGATTTAAAAGGATGGTGTGGCATAGATGAAATTTTAAAAGCAAAAAGAAGATCTGTGTATGCTCGCTGACGTTGTAGGTTCCACTTATTACACTCCACATAGAGGCTTTCGACCGGGCTAGTCCGGAAGGCGCCACATGCCAACCGGAGCCCCAGATGAAGCACTGGGTCCAGCATTTTGAGGGATGTCTTACTTGCTGACCCATAAACAACGCTCCATAGTCTAATCGTGAACCTATCAGGCTGGTAAAAACACGTAAAAGAAGTTGTTTGTCAGTCCCATATGAAGAGTGGGAGAGAACCTTGAGTATATTCATGGCCTTTAAGCATTTATGTTTAAGTTCTTTTATGTGTGGAATGAACGAGAGCTTTTCGTCAAGGACTACACCTAAAAACTTGTGTTCATTTCTGACTGGAATTGAGACACCATTGAGTTTGATGTCTGGATCCGGCCGAATGCCGCGCCTTTTCGAAAACAAAACACAAGTACACTTCACTGGATTAAAGTTAAAACCGTTGCTATCTGCCCAGCCAGCTAGCTTGTTAACACCAAGCTGGACTTGGCGCTCGCAGAGAGACAGGTTACAAGACTTAAAGGATAATTGCACGTCGTCTACATAGATTGAGCAGGAAATGGTTGGTGGCAGAGCCTTCCGAAGAGAGTTCATTTTTACAATAAACAACGTGCAACTCAAAACTCCACCTTGCGGAACACCGTTTTCCTGCACATGAACTCTAGAGAGTGCAGTTCCAACTCGCACGCGAAACGTTCTTTCAGAGAGGTAACTGGCAAGCGTGTTCCACATGTTACCCGACATACCAAAGCACTTCAAATCTCTGAGGATGCCGTACCGCCAAGCAGTGTCGTACGCCTTTTCAAGATCAAAGAATACTGTCATACAGTACTGCTTATGGAGGTAAGCATCTTTAATATATGACTCTAACCCAACGAGTTGATCGTTCGTAGATCGCCCCGCCCTAAAGCCTGCCTGACAGCTCTCGAGAAGACCGTTGTACTCTAAGAAGTACACGAGTCTCCTGTTTATCATCTTCTCGAAGAGCTTACACAGGCAGCTTGTCAGGGCAGTGGGGCGATAACTGGCGGGAGAGGAAGGGTCCTTCCCTTCCTTTAGGAAAGCCACTACTATGGCCTCCCTCAAAGAGCGTGGGAACTGCCCCGAAAGAAATATTTTATTGTAGAGGTGAAGAAGTGTTTCAAGTGTGTCTGCATGTAAGTGTTGTATCATTGTGTATGAAATCCTGTCTGCACCTGGAGCTGAAGGTTTACAAGTACCGAGTGCGACCTTCAGCTAGGTGTACAGTGATGACTGGCTAGAAAAAATGGTGCAGGCTGGTGCATCCTAAGTCTGTTCTGAGAACAAAATTCAGGGAAGCTTGCACAGAAGGCATTAGTTTGGATGTGGGGTCAAGAAGTGCTGGCTATACGCCTTGAGCTTTGCGATAGCTGCGCCACCTGCCGCCGCTTCTCCGCGGCGTTGACGCGGCGTTGACGGGAACGATAGTGGCATCGTTTCGAATATATACGTTGCAGAAAAATATGTTTCAGAGATATGATTATCCAATCCCGGACAATAACTTATGCCTTTTTTAACAATATAAACCATGCGAAAACTTTAAGTATATTCCAAGCCTGTGCGTTGCTTAATATTTATTTGCCCACGCACGCCTCGTAGCAAGAACCAAGGCAAGTTAATGAAACCACGTAAAAATAAATGCTGTGCAAGTGCGGAAAAAACATAATAGCTCTAATGGACATGAAAAAAAAAACAGTGCAGCTTCTGACATGCTAAAGACGTTCGTCTAAACTTAAGCCACGTAGGGTTCACCAGACCAACTATACGCGAAATGCACTACTATTTCGCGAAACATATGCGGGGGGGAGGCGAGGGGAATGCTGTGTACAAATGCGGAGCGGTATCAAGGAATGAACGTTTCAGTAATCACACACACAAATCTCGCGTTCACTGTCCTTTTGGTTTTCGAGTTCAACGAACGGCTGATCGTACGGCGGACGCATTTTTGGAAGTATACAGGGTAGGTAGTTCAACAAGCGATTAAAGGGGTCGTTGGAGGAGTGTGGCATGTGAAAAGACCCTCTGATCTCCGCTTCTGCTTTATTCTACAGGCTCCCTTTGCCATATGACGATATATCGAAGAAGCGTCTAGTCGCGGACGTGGATTATATTCTAAGCCCTCTCCGCGCTGCTCGCAGAGTATATATGTAGCAGATGAATGTTTGCGGGTGCTCACCTCACGACAAGACTACTCTGTCGTGTGCTGATCCCCGAGTTTAATTATGCATTGTCCATCGTACTTTGAATATTTCCGGAATCAACACAGACTGGTGGTGATCAATATCAAGGTATAATATTGGCAAACGTAACTGGCGTGCTGTAAGGTATGAGTGCTCCGCTGATTATGTAAGCGCACAGAACTGATTTACATCGCAGTGTATAGCCGTAGCATGAACATCTGAGGAACCGGTGGGTACGAAGACACTGCTAGTAAATTCCGGGCAGTGTAACTACAATCGGCTCCATCATACGCCGGTTTCGCCACGCTGGCCTGTGACACACACCTGGCATTATACAGACCGAATATACCACACTAAGATCGCGTCAAAAACGTTTACACTCTCGTAAACACACCCCATTTGGCAACAGAGTGACTGCTGCAGAGAAACATAAATTTCAAACGCCCGCAAACGGTAAAGCTCGGTCGTGAACGTGTCGCAAAAGCAGCGGCGACAGTGGGGAGCGGGACGTGGACTCCCGCGGTTGCTTTCGAAATGGGCCGCTAGGGGGATTTCAGTGGCGCCCCTACAGGCCGCGCTCGAGGCGTATAGTTGTTTTGAATAATCTTACTGGGATGAGGGTGTTTCTGGAAAGATTGATCTTAGTGATTTTGTTTCTTGGCAGTTCCCTAATATGAAATTCGTACTTCCCGTTGTTTTTCTTCGCTAACGAAATTCTGAAGGATGGTACAGAGTCCTTGAGGTGTGTCTTTCACAGAAAAAAGAAACTGAGAGAACACACTTGTATTTTACGAGTGACAGCAGCAGCGCAAGTCGTGCAGTGGTCGGATAGATTTGGCTCTTTGCTGGGGGCTGCTATCCTGACTGTTACTATGCACCATGACAGGGCACAGCTCTCTAGTCTGAGGTGTAAAAGCTTGTGCCGAAAATTCTTCATCATGTACCTGACCCTGAATGGCATGGATGGCCATCGAGCAATATTTGAATGGCAGCGCTACACCCCTTGCGACACGCATCTAGCAATCGGGTGGGCCTTTTATTAAAGAACGTGATCGACAATCTGCGCGCAGGTCTGCCTGACGAAGTGTTTGGTGTCGCCGGATGGGGTGTGGCATAAGTGGGTGCTTTTGAGGCACTGATACTAGCTTTTGGCTCTGTTTAAAATTACCTTCCTAAACCTGGGTCAGATACTACGCTGCTTAGGCTTACGATACAGGCCTGAGATGAATAAACACACAAAACGCACAGGGAAGCAGTAACTAGAAACTGTGTATTCTTTAGAACACCTTATCAGGCTCGCACAAACGATAACAAAGAAACACTCAAAAAGGGGGAAAAGAGGAAGTGGTGGAAGGGAAGCAGTTACGAAGAAAAAATCAACCAAGCTGAGCAATTTTACCTCTAAACTGTTCAAAGCCGACTGTTGTGAGATGCCAGGAAACGGTGACGAAGTTAAAATTAGTGAAAAGATGAGGACAATACACTGTAAACGCAAACTAGCCGGAAATGAAGTTTTAATTATTATGTACCCTGAAAAGTACCAATAGCAAAAAATGTACTCCCTAGGCATGGTATAAAAAAATGGACGAACCTCCATGGTAATACAGTTGCCCGTTTGTGTAGCAAAAGGGAGGATTTAAAACGACACACCACCATTTGTGAGATGGCGTTTGGCTCCTTGTATACTGCCACTTACACATTAAACTCCCCATCTGGGATAATCATCTCAAGCGGGTAGTCGCCATTTTATTATTGTGTTGTTTGCGTGTATCAGCTTTAATCTGTTTATTTTGGCGATAGGTGTTGTCAAACTCTGCTGCTAACAAAGAGACATTTCTGGCCGTTGCCAACAATTGCTATGTTCATCTGCTTCGCTTGCTTGCGCATATATAGACGATTTAAATTCTCGTTCCGACGCGCCAACGCACCCGACTGCAGCGACCCTACTTGCCCTGGCGGCACGACTTGCGGCCCGGATGTAAACTACCTCCGTGCTGTCAACGAAGCGCGGCCGGTGACTCGGTGCGGCCGGCGCTTCAAGCCTCGCCTTGGGCCATCGTATTTTCTTATTTGAGAAGGACTAGTAGTGCCATTTGGTGGAAAGATTTTCATGTGCCCCTGTCACACCAGGAACAGCCGCTAACAGCTTTTGATTACGGCGACAGCTGTGGAAAGCTCTCTTGTGTGTGGTCTCTCATCAGTCGTTGCGTTTGTAAAACGTTTGAATAGGGTTAACAGCGAAGTAGCCGGGTACCCGTGCCGCACACAGCGCGTACGCGCACGGGCAAAGAAAAAAACGCACACTCGTTTTATTTTACTTGTTTGTGGGTTTTCGGGTATGCATTCACATTCTTTTGTAGGCTGGATTGTAACAGGGCATTCGAGATGTCATCGTTTGTCACGCGCGCCGTCGTTTAAAGCAACGTGACGGTTACTTCGTGCTGACGAAATCAAAGCATTTAGACGAGAGCGGGAAGGAAGGTAGAGAAGTCGGGAAAGAGGGCGCTCATATTTAAAAGAAAGCGTAATTCAAGACGAGAAAAGGAACGCAACTCGCCTGAGTTTCTTCGAACTTCAGGACAGAGCCGCACACGGGTACGTTGTCACAAACTCGAGCGCACGACGTCTAAAAGTACCGTATATTTTTTTATTTTTATTGTACAGTGCCTAATTCTCGTTACAGTCGTCCGATTCATTCAACCAGTTCAGTTCTATTCGCCCCGAGTAGTAGTAGTCGTAGTAATAACTTTTATTGAGAGAAGAAAGAAAATGGTGGAACTCGCTCGAACGAAGCGGCGGACACGAACCCACTCGCCGGCTCACCGGCAAGAAAATACCAAAATAAAAACTCCGCCGCTCAGCTTTCACCGAAGCTCGAGTTCTTTCCAAGGGGCGAGCGTTGCTTTGCCATTGCAAGGCGCGTCAATAATTCAGAAGGGAGAAAGAAGGAAGTGGTGCGCTCGTCGGTGGCGGGCGCGTTGCGGATTGTGCCCTCTTTCTCCTCGAAGTGCGCAGTTATAAAAAGAGACTTGCGCCGAAACAAGATAGCTACGTTTGTAAGTCGTGATGTAACAACGGCACCTGCCAGTTTGTCCACCGCACCATCGGTGACTCGCTCCCTGGAGGACCCCAACGTACTCCCGTGCCTCGAATCACGGTGATCGTCTCGGATGGCCTGGCCTACGACGAAGCCACGCATCACATGTAGCCGAATCGCCTCCGACAGCGGTGCATCAGCAGGCCCGGTCGGTGAATATTGTGGGACTCTGTCTCTCATATGCATCGAACTGTTCGTGTTCTTTTATTTACCTGGCCTATTTTCTAATATCTATTTGTTAACGCTCCTGATGGTTTGCCTATCCAAATATAAGTCTTTGTGTTGTTTTTGTTCAAGGCTCTGACTCATTCTTACCGCTCTGGTCGGCGAAAGCCACACATCAGACGGCCACCCCCTTCGACACCTGTGCCCTGTAGATTCGGGGGTGGGGGGTTGTTTGCTCGCTTGAGTCAACTCCCCACATCTTCTAACAGCGCACCCTATTAAGGAATTTTTGACATACGTAAAAGATGGTATGAGCCTATCGAACAAATAAATGCATATAGTGTGGTCCACGACGGCGACGTGGTTCCAAACCGAAATGTTTTTATCCCCTTTCGGAGGATAATGAGGGGTCGGTATACAATCGGGGCCTGCCAATCGCCAGCTAAGGCCACGTAATAAAAACAAAAATTCATGCTCTAATGGTAGAGAACCAAGTTTGCCCTAGCATGACACACGTCTGCCGGACACAAGAAGGGACATCATTTTTTTGAAGAGCTATGCTCACACTCTTTTGTTGGTAATAACTTTGTCATAATCAATTGTAACACCATACACAAAAATGACTCGAATCATCTGACACTCGATTTTCACACGGAGCTTGCAGCTCCAAAAAATGCGCCGTGGTTCTGCGTGACGGAAACTTCTACAATCACGTTAACGTTAATTAAGGCAGGTGTGTATGGAATGTAGCGTTGGTATGTTTGCGAGAATAGCGTTTCCATTTAAACTGTTTTTTTTTACCATGCAATCATAAGTGATTTGGTGCCATGAACGAGGTTTACGTTAGCTAAGAAGGCTGTAGTAACGGTTACGGCTACAAATGACCCTATGCACCAATCATGCTTGTCAGCAGGTGGCGCAGAATATTAGGGCGTCGGAATGCGGATGACTGACACGCCTATTTTATCACTACTGTAAAAAAAAGAAAGTGTTTTCTGACCCAGTGAAGAACTTTCCTGTATGACTAAGTTATGACAGATGGCCCTACTTGAAGAGACAAGCCGTAACAAATTAGCTTTGGATTTAACATCACGAGGGAAATAGGTAGAGGTATCTGCAAGTATAACTGAAACAGTGTGTGCCTGTCAGCATGAATTTACTATTTTCTGACTACATTTTCTTCGGCAGATCCTGATACATGGTCGAGTTAAATCACTCCATAAATTTTGAGGCAGGGTAGGCTGTGCTGTGCAAGGCAAAACTGCGTTTGGAAACCGGGTTGCCCCTCCAGCAGAAGTGAGTATTGCCACAGCTAGCAACAGCCGTCCAGCTCGCAAAAGCTGCACTTTTTTTATGAAAGTGAGCCACCAAGGTAGGGGAGAGGCAGTGTAAGGGTTTGCATATTTAACTGTGCGCCCACTCACTTGAATAAATGCAAGCCGGCATCTTAAAGCAAGAAATAGCAGTTAACAAAATCATGTAATACCAAAGTGTTTTTGAGTCAAAAAGAGAAACACTTGCACGTGTTCTGAAAGAACCCCATGCAACCTCGAAAATAATAACGCACGTTTGTCTCAAACAAGCCTGGCAGGAATTGTCAGGCAAAAATAGACATGAATCACGGTATCATTTCAGAGCATACTTGCAGCACTGTAATTTTTTGCATCCAAACGTAGAACGATATCATGAAAAAACTTCTTGCAGGCACCTTCAAAGGCTGTGCATTTGCATTCCTTTTTCTCTGTCTTGCCTAATTGGAAATTTTTGTAGTGTGTCTGGGAACTTGGCTTTTTGCCCAACTTGCCAGCGGTGCAAAAAGCCATACACACAAGAGGCACCATATATCTGCTTGGGCACCTGTTAGTTGCAAGAGCAAATCTTTTGGCAATTTGAGATGCATTAGCATAGAAGTCAGCTTGAAAAGGCAGACATTAATTTGCGTGGGTGACCTCAGCTTCAATTGCGAATACCTCTACATTACGAATTGGATCTCTATAGTTCACCGTGGAGACCTCCATTTTTTTGCAAGCTTGAGAAAGCTCCACAGCACATTCATAGTTAGAACCACTGATCTAGGAGCTATTGATTTAAAATAAACTGAATATTTTATCATGAGGCGTACAACCTAAGTATTTGGAGCACTTCTTCGCAGGGTGAAGTAGCAGACCAGCTTCAGCACGACCACACATTTGTGATTTCTTTTGCTGCCTGAAAGAATGCATTCGCTGGTACTCAGATAAATGTACCTTTTATATGGATGCTTCCTGCACAAGCATTGTTAAAAAAATCCTCAGATAGGCACCTCGGGGTGCTAAAGGTGAACAAGAAAACAGGACTGTGCAACATTGGATAGGCCTTGCCATGTGTATATGTTATCTCTGAGGGGTTGTGCCTGTGCCCACAGCTTAGTCAATATGGAGCAGTAATCATCTGTTATCGCTCTGTGTGGGTTTGAATTCAAGCTGTGGTTTTTTTTGGGGTGGGAGGGGGGTAGTACAAGCAGGCTGGGTCATGCTGTCTCTATTAACACACCTGAGCTCCTAACGAATCTCCTAAAACATGCTCTTCTTGCTGTCAGTGGTACTTGATGACTTTCTTCCTTGCATTCTGTTGCTGATAGACACTCACATAATTTCACTTGCTTGCCGACTAGCTTGCTTGTTCAGAAGGTTCGTTTCGGATTTTTAAGAACTTTAAAACTTTTCAGTGGTAGTAAAACTGCTATCTTTGTATTCGAAAGTATTACAAGCAAGCACTGCAATTGGTGCATTCTTGTTTTATATTCTATTACGGATCAGCGATATGGAATTCAGTTTTGAACGAGGAATTGATGATGCTATGCTTTTTAAAAATATGACAAGCCAGGTTTTTGTTTTTTACTGTACATAACCTGGCACAATTGGAAGTGGAACATTATGATGAAGTTTTGTCTTATTACAAAACTACCTTTCAAAACATTTGCAGGGGGCGGGGTTCGGGCCTTGCTGGCATTCATTGTCGAGACGTGGTGATTCATTTTCGAGGCCATTTTGACCGAGAGAAGTTTTAGGTTACAGTTGAACCAAGGCGTAAACAACTAAGTGCGGCAGAGAGAAATGGGAAGTTAAAAGAATGCTGTTAGCTAAATTTAGCATAACTGGTAGACTGATTTGCCTTCCTGCGACAAACGTGATGGGCAGTTGACAAGGAATATTCCAAATGGCTAAAGCATGAACATTAACTAGGCTGAACAAAAAGGCAATCATCTATTTCATGCAGGTGTAGCACAAACAACATTAGCAGAACCATAGATTGTGGGCTTCAGCTGGAGATTGCTCACTGGTCACTCAATATGGCTCAAAAAACAGTCGTTTGCTAGGAAAGGGACTTCGTTGCTGAAGAGGTGTCATGATTTTTCATTCAGATAAATAGGAATTGCCATCCTGCATCTCCAGAGATACCAAGGCTAGTCATAGTCATTGTCATCAGCCACTGACCCATCAATATTGTGGTCGTGATAAGGGTTCTCATGAAACTAACGAGCAAACCAAAGACTAGCTGTCACCATCTATCTTAAAGCATAGCGATCTTACTCCTCCTGATACTCTCCTAGTGGCAAGTCGTCTCTCTGTGAATATCAGGTTTTATTGGTATAGTCGACACGTTGCGACAATAGCGTAGAATAGAAACGTTTGTGCTTAGAAACAGGATTCAACAAATTCTTTGGTTACATTTCAAGCTGAGATGGCTACTGAGACTGGTCATAAATGCGCCTCTACTCGGGCACAAGTTAAGGATGGCTGTGTGGCTGTGAGAGGCTTTGTGTGGTGGCCACAGTTAGATCGGCTTCAACATTCATGGGGCCTTCAAAGGGCAATATGTTTTCAGTTTCAGTTTATTATTTGTTCAAAATAACGAAGTTCACAGTCAGTAGTATGCAGATGAGGGTCCCAAAGTAGGGCGACTGCAGCGGGACCCTAGGTTAACAATAACATTGAAAAGATTAATTATACAGCAAACAAAATTACACAACAAAAGTGAATAGTGAAAGTACTAGAAAACAACAACAAACAAACAATTAGGCATCCTCAATGCGACACAAGTGCATGGTAATCAGTTATACAAACAGACATAATTATGTCATAAGAGAGAAATCCTAAATTTACAAACATTTTTAAATTACGGGCACACTTTAACATTAGAACTAATTATTGTCGTCAACCTAGTTATACAAGATGAAGTTTTTAAGTTCATGTTTGAATGCATGCAAAGAAGATGATGATTTTATAGTATAGGGCAAGTTATTCCATAATAATTTTACCGTGAAGGACGATGTCGGTTTGCCATAGTTCGTGTTACATTTACGTAAAAGAAAGTTGATTGTTTTGAACCTAGTGCTAATGGTGTTAGTGAGTAATCTAGGGTCGAATAAATCCAACGCAAGCTGTTTGTTAAGCTGTTTAAATAACATTACGATTAAGTGAAAGTTAAACAAGCCAGACACAGTAAGAATGCAGTTAGCCTGAAGGAGTGCAGTAGCATTAGAATAAAATGAACTGTTGGTAATAATGCGTATGACCTGATTCTGAATGTGCTGTACCGAAGAAAGATGCGTGTTATATGTATTTCCCCAAGACGTAATGCCATAGGTGATGTGACTATGTATAAAGGCAAAGTATAAAGACAATAAGGCTTCAAGTGAAAAAAATGGACGAGATTTGATGAGCGCTTCTATACCAAATGCTGTTTTTTGTTTATTGTAAAGAATATGATCAGTGAACTTCAAATAAGGGTCTAATTTTATGCCCAGAAAACACACACACTCAGATGCAGGGATAAAATGATGGTCAATGGACACTTGTGGTATAAAGGGTACCATATTTGAGAAGTTTTAAAAACCATGAACTGAGCTTTCAGTGGATTTAAAATAGGGCTCATTAAACAACACCGTTCAACACCATTAGCCAGTTGCTTGTTCAACATATTGATAAGAGTAGTTAATGATTTATGCGAAATGAAAATAGTGGTATCATCAGCGTAAAGAATAACTTTGAAATCTTCAAGGCAGTAAGGCAAATCATTAATATAGATACATAACAGTGAGGGCCCAAGAATAGAACCCTGTGGTACCCCTTCAATAATTATTTTAAGGTTGAAATTAGCGCCCCCTACGCACACTGATTGTTCGCGCTTAGGTAGGTAATCTTTGATGAAGGTTAAGGAAGCACCTGTGATACCCAAGGATTCTAATTTGCTAAATAAAATAACATGACTAATAGTATCAAAGGCTTTCGTAAAATCAAGAAATACAGACACTACTAAATTACCGTTGTCGATGGAAGTTTTCAAGAAATCAGTTAATAATACCAAAACTGAATTCGTAGAACTACAAGCGCTGAAACCGAATTGACAAGGCTTTAGCAAGTTAAATTTGTGGAGGTACTTGTTAATACGTTTCAAAAATAATTTTTCAATAAGTTTACCAATGGAGAGCAAAATTGAAATAGGGCGATAATTACGGACATCTGTCGTATCACCTTTTTTGTGTACCGGGGTCAGTTTAGCTTTTTTTTAGTGAGCTCGGAAATGTACCGCATTTAAAAATGACATAATTATATTACTTAATAGTTCAGAAATAACTGGAACAGCAAGCTTTAAATGAAACGCCGATATATTGTCAAGTCCAGCGCTACAGTGTCTTAGACTTAGGATTGTTGAATTGACTTCATCGGAGGTTACAGGGAAAAAAAGAATGATTGGGAACAGTGAGTAAGGGGGTACAAAGATACGTTGGGGCTATCATTGTATATTTCATGGAAGTAATCACCAAAAGCCTAAGCTATGTCAGATGACTCAGTAGAGAATTGCTCTTTATACGTAATTTTATCAATTATATAACTAACCTGGGGTCTGTTTAAAAAGGCATTAAATATGCTGCCTGCTTTTCCACAATACTGCAAACATTACGCACGAGGTTTTCTTCGGGTTACGCCATTACTCGTTTTATAAATCTTAGTGCATGATAGCTGGGACACCTTGTATAGCAGCAGAATAACCTTGCGTAGCATACTCAGTGAAAATGTGACAGCAAGGTGATTATGTGTATTCTGAATCTGTGTATTCCACCTCATAATGAAACTGTGCATTCCACGTGTTTTTATTCAACAGAAGACGCACCATGCTTCGTGTTTTTAGACTACCTATTCTGCTTCTCTTCGCTGTCATCCTCGGTAAAGCTCCTTATGTTTTAAGATTTAATGTGAAAATCACTTCTTTGCCATTTAGTTCAATTCTAAATTTTTGTGTCGCTATCATTTCTCTTACAAGTAGAGCAGACTATGCCAATATCACCAGTCGGCCGCCTCTACGAACGAATTCATTAAGCGCATTTTTCTCTGTCCAAATATTATGCGGACGAGTAGCAGAAAATTTGTAGCGCGTTTGTTTTAAGGTGTGAACTTGTTTAAGACGACATTTTTTTCAGGGGAAGGCCATATTTTACAAATAATAAACAACAAACTCCACTCTTAATACTTATAAATAATAAAAGGAGGCATTTTCTCAGAACCTAGACCATCGCTCAAAATGAAGGCACTCTAAATTTATGTGCAAAATACTAAAAAAACTACAAAGGGGAAGTTTCGTTAAACCAGAGCAGTGATGGTGAATAAAGGTTATTCTACCTGGCTGGATAGCTGCAGGTTTTGTTTTGTATAATAAAAATGTCTGAAATTATTCGTCATGTATTCCAACAGTGGCCACCCACAATATGGTCGTTTTTCGTACTATTACCGGCCATAGAAAGTTTGATGTGTCCAGTCCTACAGATAATAAATAAAAAAAGGCCTAGCTTAAAAAAAGCACAAGGGCAAAGTGCTGAAAGGGCTCAGAGTTCTCAGAGTAGTTCACAAATTGCTGCACTTGTCTTTTGTGCATCGTCGCTCTACGGTCGAAAACACTTTTTCAGTGTCCGAACTGTCTAAGTGTGTTTCTTGTATTTTGTGCAAGTTTTATTTAAAATAGTAGTGATGTAGATACTTCACTATGAAATGGTTGTGAAAAAGTTAACTATTGTGGTTTGTTTAACAATCGTTATCGAATTCCTAGAAAGGTGCCCAAAAATAAACAGTCTTACTATAAAATACGTGGGCTCAAGCTCTCTACTGAGGATTTTGCCGAATGTTCAATACAATTGAACTACACGGCGACCTCTACCATTTTGAACGTAGCTTTGTAGTAGATAGTTTTTACAACCGCATGCCTGTTTTTTGTCTTTAAACAGCCTTCCTCGCAACTCCAAGCGCAGCGGCCATTGGTGCAATGAGGGGCAACAATGGAGTTGGAGGCGCCCGATCTGAAGAAGAAATTGCCCGCGCCGAAGAAAGGGCTGCAGAAAAATAAGGAAGGAGAACTGGTTCAAAATAGAATAGCGTCACGTGGTTGGAAGGAACACCAATAAACGTTTGAGGAAAATCGTTCCGTATTCTGTACAGTTTTATTTGCAACTGTAGGTCACTGTTCTAGCGAGATTATAAGAGTTTATTACGTTCAATTCATTTCGGCCGGTCTACAACACACTTTTTGAAGTATAAATGGTGTTGGTGGGGCTCTACAAAGAACACTGGGAAATCGGCGCGTGGCATCGCTGACGTTTCGGGGTGTCATATTCGAAATAATTTCAATAGAGCAGAAATGGCGTTACGCATCTCTTTGCCTTCGTTATGTTGTGTAGTTGTTTGTCTTTGCTTGTGTTATTCATTTCATGCAGCTAAGTATAAATCAATGCTTAGTTAAAATCTTGAAACCCGAGAAAGGCATCTGTGTGATATAAAATTTGTGTTAACACACAGAAGGTGGAAGCAATGCAAATGCTATCAGTAAAACGATCCAGCGTTCAGCGGAGTTAGTTATACGAAGAGGATTCTCTACACGAAAACGCCATTCCAGCATGCTCAGCAGTTACAGGGGGATATAACCCATGCCCATACCGAGAGTTTAGTGCCCTACACCAACAAGGTCTCAGTGCTCACAGGTTGGAGTAAATCACCATCCAAAACAACTGATCACAAAGAACTCTGATAAATGGACGATAATTGCAAGAAATAGCTTGTATTAAGATAGAGTTTACAAGCCTTAAAGAGACACAGGCATGACACAGCCTCAGACATCCGCAAATAAGGCATAATATCCAAACCATTGCCGACCACTTTACAAGAGGAGAAGGAATGCTCCACGGCTTTGCTTAGAATTTAAGGGAAGTAGCTCAGAGGGCAGTTGGTTGGAATATGTAAACTTTGAAGTGGGCTCAAAATTCCCGTAATCATTTTAAGTGGATCCACCCTATCTATCATTATCGTCGGCACAGCGACGGAATCTTCGTGAAGGGTATGGCATGCGCCCCATTGTACGTGTAGCCTAAACACACATAGTGTCCCAGAAGTTGTGTTTGGAATACAGGCACCGAAACCTCCAGTTTTTATTGCTGTCACTTGGACCGTTGTGGACTCCGTCGAGTCGAAAGAAGGCTCCTTCAAGACTCCTCTTTTCAATATTCTGGAGAATACCGAGTGATAACGGATGTGATAAATATTTGTTACAAACCATACTATACCACTTCCAGACGTTCAACAAAGAACACTTTTCAGGTTCCCCAACTGAAGTCGCCCCACGATCCCAGGCAGCACCGGACTGTACGGCCTAAATCAAGCCGGTGTACTTTGGCCGGTCGTTTTCTGTCCGGCCTTTTTCCGGCAGCCATGTTCGGCCCGTGTCCAAATGTGGGCCTTTTGGCCGTATACGGCCGTACTCCCATGACTGTCCAGCGGCCAGTGTCCGTCGGCCAGTTGACCGGCTTACGTTCTTACGGCCAGATTCCAGCCGTGGGGTCCGGCCATTCCAAAGCCACCCGTGTACGGCCCAATTGCGGCCACCGGAGGACAGCCGAGATGCAGTAGTCGGACTCCAGCCGGACTAAAGCTGCGGGAAATACGGCCGTGCTATGGGCACCCGAGTTCAGCCAGAGTACGTTAACTGTACTAAGGCCGGTAACTGCATGTAGCGCAAGCAGATGACTCAGTCGCGCTGTGCAGCAGCACAAACTCAGCATTTTGCGCTAGCCAAGTTTGTAATTACAATATACCAAGCCTTCCGCGATTACTTCAACATTTTTTTCAGTTTTCTTTATGTTCACTTTGGTGCCACATTTTCTACGAGTATGTCGGTGAACTTATACAACTATATATAATGAGCATGAAATATATATATCCTTAAGATGTTCTGCTTAAAGGTAAAAATTCTTGGTGGGCAATTTTAAACCCGATCAAAGTTCACACTCCCGATATTGTCAGCAAATAGTGGTAATGCTAATTAACCGACAAAAGAAGCTCAGCTAGCTAAGGCAAATATTTCTTGAATTGTAGGTACAGCAGAAGGTTAGCACTAGACATTATATAGCGCTGTGCATATATTTAGTAAGTTTTAGTAAGGTAGCTTACGTTGATGTGTAAAAATTGTTTTGTTTCATATTTTGTCTGAATATTGCAATATAAGTTACGGCAAACTGTTGTATTCTTCAGTGACGATTTATGAGCGCAGAAATACCTATAATTGGGCGGCTGAGCACGATCACGCTTTTTCGATTTCTGGCAGCGGCGGTAGGTTTCCTCATACAGGCGAAAGAGAAATACGCCCGTGTGTTCGAGATTTTGGCACACGTTAAAGATCTCCAGGTGGTCAAAACTTATCCGAAGCACTAAACCATGCAGTGCTTCATCACCTTAGTAGCGTTGGTGCGTTAAGCCCTACAATCAATCAATCAATCAATCAATCAATCTATCTATCAATGAAATATTCATTCAATCAATTTTGATTATAAACAATTCAGGTAATTAACCGAGCAATAAAGACAGTACGGCAGCATTTTACAGTTCGGCGGTATCAGGAGCTTCAACATGAGTACAATATGTTCCTTAAGTCCCCGCCCGGGAGCATAAGCAATATTGCTTTGTTGAGGATGAACTGTCCTGCCCACTTTTATCTGTGCTGCTGTCTGCGTGGATTGGGGTGCCATTTCGTGAGAAAATGCGAAAAATGTGTTGCGGAGGATATTTTATGTTTATTGCATAGCTCATACAAGTAGCTTCAATAAAATGTTAGGCGTGGATGATCTTTTCTAATTCATTTTTCACTAAAAGCCCATGTATATCCTGATGACGGAGAACATATTTCTGCGTCTGTGCAGGAGTTTCCATTAAAACCAGTCTTCTGTTTTCTAGTTAATTCGTCTTTACTTAGAGCATACATTCTTTGCTCCAATTTAATGAAGCCAGGCCTAATAATTGGACCAGAACGAATTCCCCAGTCATCACGAACTGATTTCCTTTTAAAACATGTCACTTCCAGTGCGGAGGAATGTTTTACCAAGAGGGTTGCGTAGAGAATGTAATTGAAACACTAGTGGATGTATTATTCATACCAAACAACATAGTCAAGGCAACACCGAGCGGTTGAAGAATCATCAATATAAAGAAAAATACCATAAAAATATCCGGAAATGAAAGACCTGGTTCAAGTGCAATTTATCTTCCTTGTTATGGGAATAGGTTAACAGATATCTGCACGCTGAAACAAATTGTTCCTGTTGCATTTTCTGAACTGCTGAGTACACACCTGCTCTTCAGCCTATACACAGCTTAGCCTTCTATAACGACCAAAGCTAGGAGGCATATGTTTGGATTTCTGTAACTTCCTTCATGAGTATACATTATTCGTGTTGCGGCTTCGTCGTTTACAAATACCGGCAATCGTTACCACGCATTATCCCCAGCTAACGCTACTTGAAAAGTTTATTACCCGAAACCATCTCTAAAAGGGGTTTATCAAGGTGTTGCAGTGGTCCGTACGACCCAAAATAGGTAAGCTAAGAATACATAAATTTAAAACAGGTTGGCATGCGTGTATACGGGCGTAAACATGACTGAGGTAATTAATTTAGACAAAAGGGGCAATGTATAGCCGCACACCTCTTCATGAATTTGTCTCCATTACTGAACGTTCACAAAATAGTTTCCTATTAAGTTCCTCTAAAAGATTATTACTAGTACAAAAGTCTCTTATTAAAAACATCGTAAATTGAAATTTTTTTATATCAGTATATTTTGTCTTCGTAGTATTACTTTTCACAGATACGTCTAATGTTAAATGGTTAAAGTTGCGCTGGAGCTACCTTGGTGCCAGAAAATAAGGTACGATATAGGGGGAGGCGGTGGGCAGAAGATTGATCCTGGGGAAAAAAGGACTTAACCCTAGCGAGGGCACAGAAGGTGTGAATATTCTGACTTAACACTTTCCCACAAAAAGAGTGCTATTCTGCCTGTCGCCAGCGCTTGGGGCCATCGCCGACTGGAGGTGTCCCCAATCGCATTACAACTCGGTGGCTGACCTGCACGCACGGCCATGTCAATTCACGTTCTGGGATTAGAAATTGATGCGGCTGGGTCAGCGTCTATGTGGCTACATTCCGCTCGCGAGCAAGATGGGAAGATGCTCCCCCTCATCCGACGCATCTTACAGAAGTCTAGTGGAACTTGTGCCAAAATGACTCGTCTATTAATGTGGTCTGTATCCAGCTTGTGCTTGTTTACCAGGGCCATTCCAACAGCTGAATCAATCAATCAATCAATCAATCAATCGGTTTATTTCCCAGAAATACATCTGGAGAGGTCCATGGGCTAAAAGCAGACTTAACCGCTTGACTGGGCCCATGAACCCTTACACATAAGGTGCAGTGGCCTCGAATGGAGGCAATTAATCGAGCCACAATACGTGCAATCACTTGCCTCACTAGGATAACACCAATTCCTTCTCTTAAACTGAATCTCAAGTTAACACCTTCGATGAGCTTGTGCATGAGCGTCGGTCCGGCCGCATGCATAAACTCCTGTTTGTTGCTGAGGCAGCGGTGTTAGGAAACTTCATCTGTCGTTCACTACCCACATCTCTAGCCTGCGTCACTACCAGGCCACGGTGCTATACCACAAGGTGACTGACAACAGGCGACTAGCGCGACTGCACACTCCATTCAAGAGACATTATGAAACGCTTTTTACGGTTTCACAAGAACTGGCCGCTTAGTCTAAACCCCAGGTGCTGCAGGCAATTGTGGTTTCTGGGGCCAAGGACGACGTGGTGACCTCAACACTACAACGTACTTCCCAACCAGAGTCCTGTCAAACGTCTTTCTGCGAAATACGCCGCACCCGGCCGTCAGTGCTGGACGAGCTTACGGCCATCCGGGACGACTTGCAAGCACTAACTCCTGCTCTTGATCAAGACCCTGGAATTGCTGCTTTACAAATTTATAGAAGCTCCCCGGCGGCCATACATGATTTACATCGAGTAAATACCAACTCAGCTATCAGGAGGGACATTCATGACATAGGGGATACGTACTTTTACCCTCTTTGGTGCTCGTGGGTACGGCGAAATACTCTCCCCGCTCATATTGCGGCGGTGGGTGCTTGCACATTGCATTTTTTCCACGACTATTGCCTTTACTGACATTAGATACCCCAAGACCATTTCTCCAAAGGAAAGATGTTCATCGCGCCACACGAGCTCTAATTCCACCATGTGGAAATAACCTTCCTATGCTATCACGGATATGCTGTGTATGTACGGCGACGTTGAACATTAGACTTAGAACGAAGTCCTTCCGTATGTCACGTTTGCGTACAACACGGCTTTCCATGAAACTACGCAGATGACATTGTTCGACTTCTCTACGGAAGACGACCCCCTACGATGCTTAATGCCATGTTTCGGAACATAGACTACGAGGACCTAAACGCCGAGGTCTTAGGATTACTTTAGCGAGCAGAGGCCCAGTACCTCGCTTGAGTTCACACAACGGACCAGCAGCTGGTGGATGCCGGACGCTACAACCTCCGACGCCGAGCCGCCGAGTACCGCCCAGAGGATCGTGTGTGCTTTCGACTTCATTCGATGACGTGGGCACAGTGAGAAGCTTCTGCGATGGTATTTTGGGCCCTACCGAATTTTACGTGTTCACCAACGTACCTACGAGGTGATTTTCAATGGTGATTCCGGAACATCACGAAGGAGTACGTGGCACGAAATCGTCCATATGGTTGGCCCTAAATCTTACTACGCGAGATGATGGACTTTTTCGTTCTTTGTTCAGAGGGTCTTTGATTTTAGTGTCGGGTCGATGCGCTCTTATAGGGGGGCTAATGCCGCTAATCTTGCATTCGGTGTGCTTATGTTTTGTTTTTGCAGACAGGCTGCGCTGGGCTGAGTTTTCTGTGTTCTCCGTCTCCAAAGTGAAGCGCGTGTTCCTTCATTATCTTCTTTGATAGCGATAGTGTTTTGAACTAACGTCACAAGACTACAATAAACTTGTGCCATCTATAGTGTTCTGGATGTAATTCGACGTTTCGAGAAACACACGCGCCGAGAGAAATGCCCGCAGAGCTATGCCACGGTATTCAATTCACCGACAGTCGCCTGCGGTCATAACTTTTTTGAATGCTGCTCTTCGCCTCTGCATACTTTTAGTGGTTAGTGGAGAACAATTTCTGTCAAATTACATTTTTTTCCCTTCAAGTTAACTGCGTCATGTTTGTCTTCGCTGCAGTACTGTGTTGAAAGATCGTTACACAATGAAATATTTTATTAGTCATCGTAACAACTTGGACTGACTGGAGGCGGAAGTCATATATGACAGAGCTGACTACAGGTTCGGTTTATTATCGGGGATTAACGAGCCGACGCTTCACAGGATATAAATGCGCACCGCAGTGGATGTTCCCGACTGCAAATCTTTACTGTGTGCCGAAATCTTGAAGACAAGGGTGTTTTTGCCTTTTGCTTATATTAGAAAAGCGGCCGCCGCGCTGGGAATCAAACCCGCGTTCTTGGGCTCAGCAGAACAACGCGTTTTCCACTGAACCACCGCGGTGGGTCTGACTACTGCTTCAAGGATTGGAATGTCAAGTGAGCGGTTAGGTAAACGGTGTTATGAGTGTGGCGCGGTTGAGCATACTGGGACGCAATGTTGGGTTGGTTTCAGGAACAGTGTGATTGCAGTCAGTGCGCTGGTGGGCTTGCTTCTTTATAAAAGAAGTGAGATCGTTCGGAAGCATTTGAGGTTCACCAAGTGCCTTAGCAGTGTTTACGTGCGCTTCTGGTGAGGCCAGTTTACTAGTGATGCCTACTGTGTTCCAGCTTTCCTGAATGAAGGTTTAGCAGTTGATTTCTGTTTTTATGAGGGGAGTTCGGCGGGTTGTGGATGGCATATTATGACGTTGCTTGCGCAAGTGACGTTAACACATCAATGTTTTTCCCACAGCTGGTGTAATCTGGTCCCACAGGAGAATGTTCGGGAAAACCTTGGGGCTGCTGGGATGGGGAACGTAGCGGAGATGCCTGTGGCCCGCCGGCACAGGGGAGGGGGGGTAGGTGTCTCATCACTTGGGTTAGCGGGAGCACGGTGCAGACCGCACCCGATTCGGTATTATATATTTACAGCTTCCACGTGAGGAGTCCGAGGTGGTGGGTTGAGTGTAACGGTGTAATGCAGTTAAACAGCCTAGTTTAACGTCTGTGCGCTGCCAGGTAGGGGTATTGTAGGATAGGGGAAGGAAGGTCATTTGTGGCGTTTGTTGTGCGCTACTCTTCGTTCTCTTTGCCTGTTGTAGCAGTGTTTCTAGCGCCTTCTTTTTTATTGAATGACAAAAAGAAGTTATTGACACCAGGAATGAACGTGGCTACCCCTTCTCACGTAAGGGTGTATGCTTCTTATGAATTGATTGCAAAGTTCATTGAGGTATAAAGAATCTTAGACAGAATACCAAACTACAACAAAGTGCACAAAAAACAAAAAGCTCAACAATTCTTCCCTTAAAGTAACTGTATACAAGTACGAATTGTAAGTATGAGAAATGATACAGAGTTATTTGACATTGAAACAACAATGGAGAAAAAATACACGATACACACGAGATACAACACAATATAAACAAACGAGATCAAACAATATAAAATAGACACGAGATAAAACACAACAAGAAGTGCACATTGCCGATGTAAACTGTTAAATGTTCAGTTGGGGGGATCTCCGAAAAGTGGTTCTTTCCTCGGTACCGTGTGTGTAGTTCCTGAATGTGGGGAGATCGTTACGCTTCATTTTGAGATAAAGAATTTCCGCGTACAGTAAAGCGTGTGATTTAAAGTTACGACAACCATCGAAAAGTTACTAGGCATGTTCGGAAGGTATAGTGTCAAGAAAAAAGGGTCAAGTTTGGTTTAGTGAAGCCACGGTGTTACAAAATGCGGTGCTAGCATTAAACTATAACCGGGTACTGGGGGTCGCCAACTGGTGGAGAATATATTCGAGTGAAAGAAATGAACACGCCTAACACTATCCTGGGGAAATCAAAATTCCAGCATATGAATAAGAAGGAGAGAGGAGGAAGAGAAGGCTAACGCCGAAAGTTTGATCAGAGGAAAGACACGTCCATTTCACATAAGTTTTATTGATGGCATACGACGCTGACCTATAGATGAGGTAGGAATAATGAACCTTGCGATTGTGATGCCTTTTAAAACAATATTCGAGAAAAAGCCTTCAGCTTTTCAAACGAATGATCAAGAGTGTTAACATGCTTTGATAGATACACAGAAGGGCCGGTTAGTTAATGAGAGTGGGGATTGTTAATTTCAAACAAAACGGTGTTTCAGTGTGGCCGATGTATTGTTTGCCGCAAAACTTGTATTCCTGCGGGAATACGACGTTGGCATGGTCGGAGTTAAAGTTCCATATAACATCACGGTATAGTTTGAAGCTGCGCTGGCGGGGCGCGGGGTGGTGGTGATTTGTGGGCGTTTGTTACAGGGCATGCAACCAGTGGTCGGCTGATGCTGGATTTAGTGAGAACGTCACCCACATTTTTGCTACGTCTATTTGCTACGTCTAGGAAATATTCGTGTTAGGCGATCAGTTTGAACAAGAATATTGTAATGTATACTTAGTACGGATGCAACTTTCGGGCAGGAGGCCGAATGGATCAAAACGAGGTTTGTTTGTGGATTGGGTTTCGGAGCTGTTTTTGCGGAGAATTTCTGTACTGTTAAACTGGTTAGCTCGTGTAATTGCTTCGTCGATCACCTGCTCCGGTTATTTTTGATTCAAGAGCACGGTTTCAAGAGCGGCCTTTGGGGCTGATTGATAAATATTATTTGTAGTAGAAAAGTCTAGATTTAGGTGTGACAAGACTATTAACATTTTTTTGTAAGCAAGCTCTGCCTGCCCTGTATGACTAGCGTGAGAGAACCTTAAAAATGTTAGTTGCTTCATAAATTTTTTTCGTAGTTTCTTGATGTCTAGTAGGAAGTTTCACTCCTCATTTAGAAAAATGCCCAAAAACGTCTGCCCCTTTTTTCACTGAAATTTGTTTTCCGTCCAGGGTAACAAATGGATCTGGCCGCTTGCCTCGTACATTTAAAAAATTTTGCAGGAAGTTTTGTCTCCATTGAACTTAAAACCGTTTTGGTCTGCCCACCTCGAGAGACTATTCACTTCCACTTACACCTGCCTCTCCCAAAAGGACCTATGACAAGACTCAAGATATATCGGCCCGTCGTCCACATACAAAGAATAAAAAGTTCCTATTGTAAAACATTCTTTAAACTATTTATTTTAACAAGAAAAGGTGTGCAACCCAGAACACATACCTGTAACACACCAATTTTTTGGGTTAACCTGCGGGAATAAATAGTGCAAGCTGCACTCGAAATGTCCTGAGAGTAAGGTTATCCTCCAGTATATTAAATATATTGCCGCATAGCCAAACGCCACGAGGTACAGTAAAATGGCAAAATGCCACGTGGTATACAGGCTTTATCTAGATCAAAAAAAGTTAGAAATACAGTGCTCTTTATGTGCAAATGCCTCTCTTATGAAAGCGTCCAACAGTACTAGACTGCCATCTGGGGTCATCATCTTCCGCGGCGGGGCCCACCACATCGTAGGAAGGAACAACAGTTCCTCCAGCTAAACGAGGCACCCGCGCCACATTCTGGGGTGCCTTGACTAGCGCCAAGTTATCGGGAACACCAAAAGTTCTGTTTGGTCTACCGTTTCAGCCAGTCAAGGCAGCCGCGAAAGAAGAGCCGAAAGCTACCCTAACGGCACCGGGTACCCCAGAACGTGATGCGATTCGTGAAGTCTACGTTTCTACAATAGATGTGCCTGGCCGCGCATCTGCAGAACTGTGAGGCAGTTTAGCGGGTTTTAGAACTGTGGTTGTTTCTACCGGGATGATTCCATTTAGCTTTCCTTTTTGTAGAGTGTGTGTTTAGCGTCGCCTCCTTTGGTGTGTTCTCCGCGTAGTCGATTTCTTAAGCTCTTTCATATATATCTCCGGCTTCTCTTGAGACCCGTGTTCCCTCTCGTTTGTTGCTTGTCACGTGTGCGCATCTTGTTTATTCACACCCGAATCCTGATATCATCTCACCTACAGGGTCGTAAAACGTTATTTCTTCTTGGGCAACATAAACGGGAAAATTTAGGTCAGTCAGTCTGTCTGTCTGTGTGCCTGTCTGTCTGCCTTTCTGCGTGTCTGTCTGTCTTCTTGTCTGCCTATCGGCCTGTCTGTCGGTCGGTCTGTCTATTTCGCTGTCTGCCTGTTTGTCACTCGCGTCATCATTCGGGCCAAAACTAACGGAGTACTTGAACAAGACGTTTATATAGAAAAAACTGTAACAATAATATAAACTGGAACACACTCCGTACGTTACTACAGCCTTCAGAAAAAGAAAACACTTTGAGGGGAGTCATTGTAGTTCCGGAGCAATATTTCCCAGCAACGGTACGGTGGACGAAAGGTAACCGAACAACTACACCTTTCCTGGAAGTACCGTTCCAAAGATTCGATTGACGGATGTCCCGCCGTATACAAGGAGATCCCCCAGCCATCCGTGATATCGTATTCTAGCTCGTGCGGTGGGCATTATCCTTGTCCCTGTACGCTGTCGTGTTCATAGTCTTAACGTGGGATTGAGCACAGCCACTTTTGTGCGGTCACCACACCCTGCTCCTCTTCCGAAGTAGAAGTTGGGAGAGTCTTCGAGTTGGTTGGTGAGCCCAGACTAGCAGTGCAGGATTGGCTGCGCAGCGCCATATATATTTTTAACTTTACAAAAAAGAACTGCCTGACAGAAACATGTAAGAATACACACGTTGTCAATACCAGTAGGGCCTGTCAGTAGCCAAAAAAGTAGGTATAGCATCATGCCAAAATAAGTACAGCCAGAGAAATACCAAGGTCGGCATCATTGGCTTATTAACCCATTACGGACTAGGCAATGTCTAACATGCTCGAAGTGAAGAGTAAGGGCATCCAACTGGGACAAAAACGATGCAGCAACAGAGGGCAACCGAGGTCACCACCGAAAAGTCCAAAGCCTAGAGCACACATGCCGATGTAGCACAGGGTGGAAGTTCACTCGATCTCTGTTTGAGTAGCACATTGTTTTGTACATCTTCGTAGGGCGCTGTCACGAAGGGGGCGTGGTGCGTCGACAGAGAACTCTCACAAGCCGAACGTATTTTATGAGCAGCAAGGGTAGGTGGGATCGGCTATCCTATAATGGCAGCATCTATGATCCCTGTAGGGTGTTTCCCAAAGGTAGGTATTCCGGGAGTTCGGGTTTTGCAACGCATGTGGCCCGGCAGCTGAGAGTGCACGGAGGTACGGAGCCACTGGTAAGGAAGTGTTTTCGTTGGTGTGTTTCGTTGGTGTGTGGCATGCGCGTGTGAGCAAGACCTCCACCCATCTTTCCGCTAAACTGTGGGGAATGCAATAAAAATTGCGCATTAAAACGTTGCGAGGGCTCAAGAGAGCTCGCTTGTTTATTTTTTACAAATGCTAGCTGAATCTTCAAAGTGAAACAGCACTTGCCTAAAAGTCTGGTAGTCGTCTCAGCGTTTAAGCAACCTGAACCATTCGAGTTTCTCCAGCCAGTCTTCGGGATCATCCAAGGATGACCGCGGAAAAGATAATCCTGGTGGTGAGAGACTACTTTGCGAAGTTGTTCGTCCCTACAAACAGGTTGCAGGTATCCCACAACCTACGTGGGTGAGGGACAGTATTGCGGATTTACCACTCCGGAATGGGAATGCCTCCGGATTAATTACTTGTTTTCGAGATGCCGGAATGGAATGGGAATCGAATGAGGACAATACTTGGAGGAGTAGAAAGGGAATGTAATTAAGTGCCTCATCGTCAGAGTGGATTGGGATTGGAATGATGATTTTTAGACCACCACGTCACCATTCGTGGTGCCTTCTGGCTACTTAATTATTCTGTGGCGATGGCTGCGTCGGTATATCTCAAAGGAAACACCGTCGACGTAAACGAGAACGCATACCAGGCATCCCGAGTATCTGATTCCGCGTAGCCTTCGGGTGCTTATGTTAAAGTGAACTTCGAGCGGAGCAATCGCGTCCAGCCGGTGACGCCGTTAGGTCCGCTCTTCCTGCTTTGGAAGGAATTTGAGGCAAAGCTTTATCTGTACATCTGTCAGTGCCTTCCATGGCAGACGGGTGTCTTTGTGGCAGGCGCCGTGTGCCCCCGCCTGCCCGCGGAGAATGGACTCGAAGAGCAGGGGGGATGGTAAAGTACGAACGGGGAGCCTCCGATGACGCAGTGTTTTTCACTGCAAGCTGATGCTGCGAAATCTTCGGGCTAACAACAAAAAAGTGTTCGCGCTTGAAACATAAAACAACGAGTCTGCTTGGCGTTTTCCGACCCACCTTCCGTACCTGGCGCGCAATGATTAGCGTTGTAGCCTTTGCCACTTGTAAGCCGACGAGGTAGGCACCTCCCTCGAGTACAGCGCCAACTTGTCGGCCATCTTTTCATTTGTTGCAGCGGTGCCCCGGGGCTCCAGAAAATCAAAACCGAGGCAGCAAAAAGAAAATAGGGGGTGCCCTGCGTGCTCGGCAGCCGCCATAGGCGTACGAAGAGAGTTTTGGCTATGTTACTGAGCATTCCACTTCCACTCTTGGCTACGGTAATAGGCAGCGGGGAGATACGATTATATAAGAAGTTTTAAAGGACAATGTGGAAGACATAGCTGCTAATGGGCGTTTGTTTCTTACAGTTTCAATTCCAGCAGCTATCTTTTTAGCGAGTGCTTTGACCGTTCTCAGCAGTGGAACACCGTACCTGTTCGCCTTTGGGTTGCTCTGTTTAAGGCAACAAACGTACCTGATTACTGAGGCCATATTTGTCAGCTTGAAAATTAGATCATCACCAATATTCAGGTACGATGGCGGAATTCAAAACTTTGGTCAGGTTTTATGCATATCGGTTGCGCATTCATAGAAAAAAACTGCCTGACCTTTCTTTTTTATTTTGCCAGGGCTCCGGCCACGATATGGTACTATCACCTTAAATGAGGGGGTCATAAAATAATGTCCTGTATGAAAGGAATTGGGCTGAGGTAGCGCCAGGGCAATGAAAAAGTGAAATGGAGGTCAATGGGGATGCTCTGGCGACTTTCCTACGGTGAATGCAAAACTGTTAACGGTGTTCCGTGAATGCTCCTTGCTGTAAATTCACTTGAAATCATTCAAGTAAGCATTCCGAATGCGTGTACATGGGAGAAAGCTCCGGAAGACATGCCTGTAAGTTACGCCAGCATACTAATTACCCTTGTATGACGTTACGCAAAGCAGATACCACGTGACAGAGTGCTACTAAACCGAAAAGGCACACATAAATCTGGTTAGTCTTTATTTCATTTCGCGCAAAAATAAACCATTAGAACTTGTTACTATGCAATAATTAGGGTGTCGGGATCCCGCTATTGTTATAAAACGGAGGCGGTATGAAACTGCCCATTTTTGAAGCCAGAGGTTCTTTAGTGGGACCGATGGCGTTCTGTCAATAACTTATACATTTCCACATCGACCTGTTGCTCGACCTAAAATTTCTGATATCATCTCTGGACCCACGGCGCGTTCGTGAAACCAGGGACCACAAATATTTTTTTTTGCTTTTTCTCTCTGAAACCAGGCTTATATTTTATCAAAACATTAACTTGAAAATCGAAAAACATGAACGGTTGTAAATAAGACAACACCCGTGTCTACCATGATGGGTACAAACGTTTACCTTTGTTTCACCCACGTCGCACCTGTTACGTTTACAATGCTCGTAGATGCGTTGAATCAGTGAGCGAAAAATCATCCCGTGGGTTTGTTCTTCGCTTGCGATCTGGGTATTTGAAGGTTTGGTGATCGGTTGTACGCACTTTCAGCGAAACTTTGATGAATTTTAAAGCAAAGCTTTTTAACTCTACCCCCCAAGGGTTGTTTCGCGACCGTTGGTGTCACCAGAAAACTCCAGCGAACAAATAAAAGAATTTACTGGCACCGCCGGGAATCGAACCTTCACTAATAGACTAACAAGGCAAGAGCCCCTTGTCTTACCGATTTAGCTACAAGCCCACGCAAAGACGGGGAATACAGGAGGTGAACTTACGAAGCACAACTACGGGTTTAGCCCCTGCATTCTCGCAGAATACCACGTGAAAGCGTCACGCGACCGCTCCCGCCCGTCTAGCGACCCTGTGCGCACCTTGCTCATGTGCTAAGGTTTACCAAAAAGAGGAAGTTCACACCAATGCATGGCATCTCACTTCTAGTACACCAATGTGCTAAAGCCGTGGCCTCTAGTGTTCACGTAACAAATCACAGCTCCTTGTCGTCCTCCCTCACGCGAAATCAAGGAATACATTTAAATACTCCTTGACGGCCAGGCTATCACTCAAAGCCCAAGCATCAAGATCCTGGGCCTACATCTCGAGGAAAACACCAAGAGTGACGTCTCCTTGCGGCGCCTCAACAGCAATAATCAAATCATACACATGATTAAGCGAGTTTCCACAAAGAAGCGAGGCATAAAGGAATCCGGTACCTTTCAAATATTTGAAGCTTTTGTCCTATCGAGAGTCACTTACATCAACCCCCTGTCTTCTCGACAAGGAAGACATTGAGATACTTGATATATTGATTAGAAAGGCGGTCGAGCAGGGCTTTGGTCTTCTCATGAGTGCGTCCACACAGAGCCTGCTTTGCACGGGGCTCCAACACACGGTGGAAGAGGTGATAGAAGGCCATCTTTCTAACCAGATGGTTCCACTAAGAACTGTGGTGGGTAACCGCATGCTTCACCAGATTGGCTAGGCCACCCAGAATGTCACTCCACTTGCCCTACTCCTAGACCCTTGGTGACTAAAACTAAACATGCTCCCGTTGCTTAGAAATATGAACCCCTCACATGACGAGGGTCACCGAGAAGCACGGGCTGAAGCGCTAAACACCACCTACTGTGGGGATCATGCAGTTATCTACACAGACGCCTCCAAACATTGAGGGCAACAATACGCCATCATCGTGGCTACCTCCGGAACCAACCTCCTTGCGTGTACCTAGCTTAGGACCCATGAAATGACGGCAGCAGAAGAGGCAGCCGTTACTTTGGCTCTCACTCAACCAGGGGTTCAGAGGCTTGTCACCGGTTCCCAGCAAGCCAAGTGGAATTACCAGTCTGGTTGGGTATCCGGCCCTGCACTGCGCCTGCTTAAAAAACACTCCCCAAACGGTTTCATTCATCTCATTTGGACAGCCCCTCAGGCTTCAATATAGGGCAATAAATACGCCCACCCAACAAGCCTGCGCTTTTACCTCCCGTGGTATGGAGCTGCACGAGGACAGTCACGCGCTAGTCACGTTCAGGGAGATAACCCAGCATTATCACCTTCTAACACAGACCGTACCTTCGCCTTGCCCTGATGTTTCCAGAGAACAACAAACTACCCTACGGCTCATACAATCCGGGCTCCTTCCCACAGCCTACGCGTATTCACTTAATGCATCCGAATCACTACGACGCTGAATGTGAATTTTGCTCAGAAGTAGGAACACTTTGCCCCATATTCGAGGTGTGTGACTTTAGCCCTCAGCACCGTCCTCTCTTTCCGTCAACTACCCCACAAGAGCAATGGGAGATGCTCCTGTCCAGGCCCTTTATACCTACCCAGCTTCAGCGGGTGGACAGAACACAGGCCGCCCGGACTGCATATGGGTCCCACAGAAGAAGGAATCACTTTTCAGGGCTACACTCTGGGCCATTCAGAAATCTGAACAGAAGTATTTCTTCCTCATCCTTCTCCTTCTCTGCCGCAAATCAGCGGCGGAAAAGTCAGATCGTCTAACACCGGGATAGAGCTTACTTTATTTTATAAAAAAAAAATTCCACTCTTGTGCTGCACCAATACAACTCAACCGAACAGTGTTCATGCATTGATTTAACGTTACCAAAAATATCTCTTTTAAGTAATAAATGCTGTCGTTAGGTGCATTTCACTTCTGTCTGGTTTTATGATTTGTAGAGCGATGTGAGTGAATTTAGGTGACGTAGCATGGGTAATCGTTATGGGTGCCGTTTACAGCTTTGCTTTACGACCATATTCACGGAATGGATTGGCGCTAATTTTTTTAGCTTTCGCGCTTCCATTTACTGTCGCTAGCAAGAGATAGTAAATTTTTGAATTAGAAGGTTGGTTGCTTTGCACGAGATATGTAACCAAGCTGCTACCACCTCCAAACTTCGGTTACAAGCGGCATATTTTGCATACGTTTGCATTGTTCAAAAACTTTGATAACGTCACAGTGACGTTTAGTGGCTCTAAGTTGATAGAACACCTAAACAAGGTTTCTTATTGAGGTAATAATGGAATATGGTTGAACATCCGGCCCATCGGAGGAAAGGAAATGAGCTGATTCTGTCATTCCGAGGAATGGACAGGAATGGAATCACGACATGGTGTAATCCCTCGGAATGGAATTGGAATAGAATGGCGATGCCCATTACGCAACACTGGTGAGCACCCATAATATTGTAAGCAACGATTTCGCATTGGCGCTTATTATTGACCGGCGGCAGCAATTCCAACCGGAAAACAACTCAGCCTTGTATTCTCTGACCCTCATGACACATTTTGGCGTACTTCAGCTTATCCTTTCTTAATAATTGGCGAAATTAAATCCCGACATATTTCGTCAGAAATCCTGCTACTAAACCTGTGTCCACCCATTGCACAATAATGAACGTAATGAGTAAAACATTGCTAGGCTTTTGTGGTATAAAAGTGCGGAAAGGGAGTGAATAAGCTGCATTATCGGCCCTGGAAATACAACGCAGTAGGAGAAAATCCTCAGCCAGCGTGTATGAGATAAACGATCAGCTTTTGCTTCTGGTAGCAGCGCCTTGTGTCGGTGGTGCTCAACAACCTTATGGCAAAATCGGCCGGCGCATAGCGCTGAGAGGACGTCTCTCCTGATGACCAGCGTAATTTAGCCTGCCGATTTTTTCTTGGTTGCCACCACTGCCGGCACTTCCGCGTACAAAACTGACGGCCTGGGGGGCGCCAGGCAGCGCATCGGTGATTTCATTCTGAAAACCCTTCTGTGTGCATGGTAAAATCCCAGCGCGGTGGCGCAAGCACGCAACGCGCATAGCGTCCATAAGGATTTGGAATATGTTGCAGCTATGTGAAAGGGAGAGACAACCGATTTTCGTCGACATATATTATCTTTCCCAAATAAAAGGGCATCACTTAAAGCACCTTAAGAGAAGCGACTTCGCTAATACTTTTAAATTTTTAAAATCAAAATATTAGTTCTACGAGCCGTATGTGTCCTCCCAAATATATTGGTAGCAACCCTGACCTAGAGCAGTGCGGCAACAAACTTTTGTCCTGATGTGAATATAAAAGCGATATTAAAAAACTTTTCCCGAGCTAAAAAAAGTGTGATTCTGAGGTTTTCTTATTTCTTTGGGTTTTTTTTAAATTAACTATTCTATGTTGCACCAAGGCACCATCTGTTGGGATAACGATAGGTAGAATTTGGCTTCAAGCGTGGAGGTTAAAAGTTGCCTTTTTTACCTATCATTGCCGTATTTGGAAACTGAAATCGAATATTTTGGCAAAACAAACTCCCCTGACTCATAGAGAATTCTCAAAGATTCTTTACTGGGTCTGTTTACTTAACGCTGCCGTTTATTCTGGGCATGGAGGGTCAGTTAGCCACACTAAGAGCGACCCAGCGGCGCCTAGCAGCGTGTCTTAAAATTTTGAAATATAGTTAAAAATACCTTTACAATTTAAACTAATACAAATATACCTGTGGTAAGAGGTTTTCCATAAGTGAGTAAACAATTCAGCAGTTACAGTAGCTGCTAGGTTTGTAGGTAACGTGACCGGGACACATAATGATGTGTCAAGTTTTGACACTACGAACCGCTACTGTTCTGATATCAGAAAGTTTGCTGCCAAACTTGCCAAACTAAAATAATTTCAACAATTTTGTTTATAAATTGCTTGTAGTTACATTGCTATATAAAACGCTGGCTTGCAGAAGAGCTAAAGAACATACGCGCGACAAAACTCGTTCGTCCATTTCTTTACTGTGTTGCAGCCTGTCCGAATCATGGAAGATGCATTGTTTAAATACATGCCAAGTTTTTCAGGGCAAGCACGATTGACACCCGCTTCAGGACACTGTTTATTACTCTAATCATTAGCCGTAGAATTCATTATCGCCATCCTTACGCTCACAGACGTTCACTGGAAAAGACAATACTTTACCGAACTTTTAATGCTTTCACAGTCATCAATACTGGGAAACGGTAAGTGAATTATTCCGCACCACCCGAAGCTACTTCACTTTAAGGGTAGATGAATATGCATCCATGATTTTCTTTTTGTTCCGAAATACGGCATGGCTGTTATTCTGGGTCGAGACAATAGTCGATCATTTTGCAAGGTGAAAAACGTAGTTTTATGCGTCGTCTATTGCACAAAAACTACATTTAGTTTAAACAAGAAATAGTTCTATTCAGAGCTTCTGTGGGTGCCTTGCTATGCCTAAATAATTTGCAAAGCAATAATTTTGAGAGAACATTTTCCTGTCTAAAAAGAGTCCTTGTGTACAATTAGGGCAAAGGAGATTGACCACTTGACAGCTTTATTTTTTTTACTTTTCTTAAGTTACACTATTTATCAGAGCAACGTGATCGCCACAATTTCAGTTATTCTTTCGGTTTTTGCTCGGTCAATGAGCCCAACAACCCGCATTCGGGTAATTAAAAACATCCGTCGATGGCGTTCGCCCTGCAATCAAGGATGGCAACAACTGTTTTGACAAGTACGTTCTAACTGACGGTTCACTCATCCGGCCACCATCTGCGGAAATAAATACCTATTTTTTCGTGAATTCTCCGACGACAACCACTGAAGAGGTCGTTCACATGATACGCAGAGTGGAAAATAGAAAAGAGGGACTCAACTAAACAGACAGCTTTCTCCATGTTCAAGTATTTGTGCTCTCTAGAATCACCTACACCCTATTGTATTTACTTTTAGGTCATAAAAACCGCGACAAAATTAACACCCTCATACGGAAAGCAACAAACACGCCTTAAGCATTCCCATTTAGCACGTCCACCGACAGGCGTCTCAGATAGGGCCTGCACAATGCGCTGTACAATTTAATCGAAGGCCATCTCTCAAGCCGGAAGTTAGGACACACCAGACTCAAGCAGGAGGAAAACTCCTCGAAAAAATAATGTGTGCTTCCGACACTGGAAGCCAAGAATTAGAATTTCCTGACCATTGGAGAGCGCAAGTCACTCTCAGTTCTCTACTGAGGAATATGTACCCCGTCCACCACACAGGCCGAGGGCAGCAAGAGCTAAAGCCTTGAACAAGGTATGTGGAGCAGACCAAAACACGGCATGTACTGACGGAGCAGCTGTCTCCGCACGAAAGCCATGATAGCAGTAGTGACTACTATGCAAGTTCTGGTCACAAAAGCTGCTGAAAAATAAGTTCTATTACAGTTTCTAAAGAATTAGCCATTGCGATGGCGCTCACGCAGACCCCGCAGAGACCATACAATCATCAAGGACTCTCAAAAGGCGTACCAAATTTACCAATCGCGATGCGTAGCTCGTCTAGTACATCGAATATTACCAAGTCTATGGCTCAACCAGAATTATTCAAATTGTGTTCACGCCTGCCTACGCCTCCATGGAGGGCAAGGAATTTGCTCAACAACCGGCCGGCGCACTGACCAACCACGCCGTGGAGAGTACGGTAGAGCTTATCCCACTCACTACATTCCGTGAGATCTCTCAGCTCTACAGGCTTAGTAGGAGAACGTTCCCAGTCCCTTACTCAAGCGTCACAAAAGATACTTACATATTTTCACTTGCCTGCCGAATAGCTGGCTCCTTAGAAGGTTCGTTGTGGCTTTTTAAGAACTTTAAAACTTTTCAGGAGCAGTAAAACTGCTATCTTTGTATTCAAAGGTATTAGAAGCAAGCACTGCAATAGGTACATGCTTGTTTGATATTTTATTATAGATCAATACGGAGTACAGTTTTGAACGTGGAATTGATGATGCCATGCTTTTTCAAAATATGACAAGCCACTTTTTTTGTTTTTTACTGTACATAACATGGAACGATTGCAAGCGGAACATTGTGATGAAGTTCTGTCTTATTACATAGCTGCCTTTCAAAACATTTGCAGGGGAAGGGATTGGGGCCTTGCTGGCATTCATTGGCGACTTGGTGATTCATTCGACGCCATTTTGACCGAGATAAGTTTAGGTTACAGTTGATCCAAGGCGTAAACAACTAAGCGCAGCAGAGAGATATTAGAAGTTAAAAGGATGCTGTTAGCTAAATTTAGCATAACTGGTAGACGGATTTGCCTTGCTGCGACGAACGTGATTGGCAGTTGACAACGATTATTCCAAATGGCTAAAGCATGGCCAATAACTAGGCTGAACAAAAAGGCAATCATCCATTTCATACAGGTGTAGCACAAACAACAGTAACAGAACCACAGCTGCTGGGTTTCAGCTGGAGATTGCTCACTGGCCACTCAATAATGGCTAAAAATAACAGTCGTTTGCTAGGAAAGGGATTTCGTTGCTGAAGAGGTGTCATCAGTTTTCATCCAGATAAATAGGAACTGCCATCCTGCATCTCGAGAGATACCAAGGCTAGTCATATTCATCGTCATCAGCCACTGCTCATCAGCCGTCTGCTCATCCACCACTGACCAATCATAACCATGGTAGTAATTCTGATTCTCATGAAACTAACGAGGGAAACAAAGACTACCTGTCACTATCTATCTTAAAGCATAGCGATCTTACTCCTTCTGATCCTCTCCTAGGGGCAAGTCTCCTCTCTGTGATTATCAGGTTGCATTGGTACGGTCGACACGTTGTGAGAATACTGTACAATAGAAACTTTTGTGCTTGGAAAAAGGATTCAACAAATTCTGTGGTTACATTTCAAGCTGAGATGGCTACTGAGACGGGTCATCAATGCACCTCTACTCGTACACAAGTTAAGGATGGCTGCGTGGCTGTGAGAGGCTTTGTGTGGGGGCCACTGTTAGATCGGTTTCAACATTCATGGGGCCTCAAAAGGGCAATATGTTTTTCTTTTACAAAGCGTCAATAATGAAGATCATGGGTTCCTTTAAAAAGTTTTTTGTAATTGTACAGAGGAGCCAAGGACATCGGAGCTTGGGAAATCACGAATGGTTTAGCTGAAAGTGACCAAACCTCTTGGTACATGCTAACGTTGAATTCAGTTGCTCCTTTACCGCCATACAACACAGCTGCCTGCCTCACATCCCGTTTATTATATTGCAAACAGGAGCTGCATCATGAAACTGCTGCGAAGGAAATGAAGGAAATGCATTGTTTAAATTAAGATTTTTTAGCAATGAAAGCTTCCTTCGGCAGCACATTGACACTAAAATGGCTATGGGAAGGTCTGTTTCATTTGAAACCAACTTGCTGTTCTCTTTCCACTCTTAAATGTTCTAGGTACCAATCAGGAAAACCGTTACAGTCTAACATGTTTCAATTCAAAAGCTTTCATTTCAAATGTAACTCCCATACTCCATAAAAATGAGTTGCGTGTCATTTTAGGCACGCAAAATCTCGCGCAGCGCATCATTCTGCCAGTGGGCCATATCCTAATATCAATGCACACACTACGAAATCAGCTTGCACTTAATGCGTCAGATTGTCTGCTAGGAAGCATTTTAGCTTCGCCCCTCTCATCATCATTCACTTCGTGGAGATGGCGGGATTTTTAAAGACGATAGTCTTTCTTGGGCTACTTATACCCAGAAATTTCGGTCTGTCTGTCTGTATATATGCCTGTTTGTCTATCTGTCCGTCTGTCTGTGTGTGACTCCATTCAGCCACCTGGTCAAAGCAGGATTGATATTGCGCAATAGTCTTATATAATCACAGCCACATGTAAACGGGTAAGCCCGCTTTATATGTTCATACTTGGCAACTTTGTTGAACAAGAACAAGACTTTACGCAAATATAAGACTGAAAATTAGTACAAAAGAGATATTTACAGTGTTCCTTTATTCAAAAAGTCATGGATGCTTGGTTTTTCGATAGCAAATGATATTTTACATCTACTGCAGAAAACTGCCGCCTCCTAGTGGCATATGAAAAATCACGCGGCAACAGCAACGAAAGGTTAGGTTACACTAGCTAGGTTCCTCGTTCTATTTGGAATGCACGTGGAGCACACTCAAGCGGCTCTATACACCTCTAGTCGGCCGCCTCCATTCTCGCGCGTCTCCGCCGTACTGCAGTGCTGGCATCGAGGAACCCGGACTGTAAGCAGTGGAACACGGTAAATTGAAATCGCCTTGCACAAACCTTTACTGTGTTTACGTTGGGATGAGCGCGACGGTACAGGAACAGCATGAGAGGTGAGCGGGAAAGCAAAGGGGGTATTTCCTTGGCAAATGTCTGCGAAGACTATCGTCTTTTGACGACATTTGGAAAGAAAGGAACAGATACGCGTCCAATTTTTTTCTTGCATAGTTTGTTGTCAGTGCAGTATTTATTAGCAGAATCAGTTCTACAAATCACAGAAACGACTCGTTTCACGTTGAAAATACTTGACAAGCGTATGCTGCAAAATTTTGGAGCACGTATTGTATTCGAGCATTTTTCGTCACCTTCAAAATAATACGTTTTTTGTACATTATCAGCACGGCTTTAGGGTAGAGCATTCTTGCTCCACTCAGCTGATAGAATTTTCCTATGACGTGTTGCAAGTTTACGACCGTAGCCGTGAAACAAACTGTATATTACTGGACTTTCAAACTGGACACATCGACCGCCTAGAATCAATTCAGAATCGTGCTGCTCGTTTTGTAATTCATAATTACCAGTTTCCTACAAGTATTACTCAAATTAAGAACTCTCTTGGCTGGCCTAACCTTTCTTTGCGTCGGACACGTTTTCGCATTTGTTTCCTTCCTGATGTATACCTTCAGCGCAATGCCATTACCAGGAATCTATATTTACTACCACCAAACTACGCATCTACTCGGCGAGATCACCAATTTAAGATAAGAGAAGTAGCTGCGCATACCTCAATTTTTATGAATTCTTTCTTTCCCCATTCCATCAAGCATTGGAATCACCTTCCGCAACACGTCATGGGGATGATAAGCGACGATAAAGTTTTTGAATTGTTAACCCAGCATTTACTCAGTGAATAGTACTGCGTTTGTGCTTTTCCCTTCTTGCATTGTTTTAAACATCTGTCTTGTATATGTCCTGTTTTAAGCCATGTTTTGTGACTTTTTATGTCGTCTTTCATGCCTTGCTAGCAGTCCTTACCACATATCGTGCAACTGTTAACTGTGGTGCTTATGCCTATTTGTTTTTCATATTGTTGTTTGCTTGTACATTTTCATTACTTCTTTGTAAACTTTTTCCGACTATAGCTTTTCAAACTGTTAAGCGCAATTATTTATGCCTTGTGTGAATGCCCCCCTACTGTAATGCCCTCGGGCGAATGTAGGTACTTAAATAAATAAATAAAAAACAGTAACACACGATGCACCGCACGAACGAACAATCGGTTGCAGTGATGAGGCATAAGCGTAACTTGTTGTGTTTAAAGGGTCACTAAAGGCAACCAGCAAGGTGGTTTCCAACGGAAGTCGGACCTCCCCACAGCCATTTCAGCAGTGATTTAGTGCCAAGATGTCTCAAGTGCTGAGAAATCGCTGTTCAAATGCTCATCAAACGTGACGCAAACACGACTACAGTTGCTGTTTGCATCAGAATAAACCGGAAGCAAGTGGAGCAACGGTGATTTATAGCAGTATAGAAGTAACTGAATACAACATTACCACGTACTAAGGACTTTGGTCTGTTTCGTTCAAATCGCTCGTGCTTTCCCAAACTCCCCTGTCATTTCCCATTCGCAAAATGTTTCTAAGCTAAATGTTTCTCCATTGGACCCGTGATCAGTATTTACTTCATTGAAGAAAAACATTGGCCTTTTGAGGCCCCACAAGTGTTGACGTCGAACGATTTTCTCGTGCGTAGCACGCATGCTCCCTGGGAAAGCGGTACTGCCATCCCCAAGTATGAACCATCGAGCGGAAGCCAAGATCTTGCGCACGTCGAACCATTTAAGCCCTTCCGTCGAAACCGGGTTTTTGCTAGTTTCAAACTTCTTTAAAAACCCATCTGTAAGAGGGGTATAATAGTGTTCTCTGTGAGCTAATCTATCAACCTAGAGAGACTTCCATTTTAACTTCACTCTCATTAAAAGTTCTGCTGGAGTATATTGTGCGGAAGTCCAATCTTTTTTATCGCTGCAAAAGCCACGATGGTTCATGTACTGGCACTTGGTTTTATGAAGCCTTTGCATTCCGAATTTAAGTAATAAAATTCGCAGGGAACCTGGCCTAAAAATTTTATTACTGTACCGAATTATTAAGTTCGTTTCCCCATAGTGTCTGTTTTGTATTTTACGTGTGGGGAATTTTTTTTTCTTTTTTGCTTTTTCAGGCAGATATTTCTTTGACTCCATGCCTGCATTTCGTGAAAGGGGAAGTTAGCCTCCACATCAATGGCCAGCGTGTCTTGACTGCATCATCTTTACTGGGAGGACTGTGTAGTCTGTTTGCAACGTTCTGGGTTTTCAACACTCAACATCCCAAGAAGGCACAGAAAGCTCTAACGTTTGTGGAACATGCCTTTTTGGACCTTGCCAGCACCAAACCACGTGTGAAGGATTTAAAACTAATCATTTTTATCGCATCAATATCGCTCACTAAAATTTTATTTGTTTTCAATCCTGTAATCAATGGATAGTAGTCAAAAAGAATTGCGTATTATGTTTGACTTTTTCTTTTTTCTTTTTTTATCTTTGATGGGCCCTTCTGTATGCTGATAATACAGCTATCTTTTAGTGAAGCAATATGTATTAACGAACTAATATAACTTGAAAGAATTATCTAAATAATGTTGGCAACTCGTGCAAAATGAATCAACGAAAAATATCCGAAAACACGAATTTACTGGCTTTTCTTCTCACTCTAAAGAAGCTGTCGCGATACCACCCATTCTGTTCTATATCCTTGAAATTAAACTATCAGACTCGGTCCCTTTTCTTGGCGCATATGTGTCTTTAACAAAACGCACTGGTATTTTCCCCAGCGCATTTTTCGTTCTTTTATTACTCATTTATTCATAGCCATCTCATTGCTGTCTGTCTCCTACATAATTTATCTCTTGTGCGTTTACCATCTACAAAATTCTCGTTACCTTTCAATATGAAATCGTTACACAGCTCTCGCTTATTTCACCACCAATTGAAAATTTTTGTTGTTGTTGTAAACCACTGCAACCATTTTTTTCACTTTGTGTACTGAGTACTGATGCGTACTGATAATTTCTGATAATTACTGACGCGTTTTCGATCCTCAAGTATTATATAATGATTTCACTTAACATGTGGTTGTGTTTGTGCCTATCTGTTTTTCGCATATTTAAAGTTCTTGTAGTAATATTGTTTGTACAGTTTTTCAACTAGCACACAGCTCTCGCTCATTTCACCACTAATTAAAAGATTGTTTGTTGTTGTAAACAACTGCAACAATTTTTTTTACTTTGCGTACTGAGTACTGATGCGTACTGATAAAATTCTCATACGTTATGACGCGTTCTCGTTGCGCAAGTATTATATAATGATTTCACTTACCATGCGGCTGTGTTTGTGCTTATCTTTGTTTTTCGCGAATTTTCATTTCTTGTAGTAATATTGTTTCTACGGTTTGTTCAACGTGTATTGTATTGCTGTCTTCCATTCCTGACTGGCGAGGGGTTTTGCAATGAACCATTTGTGCTTTCTTATAGGAGGTCGCCCTAATTTTTTATTTCGAAACCTCCTTGCGTACACCATGTACCATGTAATCTTTAATGGGAAAATTAGTTTGAAATAAACCTGACACTGAGAAAAACCGTGTGAAATCGGTACTACCCATGCGGAACTAGAAATTCTTCCTTGTGCTCTTGAAAAAACTCCTTTCGGAAGGCCTACAAAACCACCGAAACTTCCGTAAAACTCCTTTCAAAAGAAATATATGCTTCCCTTGAACCTCCTAAAAACGCCCCTAAAATAACATAAGTACTTCCCGAGCGAGCGATAATAGGCTCCTATTCAACTGCCTAAAAATTTCATAAAGATCACTCAAAAACTACCTTCGAAAGGAATGAATACTTCATTTTGATCTCCTTAAATTCTCAAAAACATTTCTTAACACTCCCTAAATACCTCCTTTCTATCACCTAAAAACGCCCTGTTTTTGAGGAGGTAAACAAAACCTCCCTGTTTCATGTAGTAAAAAAACTCCTACCAGAAGGACCACTAGAGGACAAGAGAAAAAGAACCTTTAGGGAGTATATGGAAGGAAAAAAAGTTAAGAGTGTAACCCATTTCACTGGTACCCACCCCCCCAAATAACCTAAACGCGGGTATGTGACAGAATGGAAGTGCGTGCTAGGAGTGTGTGCAAAGAGGGAGACGTTGGGATAGGGAACGAAAGACAGGCTGGAGATCGGGTGCCCTCAGAAAGGCGACAATCACCCGAGGGGGACGACTATAGAGCAGCATACTTCGCCAACTCTGCCGGCACAGCGAAGCCCGCACAATGCGCTGTGTAATCGATTATGTCTAGGCACTCGATATTTGGGACGGATAGCCTGGCCATCATTCGCAGCACCGGGGCGCAGCACATCCTGAAGAAGACCAACCGCTCCTCCAGCATGTCGACGCACCCATGCAAGGTGCGGGGGAGCCTCGACTGGCCCCACGTTTTCGGGGACACCACGGGTTCTGGTGGGCCTACCGTTCGAGCCAGTCAAGGCTGTGGCGAAAGAAGATCCGAACTACCCTAAGAGCACCAGGCACCCCTTCTGGGGATGTCGTCCGTGAAGTCTGCGTTTCTACCATAGATGCGCCTGACGGAGCACATGTAGAACTGTGAAGCAGGTCTTTTTTGTCTTCGTGACATTTAGCCTCTTCTAGAACTGGGGTTGTTTCTCCTGGGATTACTTCTTTTCTTCTCCTTTTTTTAAAGAGTGTGTTTAGTGCCGTCTTTTTTGGCGCGTTCTCGTTGTATCCAGTTTCTCCAGCCCTTTCATAAATGTTTCCGGCTTCTCTTTAGACCCGCGTGGTCTCTGGTGCGTTGCCTGTCACGTGTGCGCCATCTTGTTGTTTATTCACAACCAAACCCTGATATTGTTGTACCGACAGTGTTTAAAAACGTTATTCTTTCATGGGCTCGGTAAATGGGGAAATTTAGTTCTGTCTGTCTGTCTGTCTGTCTGTCTGTCTGTCTGTCTGTCTGTCTGTCTGTCTGTCTGTCTGTCTGTCTGCCTGTCTCTCTGTCTTTCTGTCTGTCTCTTTGTCTTTCTGTTTTTCTGACTGTCTGTCAATCGCATCAGCAGTCTGGCGAAAAGTAAAGGAACACTTGAACCACACGTTTATATAGGCAAAGTTGTGCGAATAACAATCTTGAACATACTTAATGCCGTTGAACAGTCTGAGGAAAAAGAAAACACTTTGATGGAAGTTATTGTAGTACCGCAGCAGCAGAGAGATTTTGAACTTTAGAAGAACCTGCCAGACAGAAACAGGTAAACGTAGACATGTCAATAACAGCATCAACTGGCAGTAGCCACTAACGTTGGTAGAGCATCATAGCAAAATGCGTAAAGCCAGAGACGCCTCTAGGTTTGCGGCGTTTGCCGAGTAACCCTTTGCAGACTACGCAATGTGCAACAGCCTCGGATTGAAGGGGTAGACCATCCAACCTGAAAGAAAGGAAGCAGCAACGGAGGGCAACGGTGATCAACAACGAAAAGTCCAAAGCCTATACCACGCATGCCGATGTAGCACGGGGACACAAACGCGAGCCGCCATAGAGCGCACGTCTAAGAGAAGACAGTGTTGCTGCGACGGCGTGGCGATCTCTATGGCAAGAGGAATGGTAAAAGGTGGAAGCGCACTCGACCTCTGTTGGAGTTTCACATATTTTTGTAGATCTCGGAAGGGCGATGGTCGCGAAGGGGGTGTTGTGCATCGACAGAAAACTCCCCTACACCGTGCTTATTTTACGGACAGCGAGATTCGTTGTGGCCGGGTACTGCGCAATAGCAGCATAGCGAACCACGACGGGGTTTTCACCGAAAGTAGGTTTTCCAAAAGTTGGGGTGGTCACCGCATGTTGAAGCGTAGCTGACATTAGATCCAAGCACGGAGCCTCCTGGTGCTGAAGTTCAAGCGGGCGAGGGAGACAAACCGCAGCCGCATGGGCCTTGGCTTCGGACTCGCAGGGAGTTTCTGGCGTCAGGAGGTTTCCAGTCCTGCGGCTGCATTACTTCTCTAATGGCTGCCGTGAGAGGAGCAACCAGAGACGTCGTTGGGAAGAACTTCCTTTGCCCTTCCGGACTACTGCGCGGGTGGCCTCTCTTAGCGTATCAACACAAATGCGCATTCCGTGCGTGCTTTCGCATCCACCACTGCAAGCACTAAACTTTCATACTGCGTAGCACGCGTTTTAAGGACCTTCTGAAACGGGCTAGCAGCGTCCACGAATTCGAAGACGGTGTGGCGCGCAAAACGGGCAAGCCCAGCAAACGTTTTTTTTTCCCTCCAGGCATTGGATTGCCTAACTTTATGAATGCCATTTCAATTGCAGCTCGCCGGAACAGTCTCTTCACCTCTTTCCAAACACAACACTTTCGTTAGGGTGTTGCGTACGCTTGTCCAGCAAGACTGCCACCCGCTCTTTCTGCTTAACTGTATTGAATGCAATTAAAATTGCGTAATTAAACCTTGACTAAGTCGAAACCTCAGCCGTCATTTAGGACTTACGGGACCATGGTGTAGACTAGGATTATGTAAAAATGGTAGAGGATATTTACATTGGGTCCACAGCTACCATCATGCTCTGTAAAGAGAGCAGTGCAATACCTATAAGGAAGGGTGTCAGACCAGAAAACACAATCTTTCCAATGTTATTCACAGTGTCTTTACAAGAACTATTCTGAACATTAGATGGGAAACAGGTGGGAGTAACTATTAATGGAGAATACCTCAGTAACCTAAGATTTGCTGATGATATTGCCTTGTTAAGTAACTCGGGAGATTAATTGCAAAGGGTGCTTACCGCACTGGATAAACAGAGTAGAACCGTGGGCCTGAAAATTAGTATGAAGAAAACAAATGTAATGATCGGTATCCTCGGGACAGCACAGTTATTTGAGATAGGTGATGAGGCCGTAGAAGTTGTAAACGAATATATCTACTTAGGCCAATCTGTGACCCCAGATCTCAACCATGAGGCGAAGATGACTAGAAGGATAAGAATTGGGTGGTGCGCAATCGGCAGGTATTGTCAGATAATGAGCGGCATCCTGCCATTGTCCATTAAGGCAAATGTTTATGACAGCTGCATCTTACCAGTACTCACCTACGGGGCAGAAACTTGAGGCTCACTAAAAGGGTTCAATCTAAATTGAGGATGATTCAGCGAGCAATGAAACGAAAATGATAAGTGTAGCACTAAGGTAGAAGAAAAGAGCGGAGTGGATCAGGGAACATACTCGTGTTTTGGACATATTACTAGAAATTAAGAAGAAATGGACGTGGGCCGGGAATGTTGTCGAAGGCAAGATAACCGTTGGTCATTAGGGGTGATGATTAAAACCTTGATAGTACTCTTGGGAGCACGCTACGTTTTTCTACAAATGTGTGCTTGATCTTCAAAGTAAAAGAGCAAATGTCTCCGAGCTTCGTCTTCGTCTCAGCGGGTAAGCAACATGAACTATTCGACTTTCTCCAAGCAGTCTTCGGGAGCCTCCAATATGACCCCTGAAAGATAATCCATGTCGTGATGGACCATTTTGCGAAGTGGCCGGTCCCTACAAACAAATCGCAGTCATCCCGCCACCTACGTGGGTAAGGGGAGAGCCCATGATATTGCAAGCAACGATTTCCTTGGGTAGCTTGTTTTCGACCGGTGGCAGCAATTTCTACAGGAATACACTCCGCGTTTTATTCTCTGGCCGTCATGACCCATTTCGGCATACCTCAGCCCATCCTGTCTTATGTTTGGCGAAGTTAAAGAACGACATAACTCGTCCCATGCCTTTCTGCCAAACCTGTGTCCAGCCATTCCACAATAACGAACGTAATGAGTAAAACGTTCCTAAACTTTTGGGGTACAAAAGTGTGGAAAGCAAATGTATACGCTGCATCATCTGCATGCGAAATACAACGCGCAAGGAGAAAATCCTCAGCTAACATGTATGAGATAAACACAGCTGTTGCTTATAGGTTCAGCGCCTTGTGTCGGTTGTGCTCAACAACGTTACGGCAAAACCCGTCTGCTGGCGATTTTTCTGCTGAGCAGCGTAACTCAGTGTGCCCAAGCTTCCACGGTGCCCACGACTGCCCGAACGTCCGCGTCTAAAAATGACTTCTGCGGGGTGCCTCGTAGCGCATCAGCGACATCATCCGGCGACCCCTTACTGTGCTACATGGAAAAATCATAGGGCGATAGCGTAAGCACGCAGCGCGGATGACGTTCAAAATTATTCTTAAAATGCTGCAGCCATGTAAATGTGTTGCAGCCTATCTGATTCATGAAGGACGCACCGCTTAAATACAAGCCAAATTTTTCAGGACAAACATGATTGACACACGCGTCCGGACTGTGTTTACTACTCCACTCATTAACCGTAGTAGTTATTATCGCAATCCTTACGTTCACAGACGTTCACTGAAAAAGTCAACATTTCGACCGAACTTTTATTTCTTTCACTGTCATCAAAACTAAGACACGGTAAATAAAATAATACAGGCCACTGTAAGCCTCTTTAAAGGTTGGATGATTATGCATCAAACATTTTCCTTTTACTCGGAAGTACTTCATGGCTGTTATTCTGGGTCGAGACAATAGTTATTCATTTGTCATTGTGAGGAACGTATTTTATGCGTAGTTTATTTTTCTAAACCTACATTTATTTTAAAGGAAAATAGGCACACTCATAGATTCTGTTTGTGCCTTGCTATGTCTAATTTATGTAAAAAAAATTGCATTTCTGCGAGAACATATTCTTACCAAGAATGACTCCTTGTGCACGATAAGGGCAAAGGGGATTGGCCACTTGCAAGCTTTTTTTTTTTACTTTTTATAAGTGACAGTATTGGTCAGGGCAACGTGACCGCCGCCATTTCAGTTTTTATTTTGGCTCTTGCTAGGTCAATGAGCCCTAAAACAGTATTCGGGTAATAAAAACATGCGTCAATGGCGTTCGCCCTCTATCCAGGGATGGCAACAGCTGTTTTGTCAGTTACGTTCTAACCGACGGTTCTCTCAACCCGCCTAAATCCGCAAAACAAATACTTATTTTTCCTCGAAGTCTCTTGTAGCACATGCTGGGGGTCGTGTTGTGTTCACCGGACGAGGTCACTCAATAAACAAAAGTCAACATTTTGTGGTGCCTGCACGACGTAGATGCAGGTACTTTTCTCTATGCTATGTTTCTGCTCATTCCAATAAAATATTATAGGTGAGCTTTGCCCTTTCCACTACAATACCTATACCTCAGGCTTACTATGTTTATTTCCAGGCAGTCACTGCCCTTTTTTAATTGCACCTGTGCCAATCTTTCGTCATTGGCATGATCACTGTTGACAGTAGGGCAGCAGTATATAATGTCTGACGCCGGGCTCCATCTGCACCTACAATTCGAGAAACATTTGGCTTGGGCTAGCAGAGCAATTCTGTTTTGGTGAGTGGAGTGTTACAAGTAGTTGCTGCAAGACTATCAGGTGTGCGATTTTTTTTTCTCGTGGTTGAAATTGCTTTAGCGGAATTTTTACCGTTAAGTAGAATATTTGAAGGATATGTGTATCGCTACTGAATATATAGAGGATGTCCCCACTATCATACACCAAGCTTTTAAAAAAAGTGTAATGGCGATACTCGAAGAAAATCTAGCGCATAATGTTTGCAGTACTGTTGAGAAGCGAACAGTATTTTTCTTTTTATGAGAATAATTATTTGTAATGAAATTCTAACTCAAAAATTACCTTAATGACACTTCATTGATTAGGACAGGACTTCTCGACTTCGATAATAATTATAAAGAATTTGTTAAGTCACATTAAATATGCTGCCTGCTTCTCCACAATACTGCAAACATTACGCACGAGGTTTTCTTCGGGTTACGCCATTACTCGTTTTATAAATCTTGGTGCATGCTAGCTGGGACACCTTGTATAGCAGCAGAATAACCTTGCGTAGCATACTCAGTGAAAATGTGACAGCAAGGTGATTATGTGTATTCCGAATCTCTGTTTTCCACCTCATAATAAAACTGTGCATTCCACCTGTTTTTATTCAACAGAAGACGCACCATGCTTCGTGTTTTTGGATTCCCTATTCTGCTTCTCTTCGCTGTCATCCTCGGTAAAGCTCCTTATGTTTTAAGATTTAATGTGAAAATCACTTCTTTGCCATTTAGTTCAATTCGAAATTTTTGTGTCGCTATCATTTCTCTTACAATTAGAGCAGAGTATGTCAATATCACTAGTCGGCCGCCTCTACGAACGAATTCATTAAGCGCATTTTTCTCTGTCCAAATATTATGCGGACGAGTAGCAGAAAATTTGTAGCGCGTTTGCTTTAAGCTGTGAACTTGTTTAAAACGACATTTTTTTTCAGAGGAAGGCCATACTTAAAAAAAACTTAACAACAAAGCCCGCTCCTTATTCTTACAAATGTTTAACGGTGGCCTTTTTTCGGAATCTAGACCATCGCTCAAAATGAAGGCACTCTAAATTTATGTGCAAATTAGTAAAAACACTACAAAGAGGAAGTTACGTTAAACCAGAGCAGTGAAGGTGAATAAAGGTTATTACACCTGTCTGGATAGCTGCAAGTTATGTTTTGTATAATAAAAAGGTCTCAAATTATTCGTAATGTATTCCAACAGTGGCCGCCTGCCCATACGGTCGTTTTTTGTACTATTGCCAGCCATAGAAAGTTTGATGTGTCCAGTCCTACATATAATAAGTAAAACAAGGCCTAGCTAAAAAAAGGCACACAGGCAAAGTGCTCAAAGTGCTCAGAGTGCTCAGAGTAGTTCACAAATTGCTGCACTTGTCTTTTGTGTATTGTAGCTCTACAGTCGAAAACACTTTTTCAGTGTCCGAACTGTCTAAGTGTGTTTCTTGTATTTTGTGCAAGTTTTATTTAAAATAGTAGTGATGTAGATCTTTCACTATGGAATGGTTGTGAAAAAGTTAACTATTGTGGTTTGTTTACCAATCGTTATCCAGTTCCTAGAAAGGTGCCCAAAAATAAACAGTCTTACTATAAAATACGTGGAGTCAAGCTCTCTACTGAGGATTTTGCCGAATGTTCAATACAACTGAACTACACGGCGCCCTCTACCATTTTGAACGTGGCTTTGTAGTAGATAGTTTTTACAACCGCATGACTGTTTCTTGTCTTTAAACAGCCTTCCTCGCAACTCCAAGTGCAGCCGCCATTGGTGCAGTGAGGGGAAACAATGGAGTTGGAGGCGGCCGATCTGAGGGAGAAATTGCCCGCGCCGAAGAAAGGGCTGCTGAAAAATAAAGAACAACTGGTTCAAAATAGAATAGGGTCACGTGGTTGCAAGGAACGCCAATAAACGTTTGAGGAAAATCGGTCTGTATTCTATGGAGTTTTATTTGCAACTGTAGGCCTCTGTGCTCGCGGGATTATAAGGGTTTATTACGTTCAATTGATTTCGGCCGGTCTGCAACACACTATGTAGTATAAATGGTGTTGGTGGGGCTCTACAAAAGAACAGTGGGAAATCGGCGCGTGGCCTCGCTGACGTTTTGGGATGTCATATTCGAAATAATTTCAATAACAGCAGAAACAGAGTTAGGCATCTCTTTGCCTTCGTTATGCTGTGTGTAGTGGTTTGTCTCTGCTTGTGTTAATCATTTCATGCAGCTAAGCATAAATCAATGCTTAGTTAAAATCTTGAAAGCCGAGAAAGTCAACTGTTTGATATAAAATTTGCGTTAGCACAAAAAAGCCCGAAGCAGTGCAAATGCTATCAGTAAAACGATCCGGCGTTCAGCGGAGTTAGTTATAATAACAGGATTCTCTACACGAAAACGCCATTCCAGCATGCTTAGCAGTTACAAGGGGATATCAGACACGCCAATACCGAGATTTCAGTGCCCTACACCAACAAGGTCTCAGTGCTCACAGGTGGGAGTTAAATCACCATCTAAAACACCTGATCACGAAGAACTATGATAAATGGACGATAATTACAAGAAATAGCTTGTTTTAAGATAGTGTTTACAAGCCTTGAAGTTACACAGACATGACAGCGCCTCAGATATCCGCAAATGAGACATAATATGCAAACCGTTGCCGACCACTTTACAAGAGGAGAATGAATGCTCCACGGCTTTGCTTAGAATTTAAAGGGAAGCTGCCGAGAGGGCAGTTGGTTGGAATATGTAAACTTTGAAGTGTGCTCAAAATGCCCGTAATCATTTTAAGTGGATCCATCCAATCTATCATTATCGACAGCTCAGCAACGGGATCTTCGTGAGGGTAGGGCATCCGCCCCTTTGTACGTGTAGCCTAAACACACATAGTGTCCCAGAAGGCGTGTTTCGAATCCAGGCACCGAAACCTCCAGTTTTTCTTGCTGTCACTGGAACCGTTGTGGACTCTGTCGAGTCGAAAGAAGGCTCCTTCAAAAACTCCTCTTTTCAATATTCTGGAGATTACCGAGGGATAACGGATGTGACAGATATTTCCTACAAACTATACCCTGCCGTTTCTTGCACAACTTCCAGACGTTCGACAAAGAACATTGTTCAGGTACCCCAACTGAAGTCGCGCCACGATCCCAGGCAGCACAGGACTATTCGGCCTAAATCAAGCCGGTGTACTTTGGCTGGTGGTTTTCTGTCCGGCCTTTTTCCGGCAGCCATGTTTGGCCCGTGTTCAAATGTGGGCCTTTTGGCCGTATACAGCCGTACTCCCATGACTGTCCAGCGGCCAGTGTTCATCGGCCAGTGTCCGTAGGCCATGTGACCGGCTTGCGTTCTTACGGCCACATTCCAGCCGTAGGGTCCGGCCATTCCAAAGCCACCCGTGTACAGCTGAAGTACGGCCACCGGAGGACAGCCGAGATGCAGTAGTCGGACTCCAGCCAGACTAAAGCTGCCGGAAATACGGCTGTGCTATGGGCATTGGAGTTCAGCCAGAGTACGTTAACTTTACTAAGGCCGGTCACTGCATGTGGCGCAAGCAGATGACTCAGTCGCTCTGTGCAGCAGCACAAACTCAGCATTTTGGGTCCAATGCAACCACATCAAAGTGAGCCCGCGCGCCACCACCAGCCGTCCAGCCTTCAGCGAAGCGTCAGATGACACCAAAATTTATTTAATAAACCGTGCTCCCAAATCGTCGTTCCTTTAGTCGATGTGCCAGTTTTACTGTCGATTACAGAAAATATTCAGTTCTTTTTAGAGCTGGAATAGATGTGTTGTCCACGTCCTGATATCTTCAGTGGGGCGGCTTACCTGCAATAAACGGGGAAGGAGGGCTGTCAGGAAGCTGTTGAATTTCACAAAGATGAAAGTGCCGCTTTTAGCCAATTTTATTTAGGACAATCTCCTGAGCACTTTCATGCTCTGATAAATGAACTATTTTTACAACAGTTGCTTGACCAGCTTTGTTGTATATAAAACCGGCGCGAATGCCTTAACAAAGCGTTTTAGTACTCTACAAAACCCGAGGAGCATTCAATATATTTTCCTTCACCCAAAAAGTATGTCCAGTATTTGCCCATGTTTCTTGCAAAAAATTTTCTACTCGATCAACTTTTCTGATGATCCTTCACAGGGCTGATCCTAGGAGAGATCGAACAAGTGCTTTCGTTTTCAATCAATGTTAATGTTGTTTTTATAAGTTACCTGCGCGCCACCCAATTTCCCAAAAGAACCTTATTTTCTATAATGTCGTTCTACGGTAAGAAGATTCTAGACGCGTTGCGTGTGACGCCTTGCTTCAGGTGGCTGCAGTTGTATCCCTCTGTGTTCACGCAAGGAAAGACGTAACGCTAGAGTCTTATAATATGTTTAAAACCAGTACATAGCAATGGTATATTCATACAGCAAACCTTGCATACTGCAACGAATGAAACAATAAATATTTCATTGGTCAAGTTTGAATGCGTAATGTTCTCAACTCGTCAGAGGCAAACTTACGGCTCCGCAAGTTTATTTATTTATTGATACCTCATTAACTTGGCATGCATTAAAGCAGGGACATACATAACACTAAGCATCAAATATGAGACCAAATAACAAAATATTTCCACAAAGTGCCTCGCAAGTCTTTATTATAAACAGTTTGTACCATAATACGCGGAAGGTAATTACACTCTGGTATTGATCTAAGATAAAATAGGTCTCGCAAGGCATACCCTTTAAAGAAAATTTTATAACTTGCTTTAAGCAATCGGTCCCACTTTGGGACATGTAGAATGGCACTTGGATATACTTCGCCCCTTAAATTCCAGTTGTCAAATGATAAATATTACGAAAAAAGTTTAAGCTGGGGTTTCGTCTCTGATCTTTCCCGTCTTGCCATTCAAGTTTACTTTTACTTTCGCTCATGCTAATTTGACCGTGCCAATTACCTAATACGAATCGCACTTCCGTATTCTCTATGTTTTCGAGCGTATCAACCAGCTCGTTGGTGTAGGGTTCCCAGAAAACACATGCGTACTCCAACATTGAGCGCACATGAGTAAAATACGGTTGTTCTGTTAAGGTAGGTGGAGGTTCGTTGAAATTATATATCAGAAAGCCAAAAACACGTGCAGCCGTAACGTTTGTGTTGTGTACGTGCCTATTTAGCCTCTAACCTATCGGTAAATAAAGCCCTAGTTGTTTATATTCGCCGGTCGTTCCTAAAGCAATGTAATTTACGGTATACGTATTCAATTGGAATGAAGGCTTTCTTGTAAAGGTGAAGTTAACACACTTTTTAACATTCAACGACTTTTCTGAATAGCACACCAGGATGTTTTTAAATTCATGGTGCAGGCATTCGGAATCAAGTTCATTCGCTATAGTCCTGTAAACTACAGTCATTAGTGAATATTTTCCACAAAGATTTCAGGCCAATTGTTATACCATTTATATATAACATAACAAAAGAGGGCCCGCAACTGACTTTTGGGGAATTCCTGAGGTCACGGGAACGTATCGGGATGAACAACCATTGAGAGTCACCGACTGCTGTCTTTGAGAGATATACTCGGCTACCATGCAATAACCGGTTCACTCAGTTTATAGCCCACAATGTACTAACAAGAAGCTGATATGGAACACCTCCAATTGCTTTTGTGCAGTACAAGAAATTAAGTCATCTACTTCAAGCATATCTATTGCCAGAGCCTAATCGTGCGTGAACTCAACAAGCTGCCAGGTTTCAGATCAAGATGGCAGGTTTCACAATGGCCCAGACGAGAGTCTCTCTGTAATGTATTTCAAAGCCTGCATCCTAAACTTCACTTAATTAAACTCAATCCTGTGTTTCTGGAGGTATTTTAATCCTCGCCTTTTACCAATTTCGGTGGAGTTTGCTCTAGACACCAAGTAATTTTTTTTCGGGTAAAAGAAGTTAGACACTGGTGTAATGTTTCATGGTCGAAGGTTTAGTTTATAAACCGGTAAACTCCGCCATAATAATGGCTGCTGTAGTGAAAGCCACGTAGCTTGCCAATAGTGCGTATAAGTGTAAGTAAAGATAAATTTAAGGAGAGAGATAATATTTAGAGACAGGCAAACGTCGATGTCAATGAGCGGATCGGACATTTCCCGGAGAATTCCTACTGCTCAGAGGTCAACAGAATGGTAACAAAGAATACCAGCAACAACCAAACGGGTCCTGCGAAATTTCATTGTAAAGTTCATAAAGCGTAAATCATGGGAATAACCAGGCTGTGCTGAAGGTATTTACTTTTCAACGCATAAAACAACCATAGCACGTTTTGCACCCCTCTCTTTTTTCTTGGATTCATTTTTTTAACTCTGGTATTTTGTGTTCCCACGGAAGAGAATCCCAAGAAAAAATTGTGGTGAAACACCCCAGCAAATAAAAAAGCATGAAATAGAAAGAGTCGCAGAAACATACGATCTTTGTGTTTGTAAAACCCTGACTTAGGCGTTCTAAAGAAAACAGTTTTTGTGGTTTTAAACAAATAGCAATTAACCAATAGTGTGTGCCTTCTAGGTGAAAACGACGAAAGAAAAACAAATAATTGTAGTCGGAAGCGCTTCAATTCGGATGACTGGAATGGTAAAGAATAGATTGCAATGACATTCCTAAAAAAACTTGAACTATGTTTATTGTTTAATTTCAGCAGCTGGCAAAAGGACTGCTTTTTGTAGTAAAAATTATCTGCAAAGATAGTACTCAACATTGCAAGCCAAACCTATTACTATATATAATGACCATAATATTTGCTGCGCGCTCAAATAGCTACTGCGACTGCTGAGGGTAACAAAGTATTTTTACAAAAAAAGCAAATATTTTGTAGCTTGATGCAAATATTCGTAGGCGAAGGGTACATTGTGTAGCCCTGACACCATCATTGCGGTTCGAGTTTTTTCATTAGCATTGTAGGCTTGTAATCAGACGTGGTAGGTACCTCCCGGGAGTACTGCGCCTACTTGTCGACTGTTTTTCCGTTTGTTGCAGCGGTGCCCTGGGGCTCCAGTTAATCAAAACCGATGCAGCAAAAAGAAAATACGGGATACCTTGCGTGTTTGGCAGCCACCATAAACGTAATAAGAGAGTTTCGCATGTGTTACTGAGCTTTCCACCTCCACTGTCGGCTGCGGTAGTAGGCAGCGGGGATTTACGATTGCATTATATGATATATACGAGAATGCGGAAGGCATAGCTGCCAATGGGCGTTTGTTTCTTAGAGTTCAGGTTATAGCAGCTGCCTTTTTAGCGAGTGCTTTGACCGTTATCAGGAGTGGGAAACCCTACCTGTTCGTGGTTGCATTGGTGTGTTTCTGGTAAAAAAACGTACCTGATTACTGAGGCCATATTTGTCAGCTTGAAAATTAGATGATCACCAATATTCAGGTACGATGGCCTGAATTCAAAATTTTCAACAGGTCCTAATGAATATTAGTTGGGCATTCATGGAAACAAACTGCGTGACCTTTGTTCTTTATTTTGCCAGTGCCCCCGCCACGATATGGTTCTGTCACCTTAAATCAGGTGATCTTGTTTATTATACCAATCATTAGCCGTAGTATTTATTATGGCAATCCCTACGCTCAAAGATGTTCACTGAAAAATAAAATATTTTCCCGAACTTTTAATGCTTTCACTGTCATCAATACTGGCAAACGGTAAATGAATTTTTAAGCACCACTCCAAGGTTCTTTACTTAGAAGTTAGATGAATATACATCAAAGATATTCCTTTTGTTCCGAAATACGGCACGGCTGTTATTCTGGATGGAGGCAATAGTTAATCAATTTTCAAGGTAAAAAACGTAGTTTTATGCGTCATTTATTGCCCAAAAACTACATTTTTTTAAAGAATTAGGTATATTAGCTTGTGTTGGTGCCTTGCTATGCCTAAAAACTGTGCCAACCAGGAAATTTGCAATATTACATTCCTGTCAAAAATGATTCCTTGTGTAACATTAGGGCAAAAGAGATTGGCCACTTGCAAGCTTTATTAGACTCAACGCATCTCTTTCACTCGCCTCGTCCCGCGTCGTTGTCGCTGTGTAGTCCGCATCCCTTCCCCATTCTCCTCGCAGCGGCAGCTGCGCCCTCCGCCGCGGTCACCGCAGCGCCATCTGTGCGTCAGCGCGATTAGCGCGCAGCTTGCGCTGGGCTGCGCTCGCTCCCGTCGCCTGCCACCTGTGCGTTTGGGCGCAGCTTGCGCTCGGAAAAAAAATTTACACCACCTTCCCGCGAGGTGAACCATGGGGTAGATGCGACGCATCGGGGGTGAACATGCTGCGTAAATCGGATACACAACAACAGCAATCAACACGCCGACATCGCTAACATAACGAAAATGCAACGGCAACCACCGATGCGTCGCATCTACCCCATGGTTCCCCTCGCGTGGAGATGGTGTATTTTTTTTTACTTTTCCCAAGTGACAGTATTTATCAGGGCAACGTGATCGCCGCAACTTCAGTTATTCTTTAGCCTCATGGTCGGTCACTGAGCCCGACAAACCGCTTTCGGGTAATTAAAAACGTCCGTCGAAGGCATACGTCCTGGAATCAAGGATGGCAACAACTGTTTTTTCAAGTACGTTCTAACTGACGGTTCGCTCATCGGGCCTCCATCTGCAAAAACAAATACCTATTTTACCGCGAACTGTATTACGAAAACCACTGAACAGGTCATTCACATGATGCGCAGAGTGGCAAATAGAGAAGGGGGACTCAAATAAGCAGACAGCCTTCTCCTTGTTCAGCCATTTGTGCTCTCCAAAATCATATACATCCTACCGTATTTCTCTTTGCAAAAAAGGAAGGCGAAAAAATTAACACCCTCATACGGAAAACAACAAAGCCCGCCTGAAGCATTCCCATGAGCACGTCCACCGACACGCTTGTGAGATGGGGCCTGGACAATACGCGGGAGAATTTGTTGGAAGGCCATCTCATCAGCCAAAAGATAAGTCTAGGCAGACTGAAATGGAAAGAAAAGTCCACAAAAAGCAAAATGTGATAACGGTACTGGAAACCAAGAAATAAAATTTCCTGATTATGGAGAGTGCAAGTCACTATTCGTTTTCTACTGAGGAATTGCAGCCCGTCCACCACACAGGCAGCGGGCAACTAGAGCTAAAGCCTTGAACAAGGTATATGGAAGAGACCAAAACATGGTATATACTGACGTAGCAGCTTTCTCCGGACGAAAGGCCAAGATAGCAGTAGTGACGACCAAGCAAGATTTGGTCACAAGTGCTACTAAAAAATAAGTTCTACTAAAGTTTCGGAAAAGTTAGCCATTGCGATGGCGCTCACGCAGACCACGCATAGCCCGTTCAATAATCACGGACACTCAAGAGGGGTACCAATGTTACCAATCGCGATGCGGGGATCCTCTAGCACATAAATAATACCAAGTCGATCCCCCAACCGAAAGGTGGGAATTATGTGGACGCCTGCCCACGCCTCCACGGAGGGCAAGGAATTTGCTGACCAACAGGCCCGAGCACTGACCAAACAGGCAATGGAGAGTGCGTTAGTGTTTATTCCACTCACTACATTCCGAGAGATCACTGAGCACTACAGGCTTAGCAGGAGAATGTTCCCACTCCTCCACCCAAGCTTCACAAAAGATCAGGAGATAAATCTACGTCTTCTTCAATCAAATACATATCCTTATCCTGCCCTAATTACCCTTTGTACCCAAGCGAATAGTCAGGAGAACGCAAATTGTGCCAGCAGCCAGGGACACTTAGGCTATATTGTAGAATGTAAAGTTACGCAGGGATTGCCACCCTAATATTCCTTCCCCCCACCCCCAAGAGCAGTGGAAGACCCTCCACTCTAGCCCCTCCCTCTCAGGCCAGCTCATCCTCGTCGAGAGGGGAGCCGTGGTCAAGACGGCCAATGGATTCCCGTGAATAAGATGAGGTAGGAATAATGAATCTTGCGATTGTGATGCGTTTTAAAACAATATTCGAGAATCTAGGCCTTCAGCTTCTCAAACGAATGATCAAGAGTGTTAACATGCTTTGATAGATACAAAGAAGGGCTGGTTTGTGTATGAGAGTGGGGATTCTTAATTTCAAACAAAACGGTGTTTCAGTGTGGCCGATGTATTGTTTGCCGCAAAACTTGTATTCCTGCAGGAATACGACGTTGGCATGGTCGGAGGTAAAGTTCCATATAACATCACGGTATAGTTTGAAGCTGCGCTGGCGGTGCGCCGGGTGGTGGTGATTTGTGGGCGTTTGTTACAGGGCATGCAACCAGTGGTCGGCTGATGCTGGATTTAGTGAGAACGTCACCCAAATTTTTGCTACGTCTATTTGCTACTTCTAGGAAATATTCGTGTTAGGCGATCACTTTGAACAAGAATATTGTAATGTATACTTAGTACGGATGCAACTTTCGGGCAGGAGGCCGAATGGATCAAAACGAGGTTTGTTTGTGGATTGGGTTTCAAAGCTGTTTTTGCGGAGAATTTCTGTACTGTTAAACTGGTTAGCTCGTGTAATTGCCTCGTCGATCACCTGCTCCGGTTATTTTTGATTCAAGAGCACGGTTTCAAGAGTGGCCTTTGGGGCTGATTGATAAATATTATTTGTAGTAGTCAAGTCTAGGTTTAGGTGTGACAAGACTATTAAAATTTTTTCGTAAGCAAGCTCTGCCTGCCCCGTATGACTAGCGTGAGAGAACCTTAAAAATGTTAGTTGCTTCATAAATTTTTTTCGTAGTTTCTTGATGTCTAGTAGGAAGTTTCACTTCTCATTTAGAAGAATGCCCAAAAACTTCTGCCCCTTTTTTCACTGGAATTTGTTTTCCGTCCAGAGTAACAAATGGATCTGGCCGCTTGCCTCGTACATTTGAAAAAATTATGCAGGAAGTTTTGTCTCCATTGAACTTAAAACCGTTTTGGTCTGCCCACCTCGAGAGACTATTCACTTCCACTTACATCTGGCTCTCCCAAAAGGACCTATGCCATGACTCAAGATATATCGGGACCGTCGTCCACATACAAAGAATAAAAAGTTCCTATTGTAAAACATTGTTTAAACTTTTTATTTTAACAAGAAAAGGTGTGCAACCCAGAACACATATCTGTAGCACACGAATTTTTTGGGTTAACCCGCGGGAATAAATATTGCAAGCTGCACTCGATATGTCCTGAGAGTAAGGTTATCCTCCAGTATATAAAATATATTGCCGCATAGCCAAACGCCACGAGGTACAGTAAAATGGCAAAATGCCACGTGGTATACAGGCTTTTTCTAGATCAAAAAAAGTTAGAAATACAGTGCTCTTTATGTGCAAATGCCTCTTTTATGTAAGCGTCCAACAGTACTAGACTGCCATCTGGGGTCATCATCTTCCGCGGCGGGGCCCACCACATCGTAGGAAGGAACAACAGTTCCCCCCCGCTAAACGAGGCACCCGCGCCACATTCTGGGGTGCCTTGACTAGCGCCAAGTTATCGGGAACACCAAGGGTTCTGTTTGGTCTACCGTTTCAGCCAGTCAAGGCAGCCGCGAAAGAAGAGCCGAAAGCATCCCTACCGGCACTGGGCACCCCAGAACGTGATGCGATTCGTGAAGTCTACTACGTTTCTACAATAGATATGCCTGGCCGCGCATCTGCAGAACTGTGAGGCAGTTTAGCGGGTTTTAGAACTGTGGTTGTTTCTACCGGGATGATTCCATGTAGCTTTCCTTTTTGTAGAGTGTGTGTTCAGTGTCGTCTACTTTGGTGTGTTCTCCGCGTAGTCGATTTCTTAAGCTCTTTCATATATATCTCCGGCTTCTCTTGAGACCCGTGTTCCCTCTCGTTTGTTGCTTGTCACGTGTGCGCATCTTGTTTATTCACACCCGAATCGTGATATCATCTCACGTACAGGGTCGTAAAACGTTATTCCTTCCTGGGCAACATAAACGGGAAAATTTAGGTCAGTCAGTCTGTCTGTCTGTGTGTCTGTCTGCCTTTCTGCGTGTCTGTCTGTCTGCTTGTCTGCCTATCGGCCTGTCTGTCTGTCGGTCTGTCTATTTCACTGTCTGCCTGTTTGTCACTCGCGTCATCATTCGGGCTAAAACTAACGGAGTACTTGAACAAGACGTTTATATAGAAAAAACTGTAACAATAATATAAACTGGAACACACTCCATACGTTACTACAGTCTTCAGAAAAAAGAAAACACTTTGAGGGGAGTCATTGTAGTTCCGGAGCAATATTTCCCAGCAACGGTACGGTGGACGAAAGGTAACCGAACAACTACACCTTTCCTGGAAGTACCGTTCCAAAGATTCGATTGACGGATGTCCCGCCGTATACAAGGAGATCCCCCAGCCATCCGTGATATCGCATTCTAGCTCGTGCGGTGGGCATTATCCTTGTCCCTGTACGCTGTCGTGTTCATAGTCTTAACGTGGGATTGAGCACAGCCACTTTTGTGCGGTCACCACACCCTGCTCCTCTTCCGAAGTAGAAGTTGGGAGAGTCTTCGAGTTGGTTGGTGAGCCCAGAGTAGCAGTGCAGGATTGGCTGCGCAGCGCCATATATATTTTTAACTTTACAAAAAAGAACTGCCTGACAGAAACATGTAAGAATACACACGTTGTCAATACCAGTAGGCCTGTCAGTAGCCACAAAAGTAGCTATAGCATTATGCCAAAATAAGTACAGCCAGAGAAATCCCAAGGTCAGCATCATTGGCTAAGTAACCCATTACGGACTAGGCAATATGTAACATGCTCGAAGTGAAGAGTAAGCGCATCCAACTGGGACAAAAACGATGCAGCAACAGAGGGCAACCGAGGTCACCACCGAAAAGTCCAAAGCCTGGAGCACACATGCCGATGTAGCACAGGGTGGAAGTGCACTCGATATCTGTTTGAGTAGCACAATGTTTTGTACATCTTCGTAGGGCGCTGTCACGAAGGGGGCGTGGTGCGTCGACAGAGAACTCTCACAATCCGAACGTATTTTATGAACAGCAAGGGTAGGTGTGGCCGGCTATCCTATAATGGCAGCATCGCTGATCGCTGTAGGGTGTTTCCCAAAGGTTGGTATTCCGGTATTCCAGGAGTTCGGGTTTTGCAACGCATGTGGCCAGGCAGCTGACAGTGCACGGAGGTACGGAGCCACCTGGTAAGGAAGTGCATGTGGGCGAGGGCGGCGAAGTGCAGTCGCGTTGCCTTGGCTTCGGACTCGCAGCTAGATTCTGGCGTCTAGAGTTTCGCCGTGTTGCTGCACTACTTCTAAAATGACATCCCTGACGGGAGGAACCTGAGGTGGAGGCGTCGTTGAGAAGAACTTGCTGAGCTCTTCCGGAGTACTCCGCGGGTAGTCTCTCGTAGAGTATCAGTAGAAATACTCATTCCGTGCCCGCAGTTCCCTTCCGAAACAGCAACCGATCGACGTTCATACTGCGTAGCACGCACTTGGAAGGCCTCAAATGGGCTAGCAGTGGACACGAATTCGGGGACGGCGAGGGGGGCATTACGGACAAGCCCAAGAAACTGTTCTTTGTTCATTCCACACATTAGGATGAGTAAGTTTTTGTGTTCTGCCATTTCAGATGAAGCTCGCCAGATCAGTCTATTCATCTCTTCCACTAACACAACTGTTTCGTTGTTGTGTGGCATGCGCGTGTGAGCAAGACCTCCACCCATCTTTTCGCTCAACTGTGGGGAATGCAATAAAAATTGCGCATTAAAACGTTGCGAGGGCTCAAGAGAGCTCTCTTGTTTATTTTTTACAAATGCTAGCTGAATCTTCAAAGTGAAACAGCACTTGCCTAAAAGTCTGGTAGTCGTCTCAGCGTTTAAGCAACCTGAACCATTCGAGTTTCTCCAGCCAGTCTTCGGGATCATTCAAGGATGACCGCGGAAAAGATAATCCTGGTGGTGAGAGACTACTTAGCGAAGTTGTTCGTCCCTACAAACACGTCGCAGGTATCCCACAACCTACGTGGCTGAGGGCCAGTATTACGGATTTACCACTCCGGAATGGGAATGCCTCCGGATTAATTACTTGTTTTCTAGATGCCGGAATGGAATGCTAATCGAATGAGCACAATGCTTGGAGGACCAGAAAGGGAATGTAATTAGGTGCCTCTTCGTCAGAGTGGATTTGGATTGGAATGATGGTTTTTAGACCACCACGTCACCATTCGTGGCGCCTTCTGGCTACTTAATTATTCTGTGGCGATGGCTGCGTCGGTATATCTCAAAGGAAACACCGTCGACGTAAACGAGAGCGCATACCAGGCATCCCGAGTATCTGATTCCGCGTAGCCTTCGGGTGCTTGTGTTAAAGTGAACTTCGAGCGGAGCGATCGCGTCTAGGCGGTGACGCCGTTAGGTCCGCTCTTTCTGCTTTGGAAGGAATTTGAGGCAAAGCTTTATCTGTACATCTGTCAGTGCCTTCCATGGCAGACGGGTGTCTTTGTGGCAGGCGCCGTGTGCCCCCGCCTGCCGGCGGAGAATGGACTCGAAGAGCAGGGGGGATGGTAAAGTACGAACGGGGAGCCTCCGATGACGCAGTGTTTTTCACTGCAAGCTGATGATGCGAAATCTTAGGGCTAACAACAAAAAAGCGTTCGCGCTTGAAACATAAAACAACGAGTCTGCTTGGCGTTTTCCGACCCACCTTCCGTACCCGGCGCGCAATGATTAGCGTTGTAGCCTTTGCCGCTTGTAAGCCGACGAGGTAGGCACCTCCCTCGAGTACGGCGCCAACTTGTAGGTCATCTTTTATTTGTTGCAGCGGTTCCCCGGGGCTCCAGAAAATCAAAACCGAGGCAGCAAAAAGAACATAGGGGGTGCCCTGCGTGCTCGGCAGCCGCCATAGGCGTACGAAGAGAGTTTTGGATATGTTACTGAGCATTCCACTTCCACTCTTGGCTACGGTAATAGGTAGCGGGGAGATACGATTATATAAGAAGTTTTAAAGGACAATGTGGAAGACATAGCTGCTAATGGGCGTTTGTTTCTTACAGTTTCAATTCCAGCAGCTATCTTTTTAGCGAGTGCTTTGACGGTTCTCAGCAGTGAAACACCGTACCTGTTCGCCTTCGGGTTGCTCTGTTTAAGGCAACAAACGTACCTGATTACTGAGGCCATATTTGTCAGCTTGAAAATTAGATCATCACCAATATTCAGGTACGATGGCGGAATTCAAAATTTTGGTCAGGTTTTATGCATATCGGTTGCGCATTTATGAAAAAAAACTGCCTGACCTTTCTTTTTTATTTTGCCAGGGCTCCGGCCACGATATGGTACTATCACCTTAAATGAGGAGGTCATAAAATAATGTCCTGTATGAAAGGGATTGGGCTGAGGTAGCGCCAGGGCAATGAAAAAGTGAAATGGAGGTCAACGGGGATGCTCTGGTAACTTTCCTACGGTGAATGCAAAACTGTTAACGGTGTTCCGTGAATGCTTCTTGCTGTAAATTCACTTGAAATCATTCAAGTAAGCATTCCGAATGCCTGTGCATGGGAGAAAGCTCCGAAAGACATGCCTGTAAGTTACCCCAGCATACTAATTACCCTAGTATGACGTTACGCAAGCAGATACCACGTAGCAGAGTGCTACTAAACCGAAAAGCCACACATAAATCTGGTTGGTCTTTATTTCACTTCGCGCAAAAATAAACCATTAGAACTTGTTACTATGCAATAATTAGGGTGTCGGGATGCCGCTATTGTTATAAAACGGAGGCGGTGTGAAACTGCCCATTTTTGAAGCGAGAGCTTCTTTAGTGGGACCGATGGCATTCTGTCAAAAACCTATGCATTTCCACATCGACCTGTTGCTCGACCGAAAATTTCTGATATCATCTCTGGACCCACGGCGCGTGCGTGAAACCAGGACCACAAATTTTTTTTTGTTTTTTCCCTCTGAAACCAGGCTTATATTTTATCAAAACATTAACTTGAAAATCTAAAAACATGAACGGTTGTAAATAAGACAACACCCGTGTCTACCATGATGGGTACAAACGTTTACCTTTGTTTCACCCACGTCGCACCTGTTACGTTTACAATGCTCGTAGATGCGTTGAATCAGTGAGCGAAAAATCATCCCGTGGGTTTGTTCTTCGCTTGCGATCTGGGTATTTGAAGGTTTGGTGATCGGTTGTACGCACTTTCAGCGAAACTTTGATGAATTTTAAAGCAAAGCTTTTTAACTCTACCCCCCAAGGGTTCTTTCGCGACCGTTGGTGTCACCAGAAAACTCCAGCGAACAAATAAAAGAATTTACTGGCACCGCCGGGAATCGAACCTTCACTAATAGACTAACAAGGCAAGAGCCCCTCGCCTTACCGATTTAGCTACGAGCCCACGCAAAGACAGGAAATACAGGTGGTGAACTCACGAAGCACAACTACGGGTTTACCCCCTGCATTCTCGCTGAATACCACGTGAAAGCGTCACGCGACCGCTCACGCCCGTCTAGCGGCCCTGTGCGCACCTTGCTCATGTGCTAAGGTTTACCAAAAAAAGGAAGTTCACACCAATGCAAGGAATCTCACTTCTAGTACGCCAATGTGCTAAAGCCGTGGCCTCTAGTGTTCACGTAACAAATCACAGCTCCTTGTCGTCCTCCCTTACGCCAAATCAAGGAATACATTTAAATACTCCTTGACGGCCAGGCTATCACTCCAAGCCCAAGCATCAAGATCCTGGGCCTACATCTCGAGGAAAACACCAAGAGTGACGTCTCCTTGCAGCGCCTCAACAGCAATAATCAAATCATACACATGATTAAGCGAGTTGCCACAAAAGAAGCGAGGCATAAAGGAATCCGGTACCTTTCAAATAATTGAAGCTTTTGTTCTATCGAGAGTCACTTACATCAACACCCTGTCTTCTCGACAAGGAAGACATAGAGCTACTTGATATAATGATTAAAAAGGCGGTCGAGCAGGGCTTTGGTCTTCTCATGAGTGCGTCCACACAGAGGCTGCTTTGCACGGGGCTCCAACGCACGGTGGAAGAGCTGATAGAAGGCCATCTTTCTAACCAGACGGTTCCACTAAGAACTGTGGTGGGTAACCGCATGCTTCACGAGATTGGCTAGGCCACCCAGAATGTCACTCCGCTTGACCTACTCCCAGACCCTTGGTGACTAAAACTAAAGATGCTCCCGTTGCTTAGAAATATGAACCCCTCACATGACGAGGGTCACCGAGAAGCACGGGCTGATGCGCTAAACACGACCTTCGGTGGGGATTATGCAGTTATCTACACAGACGCCTCCAAACATTGAGGGCAACAATACGCCATCATCGTGGCTACCTCCGGAACCAACCTCCGTGCGTGTACCTAGCTTAGGACTCATGAAATGACGGCAGCAGAAGAGGCAGCCGTTACTTTGGCTTTCACTCAACCAGGGGTTCAGAAGGTTTTCACCGGTTCCCAGCAAGCCAAGTGGAATTACCAGTCTGGTTGGGTGTCCTGACCTGCACTGCGCCTGCTAAAAAAACACTCCCCAAACGGTTTCATTCATCTCATTTCAGCAGCCCCTCAGGCTTCATTATAGGGCAATAAAAACGCCAACCCAACAAGCCTGCGGTTTTACCTCCCGTGGTATGGAGCTGCACGAGGACAGTCACGCGCTAGTCACGTTCAGGCAGTTAACCCAGCATTATCACCTTCTGAGACAGACCGTACTTTCGCCTTGCCCTGATGTTTCCAGAGAACAACAAACTACCCTACGGCTCATACAATCCGGGCTCCTTCCCACAGCCTACGCGTATTCACTTAATGCATCCGAATCACTACGACGCTGAATGTGAATTTTGCTCAGAAGTAGGAACACTCCGCCCCGTATTCGAGGTGTGTGACTTTAGCCCTGAGCACCGTCCTCTCTTTCCGTCAACTACCCCACAAGAGCAATGGGAGATGCTCCTGTCCTGGCCCTTTATACCTACCCAGCTTCAGCGGGTGGACAGAACACAGGCCGCCCGGACTGCATATGGGTCCAACAGAAGACGGAATCACTTTTCAGGGCTACACTCTGAGCCATTCAGAAATCTGAACAGAAGTATTTCTTCCTCCTCCTTCTCCTTCTCTGCCGCAAATCTCGTCGCCTCCGTCAGTGGCGCAGCGGCGGAAAGTCAGATCGTCTAACACCGGGATAGAGCTTACTTTTTTTTATAAAAAAAAAATTTCCACTCTTGTGCTACACCAATACAACTCAACCAAACAGTGTTCATGCATTGGTTTAACCTTACCAAAAATATCTCTTTGAAGTAATAAATGCTGTGGTTAGGTGCATTTCACTTCTGTCTGGTTTTATGATTTGTAGAGCGATGTGAGTGAATTTAGGTGACGTAGCATGGGTAATCGTTATGGGTGCCGTTTACAGCTTTGCTTTCCGACCATATTCACGGAATGGATTGGCGCTAATTTTTTTTAGCTTTCGCGCTTCCATTTACTGTCGCTAGCAAAAGATAGTAAATTTTTGAATTAGAAGGTTGGTTGCTTTGCACGAGATGTGTAACCAAGCTGCTACCACCTCCAAACTTTGGTTACAAGCGGCATATTTTGCATACGTTTGCATTGTTCAAAAACTTTGATAACGTCACAGTGACGTTTAGTGGCTCTAAGTTGATAGAACACCTAAACAAGGTTTCTTATTGAGGTAATAATGGAATATGGTTGAACATCCGGCCCATCGGAGGAAAGGAAATGAGCTGATTCTGTCATTCCGTCGAATGGACAGGAATGGAATCACGACATGGTGTAATTCCTCGGAATGGAATTGGAATAGAATGGCGATGCCCATTACGCAACACTGGTGAGCATCCATGATATTGTAAGCAACGATTTCGCATTGGCGCTTATGATTGACCGGCGGCAGCAATTCCGACCGGAAAACAACTCAGCCTTGTATTCTCTGACCCTCATGACACATTTTGGCGTACTTCAGCTTATCCTTTCTTAATTATTGGCTAAATAAATCCCGACTTATTTTGTCAGAAATCCTGCTACTAAACCTGTGTCCAGCCATTGCAGAATAATGAACGTAATGAGTAAAACATTGCTAGGCTTTTGTGGTATAAAAGTGCGGAAAGGGAGTGAATAAGCTGCATTATCGGCCCTGGAAATACAACGCAGTAGGAGAAAATCCTCAGCCAGCGTGTATGAGATAAACGATCAGCTTTTGCTGCTGGTAGCAGCGCCTTTTGTCGGTGGTGCTCAACAACCTTATGGCAAAATTGGTCGGCGCGTAGCGCGGAGAGGACGTCTCTCCTGATGACCAGCGTAACTTAGCCTGCCGATTTTTCCTTGGTTGCCACCAGTGCCGGCACTTCCGCGTACAAAACTGACGGCCTGGGGGGCGCCAGGCAACGCATCAGTGATTTCATTCTGAAAACCCTTCTGTGTGCATGGTAAAATCCCAGCGCGGTGCCGCAAGCACGCAACGCGCATAGCGTCCATAAGGATTTGGAATAAGTTGCAGCTATGTGAAAGGGAGAGACAACCGATTTTCGTCGACATATATTATCTTTCCCAAATAAAAGGGCATCACTTAAAGCACCTTAAGAGAAGCGACTTCGCTAATACTTTTAAATTTTTAAAATCGAAATTTTAGTTCTACGAGCCGTATGTGTCCTCCCAAATATATTGGTAGCAACCCTGACCTAGAGCAGTGCGGCAACAAACTTTTGTCCTTATGTGAATATAAAAGCGATATTAAAAAACTTTTCCCGAGCTAAAAAAAGTGTGATTCTGAGGTTTTCTTATTTCTTTGGGTTTTTTTTAAATTAACTATTCTATGTTGCACCAAGGCACCATCTGTTGGGATAACGATAGGTAGAATTTGGCTTCAAGTGTGGAGGTTAAAAGTTGCCTTTTTTTACCTAACATTGCCGTATTTGGAAACTGAAATCGACTATTTTGGCAAAACAAACTCCCCTGACTCATAGAGAATTCTCAAAGATTCTTTACTGGGTCTGTTTACTGAACGCTGCCGTTTATTCTGGGCATGGAGGGTCAGTTAGCCTCACTGAGAGCGACCCAGCGGCGCCTAGCAGCGTGTCCTAATATTTTGAAATAAAGTTAAAAATACCTTTACAATTTAAACTAATACAAATATACCTGTGTTCAGAGGTTTTCCATAAGTGAGTAAACAATTCATCAGTTACAGTAGCTGCTAGGTTTGTAGGTGACGTGACCGGGACACATAATGATGTGTCAAGTTTTGACACTACGAACCGCTACTGTTCTGATATCAGAACGTTTGCTGCCAAACTTGCCAAACTAAAATAATTTTAACAATTTTGTTTATAAATTGCTTGTAGTTACATTGCTATATAAAAAGCTGGCTTGCAGAAGAGCTAGAGAACATACGCGCGACAAAACTCGTTCGTCCATTTCTTTACTGTGTTGCAGCCTGTCCGAATCATGGAAGATGCATTGTTTAAATACATGCCAAGTTTTTCAGGGCAAGCACGATTGACACCCGCTTCAGGACTCTGTTTATTACTCCAATCATTGGCCGTAGAATTTATTATCGCCATCCTTATGCTCACAGACGTTCACTAAAAAAGACAATATTTTACCGAACGTTTAATGCTTTCACAGTCATCAATACTGGGAAACGGTAAGTGAAATATTACGCACCACCCTAAGCTACTTCACTTTAAGGGTAGATGAATATGCATCCATGATTTTCTTTTTGTTCCGAAATACGGCATGGCTGTTATTCTGGGTCGAGACAATAGTCGATCATTTTGCAAGGTGAAAAACGTAGTTTTATGCGTCGTCTATTGCACAAAAACTACATTTAGTTTAAACAAGAAATAGTTCTATTCAGAGCTTCTGTGGGTGCCTTGCTATGCCTAAATAATTTGCAAAGCAATAATTTTGAGACAACATTTTCCTGTCTAAAAAGAGTCCTTGTGTACACTTAGGGCAAACTAGATTGACCACTTGAAAGCTTTATTTTTTTTTACTTTTCTTAAGTTTTTCCTTAAGTTACACTATTTATCAGAGCAACGTGATCGCCGCAATTTCAGTTATTCTTTCGGTTTTTGCTCGGTCAATGAGCCCAACAAACCGCATTCGGGTAATTAAAAACATCCGTCGATGGCATTCGCCCTGCAATCAAGGATGGCAACAACTGTTTTGACAAGTACGTTCTAACTGACGGTTCACTCATCCGGCTACCATCTGCGGAAATAAATACCTATTTTTCCGTGAACTCTCTGACGACAACCACTGAAGAGGTCGTTCACATGATACGCAGAGTGGAAAATAGAAAAGAGGGACTCAACTAAACCGACAGCTTTCTCCATGTTCAGGCATTTGTGCTCTCTAGAATCACCTACACCCTATTGTATTTATTTTAAATGATAAAAACCGCGACAAAATTAACACCCTCATACGAAAAGCAACAAACACGCCTTAAGCATTCCCATTTAGCACGTCCACCGACAGGCGTCTCAGATAGGGCCTGCACAATGCGCTGTACAATTTAATCGAAGGCCATCTCTCAAGCCGGAAGGTAGGACACACCAGACTCAAGCAGGAGGAAAACTCCTCGAAAAAATAATGTGTGCTTCAGACACTGGAAGCCAAGAATTAGAATTTCCTGACCATTGGAGAGCGCAAGTCACTCTCAGTTCTCTATTGAGGAATATGTACCCCGTCCACTACACAGGCAGAGGGCAGCAAGAGCTAAAGCCTTGAACAAGGTATGTGGAGCAGACCAAAACACGGCATATACTGACGGAGCAGCTGTCTTCGCACGAAAGCCATGATAGCAGTAGTGACTACTATGCAAGATCTGGTCACAAAAGCTGCTGAAAAATAAGTTCTATTACAGTTTCTAAAGAATTAGCCATTGCGATGGTGCTCACGCAGACCCCGCAGAGACCGTACAATCATCAAGGACTCTCAAAAGGCGTACCAAATTTACCAATCGCGATGCGTGGCTCGTCTAGTACATCGAATATTACCAAGTCTATGGCTCAACCAGAATTATTCAAATTGTGTTCACGCCTGCCTACGCCTCCATGGAGGGCAAGGAATTTGCTCAACAACCGGCCGGCGCACTGACCAACCACGCCGTGAAGAGTACGGTAGAGCTTATCCCACTCACTACATTCCGTGAGATCTCTCAGCACTACAGGCTTAGTAGGAGAACGTTCCCAGTCCCTTACTCAAGCGTCACAAAAGATACTTACATATTTTCACTTGCCTGCCGAATAGCTTGCTCCTTAGAAGGTTCGTTGTGGCTTTTTAAGAACTTTAAAACTTTTCAGGAGCAGTAAAACTGCTATCTTTGTATTCAAAGGTATTAGAAGCAAGCACTGCAATAGGTACATGCTTGTTTGATATTTTATTATAGATCAATACGGAGTACAGTTTTGAACGTGGAATTGATGATGCCATGCTTTTTCAAAATATGACAAGCCACTTTTTTTGTTTTTTACTGTACATAACATGGAACGATTGCAAGCGGAACATTGTGATGAAGTTCTGTCTTATTACATAGCTGCCTTTCAAAACATTTGCAGGGGAAGGGATTGGGGCCTTGCTGGCATTCATTGTCGACTTGGTGATTCATTCGAGGCCATTTTGACCGAGATAAATTTTAGGTTACAGTTGATCCAAGGCGTAAACAACCAAGCGCAACAGAGAGATATTAGACGTTAAAAGGATGCTGTTAGCTAAATTTAGCATAACTGGTAGACGGATTTGCCTTGCTGCTGCGACGAACGTGATTGGCAGTTGACAATGATTATTCCAAATGGCTAAAGCATGGCCAATAACTAGGCTGAACAAAAAGGCAATCATCCATTTCATACAGGTGTAGCACAAACAACAGTAACAGAACCATAGATTCTGGGCTTCAGCTGGAGATTGCTCACTGGCCACTCAATAATGGCTCAAAATAACAGTCGTTTGCTAGGAAAGGGATTTCGTTGCTGAAGAGGTGTCATGAGTTTTCATCCAGATAAATAAGAACTGCCATCCTGCATGTCGAGAGATACCAAGGATAGTCATATTCATCGTCATCAGCCACTTCTCATCAGCCGTCTGCTCATCAGCCACTGAGCGATCATAATCATGGTAGTAATTCTGATTCTCATGAAACTAATGAGGGAAACAAAGACTACCTGTCACTATCTATCTTAAAGCATAGCGATCTTACTCCTTCTGATCCTCTCCTAGGGGCAAGTCGCCTGTCTGTGATTATCAGGTTGCATTGGTACATTCGACACGTTGCGAAAATACTGTACAATAGAAACGTTTGTGCTTGGAAAAAGGATTCAACAAATTCTGTGGTTACATTTTAAGCTGAGATGGCTACTGAGACGGGTCATCAATGCGCCTCTACTCGTACCCAAGTTAAGGATGGCTGTGTGGCTGCGAGAGGCTTTGTGTGGGGGCCACTGTTAGATCGGTTTCAACATTCATGAGGCCTCAAAACGGCAATATGTTTTTCTTTAACAAAGCGTCAATAATGAAGATCACGGGTTCCTTTAAAATTTTTTTTGTAATTGTACAGAGGAGCCAAGGACGTCGGAGCTTGGGAAATCACGACTGGTTTAGCTGAAAGTGACCAAACCTCTTGGTACATGCTAACGTTGAATTCAGTGGCTCCTTTACCACCATACATCACAGCTGCCTGCTTCACATCCCGTTTATTATAATGCAAACAGGAGCTGCATCATGAAACTGCTGCGAAGGAAATGAAGGAAATGCATTGTTTAAATTAAGATTTGTTAGCAATGAAAGCTTCCTTCGGCAGCACATTAACACTAAAATGGCTATGGGAAGGTCTGTTTCATTTGAAACCAACTTGCTGTTCTCTTTCCACTCTTAAATGTTCTCGGTACCAATCAGGAAAACCGTTACAGTCTAACATGTTTCAATTCAAATACTTTCATTTCAAATGTAGATCCCATACTCCATAAAAATGAGTTGCGTGTCATTTTAGGCACGCAAAATCTCGCGCAGCGCATCATTTTGCCTGTGGGCCATATCCTAGTATCAATGCACACACTACGAAATCAGCTTGCACTTAATGCGTCAGATTGCCTGCTGGGAAGCATTTTAGCTTCGCCCCTGTCATCATCATTCACTTCGTGGAGATGGCGGGATTTTTAAAGACGATAGTCTTTCTTGGGCTACGTATACCCAGAAATTTCGGTCTGTCTGTCTGTCTGTATGTCTGTTTGTCTATCTGTCCGTCTGTCTATGTGTGACTCCATTCAGCCACCTGGCCAAAGTAAGATTGATATTGCGCAATAGTCTTATATAATCACAGCCACATGTAAACGTGTAAGCCCGCTTTATATGTTCATACTTGGCAACTTTGTTGAACAAGAACAAGACTTTACGCAAATATAAGACAGAAAATTAGTACAAAAGAGATATTTACAGTGTTCCTTTATTCAAAAAGTCATGGATGCTTGGTTTTTCGATAGCAAATGATATTTTACATCTACTGCAGAAAACTGCCGCCTCCTGGTGGCATATGAAAAATCACGCGGCAACAGCAACGAAAGGTTAGGTTACACTAGCTAGGTTCCTCGTTCTATTTGGAATGCCCGTGGAGCACACTCAAGCGGCTCTATACACCTTCTAGTCCGCCGCCTCCATTCTCGCGCGTCTCCGCCGTACTGCAGCGCTGGCATCGAGGAACCCGGACTGTAGCAGTGGAACACGGTAAATTCAAATCGCCTTGCACAAACCTTTACTGTGTTTACCTTGGGATGAGCGCGACGGTACAGGAACAACATGAGAGGTGAGCGGGAAAGCAAAGGGGATATTTCCTTGGCAAATGTCTGCGAAGACTATCGTCTTTTGACGACATTTGGAAAGAAAGGAGCAGATACGCGTCCAATTTTTTTCTTGCATAGTTTGTTGTCATTGCAGTATTTAATAGCAGAATCAGTTCTACAAATCACAGAAACGACTCGTTTCACGTTGAAAATACTTGACAAGCGTATGCTGCAAAATTATGGAGCACGTATTGTATTCGAGCATTTTTCGTCACCTTCAAAATAATACCTTTTTTGTAGATTATCAGCACGGCTTTAGGGTAGAGCATTCTTACTCCACTCAGCTGATAGAATTTTCCTATGACGTGTTGCAATCTTACGACCGTGGCCGTGAAACCGACTGTATATTACTGGACTTTCAAACTGGACACATTACTGGACACATCGACCGCCTAGAATCAATTCAGAATCGTGCTGCTCGTTTTGTAACTCATAATTACCAGTTTCCTACAAGTATTACTCAAATAAAGAACTCGCTTGGTTGGCCTAACCTTTCTTTGCGTCGGACACGTTTTCGCATTTGTTTCCTTCGTGATGTATACCTTCAGCGCAATGCCGTTACCAGGAATCTATATTTACTACCACCAAACTACGTATCTACTCGGCGAGATAACCAATTTAAGATAAGAGAAGTAGCTGCGCGCACCTCAATTTTTATGAATTCTTTCTTTCCCCGTTCCATCAAGCATTGGAATCACCTTCCGCAACACGTTATGGGGATGATAAGCGACGATAAAGTTTTTAATTGTTAACCCAGCATTTACTCAGTGAATAGTACTGCGTTTGTGCTTTTCCCTTCTTGCAATGTTTTAAACATCTGTCTTGTATATGCCCTGTTTTAAGCCATGTTTTGTGACTTTTTATGTCGTCTTTCATGCCTTGCTAGCAGTCCTTACCACATATCGTGCAATTGTTAACTGTGGTGCTTATGCCTAATTGTTTTTCATATTGTTGTTTGCTTGTACATTTTAATTACTTCTTTGTAAACTTTTTCCGACTATAGCTTTTCAAACTGTTAAGCGCAATTATTTATGCCTTGTGGGAATGCCCCCCTACTGTAATGCCCTAAGGCGAATGTAGGTACTTAAATAAATAAATAAAAAACAGTAACACACGTTGCACCGCACGGAGGAACAATCGGTTGCAGTGATGAGGCATAAGCGTAACTTGTTGTGTTTAAAGGGTCACTAAAGGCAACCAGCAAGGTGGTTTCAAACGAAAGTCGGACCTCCCCACAGCCATTTCAGCAGTGATTTAGTGCCAAGATGTCTTAAGTGCTGAGAAATCGCAGTTCAAATGCTCATCAAACGTGACGCAAACACGACTACAGTTGCTGTTTGCATCAGAATAAACCGGAAGCAAGTCGAGCAACGGTGATTTATAGCAGTATAGAAGTAAATGAATACAACATTACCACGTACCAAGGACTTTGGTCTGTTTCGTTCAAATCGCTCGTGCTTTCCCAAACTCCCCTGTCATTTCCCATTCGCAAAATGTTTCTAAGCTAAATGTTTCTCCATTGGACCCGTGATCAGTATTTACTTCATTGAAGAAAAACATTGGCCTTTTGAGGCCCCACAAGTGTTGACGTCGAACGATTTTCTCGTGCGTAGCACGCATGCTCCCTGGGAAAGCGGTACTGCCATCCCCAAGTATGAACCATCGAGCGGAAGCCAAGAACTTGCGCACGTCGAACCATTTAAGCCCTTCCGTCGAAACCGGGTTTTTGCTAGTTTCAAACTTCTTTAAAAACCCATCTGTAAGAGGGGTATAATAGTGTTCTCTGTGAGCTAATCTATCAACCTAGAGAGACTTCCATTTTAACTTCACTCTCATTAAAAGTTCTGCTGGAGTATATTGTGCGGAAGTCCAATCTTTTTTATCGCTGCAAAAGCCACGATGGTTCATGTACTGGCACTTGGTTTTATGAAGCCTTTGCATTCCTAATTTAAGTAATAAAATTCGCAGGGAACCTGGCCTAAAAATTTTATTACTGTACCGAATTATTAAGTTCGTTTCCCCATAGTGTCTGTTTTGTATTTTACGTGTGGGGCATTTTTTTTTCTTTTTTGCTTTTTCAGGCAGATATTTCTTTGACTCCATGCCTGCATTTCGTGAAAGGGGAAGTTAGCCTCCACATCAATGGCCAGCGTGTCTTGACTGCATCATCTTTACTGGGAGGACTGTGTAGTCTGTTTGCAACGTTCTGGGTTTTCAACACTCAACATCCCAAGAAGGCACAGAAAGCTCTAACGTTTGTGGAACATGCCTTTTTGGACCTTGCCAGCACCAAACCACGTGTGAAGGATTTAAAACTAATCATTTTTATCGCATCAATATCGCTCACTATAATTTTATTTGTTTTCAATCCTGTAATCAATGGATAGTAGTCAAAAAGAATTGCGTATTATGTTTGACTTTTTCTTTTTTCTTTTTTTATCTTTGATGGGCCCTTCTGTATGCTGATAATACAGCTATCTTTTAGTGAAGCAATATGTATTAACGAACTAATATAACTTGAAAGAATTATCTAAATAATGTTGGCAACTCGTGCAAAATGAATCAACGAAAAATATCCGAAAACACGAATTTACTGGCTTTTCTTCTCACTCTAAAGAAGCTGTCGCGATACCACCCATTCTGTTCTATATCCTTGAAATTAAACTATCAGACTCGGTCCCTTTTCTTGGCGCATTTGTGTCTTTAACAAAACGCACTGGTATTTTCCCCAGCGCATTTTTCGTTCTTTTATTACTCATTTATTCATAGCCATCTCATTGCTGTCTGTCTCCTACATAATTTATCTCTTGTGCGTTTACCATCTACAAAATTCTCGTTACCTTTCAATATGAAATCGTTACACAGCTCTCGCTTATTTCACCACCAATTGAAAATTTTTGTTGTTGTTGTAAACCACTGCAACCATTTTTTTCACTTTGTGTACTGAGTACTGATGCGTACTGATAATTTCTGATAATTACTGACGCGTTTTCGATCCTCAAGTATTATATAATGATTTCACTTAACATGTGGTTGTGTTTGTGCCTATCTGTTTTTCGCATATTTAAAGTTCTTGTAGTAATATTGTTTGTACAGTTTTTCAACTAGCACACAGCTCTCGCTCATTTCACCACTAATTAAAAGATTGTTTGTTGTTGTAAACAACTGCAACAATTTTTTTTACTTTGCGTACTGAGTACTGATGCGTACTGATAAAATTCTCATACGTTATGACGCGTTCTCGTTGCGCAAGTATTATATAATGATTTCACTTACCATGCGGCTGTGTTTGTGCTTATCTTTGTTTTTCGCGAATTTTCATTTCTTGTAGTAATATTGTTTCTACGGTTTGTTCAACGTGTATTGTATTGCTGTCTTCCATTCCTGACTGGCGAGGGGTTTTGCAATGAACCATTTGTGCTTTCTTATAGGAGGTCGCCCTAATTTTTTATTTCGAAACCTCCTTGCGTACACCATGTACCATGTAATCTTTAATGGGAAAATTAGTTTGAAATAAACCTGACACTGAGAAAAACCGTGTGAAATCGGTACTACCCATGCGGAACTAGAAATTCTTCCTTGTGCTCTTGAAAAAACTCCTTTCGGAAGGCCTACAAAACCACCGAAACTTCCGTAAAACTCCTTTCAAAAGAAATATATGCTTCCCTTGAACCTCCTAAAAACGCCCCTAAAATAACATAAGTACTTCCCGAGCGAGCGATAATAGGCTCCTATTCAACTGCCTAAAAATTTCATAAAGATCACTCAAAAACTACCTTCGAAAGGAATGAATACTTCATTTTGATCTCCTTAAATTCTCAAAAACATTTCTTAACACTCCCTAAATACCTCCTTTCTATCACCTAAAAACGCCCTGTTTTTGAGGAGGTAAACAAAACCTCCCTGTTTCATGTAGTAAAAAAACTCCTACCAGAAGGACCACTAGAGGACAAGAGAAAAAGAACCTTTAGGGAGTATATGGAAGGAAAAAAAGTTAAGAGTGTAACCCATTTCACTGGTACCCACCCCCCCCAAATAACCTAAACGCGGGTATGTGACAGAATGGAAGTGCGTGCTAGGAGTGTGTGCAAAGAGGGAGACGTTGGGATAGGGAACGAAAGACAGGCTGGAGATCGGGTGCCCTCAGAAAGGCGACAATCACCCGAGGGGGACGACTATAGAGCAGCATACTTCGCCAACTCTGCCGGCACAGCGAAGCCCGCACAATAAGCTGTGTAATCGATTATGTCTAGGCACTCGATATTTGGGACGGATAGCCTGGCCATCATTCGCAGCACCGGGGCGCAGCACATCCTGAAGAAGACCAACCGCTCCTCCAGCATGTCGACGCACCCATGCAAGGTGCGGGGGAGCCTCGACTGGCCCCACGTTTTCGGGGACACCACGGGTTCTGGTGGGCCTACCGTTCGAGCCAGTCAAGGCTGTGGCGAAAGAAGATCCGAACTACCCTAAGAGCACCAGGCACCCCTTCTGGGGATGTCGTCCGTGAAGTCTGCGTTTCTACCATAGATGCGCCTGACGGAGCACATGTAGAACTGTGAAGCAGGTCTTTTTTGTCTTCGTGACATTTAGCCTCTTCTAGAACTGGGGTTGTTTCTCCCGGGATTACTTCTTTTCTTCTCCTTTTTTTAAAGAGTGTGTTTAGTGCCGTCTTTTTTGGCGCGTTCTCGTTGTATCCAGTTTCTTCAGCCCTTTCATAAATGTTTCCGGCTTCTCTTTAGACCCGCGTGGTCTCTGGTGCGTTGCCTGTCACGTGTGCGCCATCTTGTTGTTTATTCACAACCAAACCCTGATATTGTTGTACCGACAGTGTTTAAAAACGTTATTCTTTCATGGGCTCGGTAAATGGGGAAATTTAGTTCTGTCTGTCTCTCTGTCTGTCTGTCTGTCTGTCTGTCTGTCTGTCTGTCTGTCTGTCTGTCTGTCTGTCTGTCTGTCTGTCTGTCTGTCTGTCTGTCTGCCTGTCTCTCTGTCTTTCTGTCTGTCTCTTTGTCTTTCTGTTTTTCTGACTGTCTGTCAATCGCATCAGCAGTCTGGCGAAAAGTAAAGGAACACTTGAACCACACGTTTATATAGGCAAAGTTGTGCGAATAACAATCTTGAACATACTTAATGCCGTTGAACAGTCTGAGGAAAAAGAAAACACTTTGATGGAAGTTATTGTAGTACCGCAGCAGCAGAGAGATTTTGAACTTTAGAAGAACCTGCCAGACAGAAACAGGTAAACGTAGACATGTCAATAACAGCATCAACTGGCAGTAGCCACTAACGTTGGTAGAGCATCATAGCAAAATGCGTAAAGCCAGAGACGCCTCTAGGTTTGCGGCGTTTGCCGAGTAACCCTTTGCAGACTACGCAATGTGCAACAGCCTCGGATTGAAGGGGTAGACCATCCAACCTGAAAGAAAGGAAGCAGCAACGGAGGGCAACGGTGATCAACAACGAAAAGTCCAAAGCCTATACCACGCATGCCGATGTAGCACGGGGACACAAACGCGAGCCGCCATAGAGCGCACGTCTAAGAGAAGACAGTGTTGCTGCGACGGCGTGGCGATCTCTATGGCAAGAGGAATGGTAAAAGGTGGAAGCGCACTCGACCTCTGTTGGAGTTTCACATATTTTTGTAGATCTCGGAAGGGCGATGGTCGCGAAGGGGGTGTTGTGCATCGACAGAAAACTCCCCTACACCGTGCTTATTTTACGGACAGCGAGATTCGTTGTGGCCGGGTACTGCGCAATAGCAGCATAGCGAACCACGACGGGGTTTTCACCGAAAGTAGGTTTTCCAAAAGTTGGGGTGGTCACCGCATGTTGAAGCGTAGCTGACATTAGATCCAAGCACGGAGCCTCCTGGTGCTGAAGTTCAAGCGGGCGAGGGCGACAAACCGCAGCCGCATGGGCCTTGGCTTCGGACTCGCAGGGAGTTTCTGGCGTCAGGAGGTTTCCAGTCCTGCGGCTGCATTACTTCTCTAATGGCTGCCGTGAGAGGAGCAACCAGAGACGTCGTTGGGAAGAACTTCCTTTGCCCTTCCGGACTACTGCGCGGGTGGCCTCTCTTAGCGTATCAACACAAATGCGCATTCCGTGCGTGCTTTCGCATCCACCACTGCAAGCACTAAACTTTCATACTGCGTAGCACGCGTTTTAAGGACCTTCTGAAACGGGCTAGCAGCGTCCACGAATTCGAAGACGGTGTGGCGCGCAAAACGGGCAAGCCCAGCAAACGTTTTTTTTTCCCTCCAAGCATTGGATTGCCTAACTTTTTGAATGCCATTTCAATTGCAGCTCGCCGGAACAGTCTCTTCACCTCTTTCCAAACACAACACTTTCGTTAGGGTGTTGCGTACGCTTGTCCAGCAAGACTGCCACCCGCTCCTTCTGCTTAACTGTATTGAATGCAATTAAAATTGCGTAATTAAACCTTGACTAAGTCGAAACCTCAGCCGTCATTTAGGACTTACGGGACCATGGTGTAGACTAGGATTATGTAAAAATGGTAGAGGATATTTACATTGGGTCCACAGCTACCATCATGCTCTGTAAAGAGAGCAGTGCAATACCTATAAGGAAGGGTGTCAGACCAGAAAACACAATCTTTCCAATGTTATTCACAGTGTCTTTACAAGAACTATTCTGAACATTAGATGGGAAACAGGTGGGAGTAACTATTAATGGAGAATACCTCAGTAACCTAAGATTTGCTGATGATATTGCCTTGTTAAGTAACTCGGGAGATTAATTGCAAAGGGTGCTTACCGCACTGGATAAACAGAGTAGAACCGTGGGCCTGAAAATTAGTATGAAGAAAACAAATGTAATGATCGATAACCTCGGGACAGCACAGTTATTTGAGATAGGTGATGAGGCCGTAGAAGTTGTAAACGAATATATCTACTTAGGCCAATCTGTGACCCCAGATCTCAACCATGAGGCGAAGATGACTAGAAGGATAAGAATTGGGTGGTGCGCAATCGGCAGGTATTGTCAGATAATGAGCGGCATCCTGCCATTGTCCATTAAGGCAAATGTTTATGACAGCTGCATCTTACCAGTACTCACCTACGGGGCAGAAACTTGAGGCTCACTAAAAGGGTTCAATCTAAATTGAGGATGATTCAGCGAGCAATGAAACGAAAATGATAAGTGTAGCACTAAGGTAGAAGAAAAGAGCGGAGTGGATCAGGGAACATACTCGTGTTTTGGACATATTACTAGAAATTAAGAAGAAATGGACGTGGGCCGGGAATGTTGTCGAAGGCAAGATAACCGTTGGTCATTAGGGGTGATGATTAAAACCTTGATAGTACTCTTGGGAGCACGCTACGTTTTTCTACAAATGTGTGCTTGATCTTCAAAGTAAAAGAGCAAATGTCTCCGAGCTTCGTCTTCGTCTCAGCGGGTAAGCAACATGAACTATTCGACTTTCTCCAAGCAGTCTTCGGGAGCCTCCAATATGACCCCTGAAAGATAATCCATGTCGTGATGGACCATTTTGCGAAGTGGCCGGTCCCTACAAACAAATCGCAGTCATCCCGCCACCTACGTGGGTAAGGGGAGAGCCCATGATATTGCAAGCAACGATTTCCTTGGGTAGCTTGTTTTCGACCGGTGGCAGCAATTTCTACAGGAATACACTCCGCGTTTTATTCTCTGGCCGTCATGACCCATTTCGGCATACTTCAGCCCATCCTGTCTTATGTTTGGCGAAGTTAAAGAACGACATAACTCGTCCCATGCCTTTCTGCCAAACCTGTGTCCAGCCATTCCACAATAACGAACGTAATGAGTAAAACGTTCCTAAACTTTTGGGGTACAAAAGTGTGGAAAGCAAATGTATACGCTGCATCATCTGCATGCGAAATACAACGCGCAAGGAGAAAATCCTCAGCTAACATGTATGAGATAAACACAGCTGTTGCTTATAGGTTCAGCGCCTTGTGTCGGTTGTGCTCAACAACGTTACGGCAAAACCCGTCTGCTGGCGATTTTTCTGCTGAGCAGCGTAACTCAGTGTGCCCAAGCTTCCACGGTGCCCACGACTGCCCGAACGTCCGCGTCTAAAAATGACTTCTGCGGGGTGCCTCGTAGCGCATCAGCGACATCATCCGGCGACCCCTTACTGTGCTACATGGAAAAATCATAGGGCGATAGCGTAAGCACGCAGCGCGGATGACGTTCAAAATTATTCTTAAAATGCTGCAGCCATGTAAATGTGTTGCAGCCTATCTGATTCATGAAGGACGCACCGCTTAAATACAAGCCAAATTTTTCAGGACAAACATGATTGACACACGCGTCCGGACTGTGTTTACTACTCCACTCATTAACCGTAGTAGTTATTATCGCAATCCTTACGTTCACAGACGTTCACTGAAAAAGTCAACATTTCGACCGAACTTTTATTTCTTTCACTGTCATCAAAACTAAGACACGGTAAATAAAATAATACAGGCCACTGTAAGCCTCTTTAAAGGTTGGATGATTATGCATCAAACATTTTCCTTTTACTCGGAAGTACTTCATGGCTGTTATTCTGGGTCGAGACAATAGTTATTCATTTGTCATTGTGAGGAACGTATTTTATGCGTAGTTTATTTTTCTAAACCTACATTTATTTTAAAGGAAAATAGGCACACTCATAGATTCTGTTTGTGCTTTGCTATGTCTAATTTATGTAAAAAAATTGCATTTCTGCGAGAACATATTCTTACCAAGAATGACTCCTTGTGCACGATAAGGGCAAAGGGGATTGGCCACTTGCAAGCTTTTTTTTTTTACTTTTTATAAGTGACAGTATTGGTCAGGGCAACGTGACCGCCGCCATTTCAGTTTTTATTTTGGCTCTTGCTAGGTCAATGAGCCCTAAAACAGTATTCGGGTAATAAAAACATGCGTCAATGGCGTTCGCCCTCTATCCAGGGATGGCAACAGCTGTTTTGTCAGTTACGTTCTAACCGACGGTTCTCTCAACCCGCCTAAATCCGCAAAACAAATACTTATTTTTCCTCGAAGTCTCTTGTAGCACATGCTGGGGGTCGTGTTGTGTTCACCGGACGAGGTCACTCAATAAACAAAAGTCAACATTTTGTGGTGCCTGCACGACGTAGATGCAGGTACTTTTCTCTATGCTATGTTTCTGCTCATTCCAATAAAATATTATAGGTGAGCTTTGCCCTTTCCACTACAATACCTATACCTCAGGCTTACTATGTTTATTTCCAGGCAGTCACTGCCCTTTTTTAATTGCACCTGTGCCAATCTTTCGTCATTGGCATGATCACTGTTGACAGTAGGGCAGCAGTATATAATGTCTGACGCCGGGCTCCATCTGCACCTACAATTCGAGAAACATTTGGCTTGGGCTAGCAGAGCAATTCTGTTTTGGTGAGTGGAGTGTTACAAGTAGTTGCTGCAAGACTATCAGGTGTGCGATTTTTTTTTCTCGTGGTTGAAATTGCTTTAGCGGAATTTTTACCGTTAAGTAGAATATTTGAAGGATATGTGTATCGCTACTGAATATATAGAGGATGTCCCCACTATCATACACCAAGCTTTTAAAAAAAGTGTAATGGCGATACTCGAAGAAAATCTAGCGCATAATGTTTGCAGTACTGTTGAGAAGCGAACAGTATTTTTCTCTTTATGAGAATAATTATTTGTAATGAAATTCTAACTCAAAAATTACCTTAATGACACTTCATTGATTAGGACAGGACTTCTCGACTTCGATAATAATTATAAAGAATTTGTTAAGTCACATAAATATGCTGCCTGCTTCTCCACAATACTGCAAACATTACGCACGAGGTTTTCTTCGGGTTACGCCATTACTCGTTTTATAAATCTTGGTGCATGCTAGCTGGGACACCTTGTATAGCAGCAGAATAACCTTGCGTAGCATACTCAGTGAAAATGTGACAGCAAGGTGATTATGTGTATTCCGAATCTCTGTTTTCCACCTCATAATAAAACTGTGCATTCCACCTGTTTTTATTCAACAGAAGACGCACCATGCTTCGTGTTTTTGGATTCCCTATTCTGCTTCTCTTCGCTGTCATCCTCGGTAAAGCTCCTTATGTTTTAAGATTTAATGTGAAAATCACTTCTTTGCCATTTAGTTCAATTCGAAATTTTTGTGTCGCTATCATTTCTCTTACAATTAGAGCAGAGTATGTCAATATCACTAGTCGGCCGCCTCTACGAACGAATTTATTAAGCGCATTTTTCTCTGTCCAAATATTATGCGGACGAGTAGCAGAAAATTTGTAGCGCGTTTGCTTTAAGCTGTGAACTTGTTTAAAACGACATTTTTTTTCAGAGGAAGGCCATACTTAAAAAAAACTTAACAACAAAGCCCGCTCCTTATTCTTACAAATGTTTAACGGTGGCCTTTTTTCGGAATCTAGACCATCGCTCAAAATGAAGGCACTCTAAATTTATGTGCAAATTAGTAAAAACACTACAAAGAGGAAGTTACGTTAAACCAGAGCAGTGAAGGTGAATAAAGGTTATTACACCTGTCTGGATAGCTGCAAGTTATGTTTTGTATAATAAAAAGGTCTCAAATTATTCGTAATGTATTCCAACAGTGGCCGCCTGCCCATACGGTCGTTTTTTGTACTATTGCCAGCCATAGAAAGTTTGATGTGTCCAGTCCTACATATAATAAGTAAAACAAGGCCTAGCTAAAAAAAGGCACACAGGCAAAGTGCTCAAAGTGCTCAGAGTGCTCAGAGTAGTTCACAAATTGCTGCACTTGTCTTTTGTGTATTGTAGCTCTACAGTCGAAAACACTTTTTCAGTGTCCGAACTGTCTAAGTGTGTTTCTTGTATTTTGTGCAAGTTTTATTTAAAATAGTAGTGATGTAGATCTTTCACTATGGAATGGTTGTGAAAAAGTTAACTATTGTGGTTTGTTTACCAATCGTTATCCAGTTCCTAGAAAGGTGCCCAAAAATAAACAGTCTTACTATAAAATACGTGGAGTCAAGCTCTCTACTGAGGATTTTGCCGAATGTTCAATACAACTGAACTACACGGCGCCCTCTACCATTTTGAACGTGGCTTTGTAGTAGATAGTTTTTACAACCGCATGACTGTTTCTTGTCTTTAAACAGCCTTCCTCGCAACTCCAAGTGCAGCCGCCATTGGTGCAGTGAGGGGAAACAATGGAGTTGGAGGCAGCCGATCTGAGGGAGAAATTGCCCGCGCCGAAGAAAGGGCTGCTGAAAAATAAAGAACAACTGGTTCAAAATAGAATAGGGTCACGTGGTTGCAAGGAACGCCAATAAACGTTTGAGGAAAATCGGTCTGTATTCTATGGAGTTTTATTTGCAACTGTAGGCCTCTGTGCTCGCGGGATTATAAGGGTTTATTACGTTCAATTGATTTCGGCCGGTCTGCAACACACTATGTAGTATAAATGGTGTTGGTGGGGCTCTACAAAAGAACAGTGGGAAATCGGCGCGTGGCCTCGCTGACGTTTTGGGATGTCTTATTCGAAATAATTTCAATAACAGCAGAAACAGAGTTAGGCATCTCTTTGCCTTCGTTATGCTGTGTGTAGTGGTTTGTCTCTGCTTGTGTTAATCATTTCATGCAGCTAAGCATAAATCAATGCTTAGTTAAAATCTTGAAAGCCGAGAAAGTCAACTGGTTGATATAAAATTTGCGTTAGCACAAAAAAGCCCGAAGCAGTGCAAATGCTATCAGTAAAACGATCCGGCGTTCAGCGGAGTTAGTTATAATAACAGGATTCTCTACACGAAAACGCCATTCCAGCATGCTTAGCAGTTACAAGGGGATATCAGACACGCCAATACCGAGATTTCAGTGCCCTACACCAACAAGGTCTCAGTGCTCACAGGTGGGAGTTAAATCACCATCTAAAACACCTGATCACGAAGAACTATGATAAATGGACGATAATTACAAGAAATAGCTTGTTTTAAGATAGTGTTTACAAGCCTTGAAGTTACACAGACATGACAGCGCCTCAGATATCCGCAAATGAGACATAATATGCAAACCGTTGCCGACCACTTTACAAGAGGAGAATGAATGCTCCACGGCTTTGCTTAGAATTTAAAGGGAAGCTGCCGAGAGGGCAGTTGGTTGGAATATGTAAACTTTGAAGTGTGCTCAAAATGCCCGTAATCATTTTAAGTGGATCCATCCAATCTATCATTATCGACAGCTCAGCAACGGGATCTTCGTGAGGGTAGGGCATCCGCCCCTTTGTACGTGTAGCCTAAACACACATAGTGTCCCAGAAGGCGTGTTTCGAATCCAGGCACCGAAACCTCCAGTTTTTCTTGCTGTCACTGGAACCGTTGTGGACTCTGTCGAGTCGAAAGAAGGCTCCTTCAAAAACTCCTCTTTTCAATATTCTGGAGATTACCGAGGGATAACGGATGTGACAGATATTTCCTACAAACTATACCCTGCCGTTTCTTGCACAACTTCCAGACGTTCGACAAAGAACATTGTTCAGGTACCCCAACTGAAGTCGCGCCACGATCCCAGGCAGCACAGGACTATTCGGCCTAAATCAAGCCGGTGTACTTTGGCTGGTGGTTTTCTGTCCGGCCTTTTTCCGGCAGCCATGTTTGGCCCGTGTTCAAATGTGGGCCTTTTGGCCGTATACAGCCGTACTCCCATGACTGTCCAGCGGCCAGTGTTCATCGGCCAGTGTCCGTAGGCCATGTGACCGGCTTGCGTTCTTACGGCCACATTCCAGCCGTAGGGTCCGGCCATTCCAAAGCCACCCGTGTACAGCTGAAGTACGGCCACCGGAGGACAGCCGAGATGCAGTAGTCGGACTCCAGCCAGACTAAAGCTGCCGGAAATACGGCTGTGCTATGGGCATTGGAGTTCAGCCAGAGTACGTTAACTTTACTAAGGCCGGTCACTGCATGTGGCGCAAGCAGATGACTCAGTCGCTCTGTGCAGCAGCACAAACTCAGCATTTTGGGTCCAATGCAACCACATCAAAGTGAGCCCGCGCGCCACCACCAGCCGTCCAGCCTTCAGCGAAGCGTCAGATGACACCAAAATTTATTTAATAAACCGTGCTCCCAAATCGTCGTTCCTTTAGTCGATGTGCCAGTTTTACTGTCGATTACAGAAAATATTCAGTTCTTTTTAGAGCTGGAATAGATGTGTTGTCCACGTCCTGATATCTTCAGTGGGGCGGCTTACCTGCAATAAACGGGGAAGGAGGGCTGTCAGGAAGCTGTTGAATTTCACAAAGATGAAAGTGCCGCTTTTAGCCAATTTTATTTAGGACAATCTCCTGAGCACTTTCATGCTCTGATAAATGAACTATTTTTACAACAGTTGCTTGACCAGCTTTGTTGTATATAAAACCGGCGCGAATGCCTTAACAAAGCGTTTTAGTACTCTACAAAACCCGAGGAGCATTCAATATATTTTCCTTCACCCAAAAAGTATGTCCAGTATTTGCCCATGTTTCTTGCAAAAAATTTTCTACTCGATCAACTTTTCTGATGATCCTTCACAGGGCTGATCCTAGGAGAGATCGAACAAGTGCTTTCGTTTTCAATCAATGTTAATGTTGTTTTTATAAGTTACCTGCGCGCCACCCAATTTCCCAAAAGAACCTTATTTTCTATAATGTCGTTCTACGGTAAGAAAATTCTAGACGCGTTGCGTGTGACGCCTTGCTTCAGGTGGCTGCAGTTGTATCCCTCTGTGTTCACGCAAGGAAAGACGTAACGCTAGAGTCTTATAATATGTTTAAAACCAGTACATAGCAATGGTATATTCATACAGCAAACCTTGCATACTGCAACGAATGAAACAATAAATATTTCATTGGTCAAGTTTGAATGCGTAATGTTCTCAACTCGTCAGAGGCAAACTTACGGCTCCGCAAGTTTTTTTATTTATTGATACCTCATTAACTTGGCATGCATTAAAGCAGGGACATACATAACACTAAGCATCAAATATGAGACCAAATAACAAAATATTTCCACAAAGTGCCTCGCAAGTCTTTATTATAAACAGTTTGTACCATAATACGCGGAAGGTAATTACACTCTGGTATTGATCTAAGATAAAATAGGTCTCGCAAGGCATACCCTTTAAAGAAAATTTTATAACTTGCTTTAAGCAATCGGTCCCACTTTGGGACATGTAGAATGGCACTTGGATATACTTCGCCCCTTAAATTCCAGTTGTCAAATGATAAATATTACGAAAAAAGTTTAAGCTGGGGTTTCGTCTCTGATCTTTCCCGTCTTGCCATTCAAGTTTACTTTTACTTTCGCTCATGCTAATTTGACCGTGCCAATTACCTAATACGAATCGCACTTCCGTATTCTCTATGTTTTCGAGCGTATCAACCAGCTCGTTGGTGTAGGGTTCCCAGAAAACACATGCGTACTCCAACATTGAGCGCACATGAGTAAAATACGGTTGTTCTGTTAAGGTAGGTGGAGGTTCGTTGAAATTATATATCAGAAAGCCAAAAACACGTGCAGCCGTAACGTTTGTGTTGTGTACGTTCCTATTTAGCCTCTAACCTATCGGTAAATAAAGCCCTAGTTGTTTATATTCGCCGGTCGTTCCTAAAGCAATGTAATTTACGGTATACGTATTCAATTGGAATGAAGGCTTTCTTGTAAAGGTGAAGTTAACACACTTTTTAACATTCAACGACTTTTCTGAATAGCACACCAGGATGTTTTTAAATTCATGGTGCAGGCATTCGGAATCAAGTTCATTCGCTATAGTCCTGTAAACTACAGTCATTAGTGAATATTTTCCACAAAGATTTCAGGCCAATTGTTATACCATTTATATATAACATAACAAAAGAGGGCCCGCAACTGACTTTTGGGGAATTCCTGAGGTCACGGGAACGTATCGGGATGAACAACCATTGAGAGTCACCGACTGCTGTCTTTGAGAGATATACTCGGCTACCATGCAATAACCGGTTCACTCAGTTTATAGCCCACAATGTACTAACAAGAAGCTGATATGGAACACCTCCAATTGCTTTTGTGCAGTACAAGAAATTAAGTCATCTACTTCAAGCATATCTATTGCCAGAGCCTAATCGTGCGTGAACTCAACAAGCTGCCAGGTTTCAGATCAAGATGGCAGGTTTCACAATGGCCCAGACGAGAGTCTCTCTGTAATGTATTTCAAAGCCTGCATCCTAAACTTCACTTAATTAACCTCAATCCTGTGTTTCTGGAGGTATTTTAATCCTCGCCTTTTACCAATTTCGGTGGAGTTTGCTCTAGACACCAAGTAATTTTTTTTCGGGTAAAAGAAGTTAGACACTGGTGTAATGTTTCATGGTCGAAGGTTTAGTTTATAAACCGGTAAACTCCGCCATAATAATGGCTGCTGTAGTGAAAGCCACGTAGCTTGCCAATAGTGCGTATAAGTGTAAGTAAAGATAAATTTAAGGAGAGAGATAATATTTAGAGACAGGCAAACGTCGATGTCAATGAGCGGATCGGACATTTCCCGGAGAATTCCTACTGCTCAGAGGTCAACAGAATGGTAACAAAGAATACCAGCAACAACCAAACGGGTCCTGCGAAATTTCATTGTAAAGTTCATAAAGCGTAAATCATGGGAATAACCAGGCTGTGCTGAAGGTATTTACTTTTCAACGCATAAAACAACCATAGCACGTTTTGCACCCCTCTCTTTTTTCTTGGATTCATTTTTTTAACTCTGGTATTTTGTGTTCCCACGGAAGAGAATCCCAAGAAAAAATTGTGGTGAAACACCCCAGCAAATAAAAAAGCATGAAATAGAAAGAGTCGCAGAAACATACGATCTTTGTGTTTGTAAAACCCTGACTTAGGCGTTCTAAAGAAAACAGTTTTTGTGGTTTTAAACAAATAGCAATTAACCAATAGTGTGTGCCTTCTAGGTGAAAACGACGAAAGAAAAACAAATAATTGTAGTCGGAAGCGCTTCAATTCGGATGACTGGAATGGTAAAGAATAGATTGCAATGACATTCCTAAAAAAACTTGAACTATGTTTATTGTTTAATTTCAGCAGCTGGCAAAAGGACTGCTTTTTGTAGTAAAAATTATCTGCAAAGATAGTACTCAACATTGCAAGCCAAACCTATTACTATATATAATGACCATAATATTTGCTGCGCGCTCAAATAGCTACTGCGACTGCTGAGGGTAACAAAGTATTTTTACAAAAAAAGCAAATATTTTGTAGCTTGATGCAAATATTCGTAGGCGAAGGGTACATTGTGTAGCCCTGACACCATCATTGCGGTTCGAGTTTTTTCATTAGCATTGTAGGCTTGTAATCAGACGTGGTAGGTACCTCCCGGGAGTACTGCGACTACTTGTCGACTGTTTTTCCGTTTGTTGCAGCGGTGCCCTGGGGCTCCAGTTAATCAAAACCGATGCAGCAAAAAGAAAATACGGGATACCTTGCGTGTTTGGCAGCCACCATAAACGTAATAAGAGAGTTTCGCATGTGTTACTGAGCTTTCCACCTCCACTGTCGGCTGCGGTAGTAGGCAGCGGGGATTTACGATTGCATTATATGATATATACGAGAATGCGGAAGGCATAGCTGCCAATGGGCGTTTGTTTCTTAGAGTTCAGGTTATAGCAGCTGCCTTTTTAGCGAGTGCTTTGACCGTTATCAGGAGTGGGAAACCCTACCTGTTCGTGGTTGCATTGGTGTGTTTCTGGTAAAAAAACGTACCTGATTACTGAGGCCATATTTGTCAGCTTGAAAATTAGATGATCACCAATATTCAGGTACGATGGCCTGAATTCAAAATTTTCAACAGGTCCTAATGAATATTAGTTGGGCATTCATGGAAACAAACTGCGTGACCTTTGTTCTTTATTTTGCCAGTGCCCCCGCCACGATATGGTTCTGTCACCTTAAATCAGGTGATCTTGTTTATTATACCAATCATTAGCCGTAGTATTTATTATGGCAATCCCTACGCTCAAAGATGTTCACTGAAAAATAAAATATTTTCCCGAACTTTTAATGCTTTCACTGTCATCAATACTGGCAAACGGTAAATGAATTTTTAAGCACCACTCCAAGGTTCTTTACTTAGAAGTTAGATGAATATACATCAAAGATATTCCTTTTGTTCCGAAATACGGCACGGCTGTTATTCTGGATGGAGGCAATAGTTAATCAATTTTCAAGGTAAAAAACGTAGTTTTATGCGTCATTTATTGCCCAAAAACTACATTTTTTTAAAGAATTAGGTATATTAGCTTGTGTTGGTGCCTTGCTATGCCTAAAAACTGTGCCAACCAGGAAATTTGCAATATTACATTCCTGTCAAAAATGATTCCTTGTGTAACATTAGGGCAAAAGAGATTGGCCACTTGCAAGCTTTATTAGACTCAACGCATCTCTTTCACTCGCCTCGTCCCGCGTCGTTGTCGCTGTGTAGTCCGCATCCCTTCCCCATTCTCCTCGCAGCGGCAGCTGCGCCCTCCGCCGCTGTCACCGCAGCGCCATCTGTGCGTCAGCGCGATTAGCGCGCAGCTTGCGCTGGGCTGCGCTCGCTCCCGTCGCCTGCCACCTGTGCGTTTGGGCGCAGCTTGCGCTCGGAAAAAAAATTTACACCACCTTCCCGCGAGGTGAACCATGGGGTAGATACGACGCATCGGGGGTGAACATGCTGCGTAAATCGGATACACAACAACAGCAATCAACACGCCGACATCGCTAACATAACGAAAATGCAACGGCAACCACCGATGCGTCGCATCTACCCCATGGTTCCCCTCGCGTGGAGATGGTGTAATTTTTTTTTACTTTTCCCAAGTGACAGTATTTATCAGGGCAACGTGATCGCCGCAACTTCAGTTATTCTTTAGCCTCATGGTCGGTCACTGAGCCCGACAAACCGCTTTCGGGTAATTAAAAACGTCCGTCGAAGGCATACGTCCTGGAATCAAGGATGGCAACAACTGTTTTTTCAAGTACGTTCTAACTGACGGTTCGCTCATCGGGCCTCCATCTGCAAAAACAAATACCTATTTTACCGCGAACTGCATTACGAAAACCACTGAACAGGTCATTCACATGATGCGCAGAGTGGCAAATAGAGAAGGGGGACTCAAATAAGCAGACAGCCTTCTCCTTGTTCAGCCATTTGTGCTCTCCAAAATCATATACATCCTACCGTATTTGTCTTTGCAAAAAAGGAAGGCGAAAAAATTAACACCCTCATACGGAAAACAACAAAGCCCGCCTGAAGCATTCCCATGAGCACGTCCACCGACACGCTTGTGAGATGGGGCCTGGACAATACGCGGGAGAATTTATTGGAAGGCCATCTCATCAGCCAAAAGATAAGTCTAGGCAGACTGAAATGGAAAGAAAAGTCCACAAAAAGCAAAATGTGATAACGGTACTGGAAACCAAGAAATAAAATTTCCTGATTATGGAGAGTGCAAGTCACTATTCGTTTTCTACTGAGGAATTGCAGCCCGTCCACCACACAGGCAGCGGGCAACTAGAGCTAAAGCCTTGAACAAGGTATATGGAAGAGACCAAAACATGGTATATACTGACGTAGCAGCTTTCTCCGGACGAAAGGCCAAGATAGCAGTAGTGACGACCAAGCAAGATTTGGTCACAAGTGCTACTAAAAAATAAGATCTACTAAAGTTTCGGAAAAGTTAGCCATTGCGATGGCGCTCACGCAGACCACGCATAGCCCGTTCAATAATCACGGACACTCAAGAGGGGTACCAATGTTACCAATCGCGATGCGGGGATCCTCTAGCAAATAAATAATACCAAGTCGATCCCCCAACCGAAAGGTGGGAATTATGTGGACGCCTGCCCAGGCCTACATGGAGGGCAAGGAATTTGCTGACCAACAGGCCCGAGCACTGACCAACCAGGCAATGGAGAGTGCGTTAGTGTTTATTCCACTCACTACATTCCGAGAGATCACTGAGCACTACAGGCTTAGCAGGAGAATGTTCCCACTCCTCCACCCAAGCTTCACAAAAGATCAGGAGATAAATCTACGTCTTCTTCAATCAAATACATATCCTTATCCTGCCCTAATTACCCTTTGTACCCAAGCGAATAGTCAGGAGAACGCAAATTGTGCCAGCAGCCAGGGACACTTAGGCTATATTGTAGAATGTAAAGTTACGCAGGGATTGCCACCCTAATATTCCTTCCCCCCACCCCCAAGAGCAGTGGAAGACCCTCCACTCTAGCCCCTCCCTCTCAGGCCAGCTCATCCTCGTCGAGAGGGGAGCCGTGGTCAAGACGGCCAATGGATTCCCGTGAATAAGATGAGGTAGGAATAATGAATCTTGCGATTGTGATGCGTTTTAAAACAATATTCGAGAATCTAGGCCTTCAGCTTCTCAAACGAATGATCAAGAGTGTTAACATGCTTTGATAGATACAAAGAAGGGCCGGTTTGTGTATGAGAGTGGGGATTCTTAATTTCAAACAAAACGGTGTTTCAGTGTGGCCGATGTATTGTTTGCCGCAAAACTTGTATTCCTGCAGGAATACGACGTTGGCATGGTCGGAGGTAAAGTTCCATATAACATCACGGTATAGTTTGAAGCTGCGCTGGCGGTGCGCCGGGTGGTGGTGATTTGTGGGCGTTTGTTACAGGGCATGCAACCAGTGGTCGGCTGATGCTGGATTTAGTGAGAACGTCACCCAAATTTTTGCTACGTCTATTTGCTACTTCTAGGAAATATTCGTGTTAGGCGATCACTTTGAACAAGAATATTGTAATGTATACTTAGTACGGATGCAACTTTCGGGCAGGAGGCCGAATGGATCAAAACAAGGTTTGTTTGTGGATTGGGTTTCAAAGCTGTTTTTGCGGAGAATTTCTGTACTGTTAAACTGGTTAGCTCGTGTAATTGCCTCGTCGATCACCTGCTCCGGTTATTTTTGATTCAAGAGCACGGTTTCAAGAGTGGCCTTTGGGGCTGATTGATAAATATTATTTGTAGTAGTCAAGTCTAGGTTTAGGTGTGACAAGACTATTAAAATTTTTTCGTAAGCAAGCTCTGCCTGCCCCGTATGACTAGCGTGAGAGAACCTTAAAAATGTTAGTTGCTTCATAAATTTTTTTCGTAGTTTCTTGATGTCTAGTAGGAAGTTTCACTTCTCATTTAGAAGAATGCCCAAAAACTTCTGCCCCTTTTTTCACTGGAATTTGTTTTCCGTCCAGAGTAACAAATGGATCTGGCCGCTTGCCTCGTACATTTGAAAAAATTATGCAGGAAGTTTTGTCTCCATTGAACTTAAAACCGTTTTGGTCTGCCCACCTCGAGAGACTATTCACTTCCACTTACATCTGGCTCTCCCAAAAGGACCTATGCCATGACTCAAGATATATCGGGACCGTCGTCCACATACAAAGAATAAAAAGTTCCTATTGTAAAACATTGTTTAAACTTTTTATTTTAACAAGAAAAGGTGTGCAACCCAGAACACATATCTGTAGCACACGAATTTTTTGGGTTAACCCGCGGGAATAAATATTGCAAGCTGCACTCGATATGTCCTGAGAGTAAGGTTATCCTCCAGTATATAAAATATATTGCCGCATAGCCAAACGCCACGAGGTACAGTAAAATGGCAAAATGCCACGTGGTATACAGGCTTTTTCTAGATCAAAAAAAGTTAGAAATACAGTGCTCTTTATGTGCAAATGCCTCTTTTATGTAAGCGTCCAACAGTACTAGACTGCCATCTGGGGTCATCATCTTCCGCGGCGGGGCCCACCACATCGTAGGAAGGAACAACAGTTCCCCCCCGCTAAACGAGGCACCCGCGCCACATTCTGGGGTGCCTTGACTAGCGCCAAGTTATCGGGAACACCAAGGGTTCTGTTTGGTCTACCGTTTCAGCCAGTCAAGGCAGCCGCGAAAGAAGAGCCGAAAGCTACCCTACCGGCACTGGGCACCCCAGAACGTGATGCGATTCGTGAAGTCTACGTTTCTACAATAGATATGCCTGGCCGCGCATCTGCAGAACTGTGAGGCAGTTTAGCGGGTTTTAGAACTGTGGTTGTTTCTACCGGGATGATTCCATGTAGCTTTCCTTTTTGTAGAGTGTGTGTTCAGTGTCGTCTACTTTGGTGTGTTCTCCGCGTAGTCGATTTCTTAAGCTCTTTCATATATATCTCCGGCTTCTCTTGAGACCCGTGTTCCCTCTCGTTTGTTGCTTGTCACGTGTGCGCATCTTGTTTATTCACACCCGAATCGTGATATCATCTCACGTACAGGGTCGTAAAACGTTATTCCTTCCTGGGCAACATAAACGGGAAAATTTAGGTCAGTCAGTCTGTCTGTCTGTGTGTCTGTCTGCCTTTCTGCGTGTCTGTCTGTCTGCTTGTCTGCCTATCGGCCTGTCTGTCTGTCGGTCTGTCTATTTCACTGTCTGCCTGTTTGTCACTCGCGTCATCATTCGGGCTAAAACTAACGGAGTACTTGAACAAGACGTTTATATAGAAAAAACTGTAACAATAATATAAACTGGAACACACTCCATACGTTACTACAGTCTTCAGAAAAAAGAAAACACTTTGAGGGGAGTCATTGTAGTTCCGGAGCAATATTTCCCAGCAACGGTACGGTGGACGAAAGGTAACCGAACAACTACACCTTTCCTGGAAGTACCGTTCCAAAGATTCGATTGACGGATGTCCCGCCGTATACAAGGAGATCCCCCAGCCATCCGTGATATCGCATTCTAGCTCGTGCGGTGGGCATTATCCTTGTCCCTGTACGCTGTCGTGTTCATAGTCTTAACGTGGGATTGAGCACAGCCACTTTTGTGCGGTCACCACACCCTGCTCCTCTTCCGAAGTAGAAGTTGGGAGAGTCTTCGAGTTGGTTGGTGAGCCCAGAGTAGCAGTGCAGGATTGGCTGCGCAGCGCCATATATATTTTTAACTTTACAAAAAAGAACTGCCTGACAGAAACATGTAAGAATACACACGTTGTCAATACCAGTAGGCCTGTCAGTAGCCACAAAAGTAGCTATAGCATTATGCCAAAATAAGTACAGCCAGAGAAATCCCAAGGTCAGCATCATTGGCTAAGTAACCCATTACGGACTAGGCAATGTGTAACATGCTCGAAGTGAAGAGTAAGCGCATCCAACTGGGACAAAAACGATGCAGCAACAGAGGGCAACCGAGGTCACCACCGAAAAGTCCAAAGCCTGGAGCACACATGCCGATGTAGCACAGGGTGGAAGTGCACTCGATATCTGTTTGAGTAGCACAATGTTTTGTACATCTTCGTAGGGCGCTGTCACGAAGGGGGCGTGGTGCGTCGACAGAGAACTCTCACAATCCGAACGTATTTTATGAACAGCAAGGGTAGGTGTGGCCGGCTATCCTATAATGGCAGCATCGCTGATCGCTGTAGGGTGTTTCCCAAAGGTAGGTATTCCGGTATTCCAGGAGTTCGGGTTTTGCAACGCATGTGGCCAGGCAGCTGACAGTGCACGGAGGTACGGAGCCACCTGGTAAGGAAGTGCATGTGGGCGAGGGCGGCGAAGTGCAGTCGCGTTGCCTTGGCTTCGGACTCGCAGCTAGATTCTGGCGTCTAGAGTTTCGCCGTGTTGCTGCACTACTTCTATAATGACATCCCTGACGGGAGGAACCTGAGGTGGAGGCGTCGTTGAGAAGAACTTGCTGAGCTCTTCCGGAGTACTCCGCGGGTAGTCTCTCGTAGAGTATCAGTAGAAATACTCATTCCGTGCCCGCAGTTCCCTTCCGAAACAGCAACCGATCGACGTTCATACTGCGTAGCACGCACTTGGAAGGCCTCAAATGGGCTAGCAGTGGACACGAATTCGGGGACGGCGAGGGGGGCATTATGGACAAGCCCAAGAAACTGTTCTTTGTTCATTCCACACATTAGGATGAGTAAGTTTTTGTGTTCTGCCATTTCAGATGAAGCTCGCCAGATCAGTCTATTCATCTCTTCCACTAACACAACTGTTTCGTTGTTGTGTGGCATGCGCGTGTGAGCAAGACCTCCACCCATCTTTTCGCTCAACTGTGGGGAATGCAATAAAAATTGCGCATTAAAACGTTGCGAGGGCTCAAGAGAGCTCTCTTGTTTATTTTTTACAAATGCTAGCTGAATCTTCAAAGTGAAACAGCACTTGCCTAAAAGTCTGGTAGTCGTCTCAGCGTTTAAGCAACCTGAACCATTCGAGTTTCTCCAGCCAGTCTTCGGGATCATTCAAGGATGACCGCGGAAAAGATAATCCTGGTGGTGAGAGACTACTTAGCGAAGTTGTTCGTCCCTACAAACACGTCGCAGGTATCCCACAACCTACGTGGCTGAGGGCCAGTATTACGGATTTACCACTCCGGAATGGGAATGCCTCCGGATTAATTACTTGTTTTCTAGATGCCGGAATGGAATGCTAATCGAATGAGGACAATGCTTGGATGACCAGAAAGGGAATGTAATTAGGTGCCTCTTCGTCAGAGTGGATTTGGATTGGAATGATGGTTTTTAGACCACCACGTCACCATTCGTGGCGCCTTCTGGCTACTTAATTATTCTGTGGCGATGGCTGCGTCGGTATATCTCAAAGGAAACACCGTCGACGTAAACGAGAGCGCATACCAGGCATCCCGAGTATCTGATTCCGCGTAGCCTTCGGGTGCTTGTGTTAAAGTGAACTTCGAGCGGAGCGATCGCGTCTAGGCGGTGACGCCGTTAGGTCCGCTCTTTCTGCTTTGGAAGGAATTTGAGGCAAAGCTTTATCTGTACATCTGTCAGTGCCTTCCATGGCAGACGGGTGTCTTTGTGGCAGGCGCCGTGTGCCCCCGCCTGCCGGCGGAGAATGGACTCGAAGAGCAGGGGGGATGGTAAAGTACGAACGGGGAGCCTCCGATGACGCAGTGTTTTTCACTGCAAGCTGATGATGCGAAATCTTAGGGCTAACAACAAAAAAGCGTTCGCGCTTGAAACATAAAACAACGAGTCTGCTTGGCGTTTTCCGACCCACCTTCCGTACCCGGCGCGCAATGATTAGCGTTGTAGCCTTTGCCGCTTGTAAGCCGACGAGGTAGGCACCTCCCTCGAGTACGGCGCCAACTTGTAGGTCATCTTTTATTTGTTGCAGCGGTTCCCCGGGGCTCCAGAAAATCAAAACCGAGGCAGCAAAAAGAACATAGGGGGTGCCCTGCGTGCTCGGCAGCCGCCATAGGCGTACGAAGAGAGTTTTGGATATGTTACTGAGCATTCCACTTCCACTCTTGGCTACGGTAATAGGTAGCGGGGAGATACGATTATATAAGAAGTTTTAAAGGACAATGTGGAAGACATAGCTGCTAATGGGCGTTTGTTTCTTACAGTTTCAATTCCAGCAGCTATCTTTTTAGCGAGTGCTTTGACGGTTCTCAGCAGTGAAACACCGTACCTGTTCGCCTTCGGGTTGCTCTGTTTAAGGCAACAAACGTACCTGATTACTGAGGCCATATTTGTCAGCTTGAAAATTAGATCATCACCAATATTCAGGTACGATGGCGGAATTCAAAATTTTGGTCAGGTTTTATGCATATCGGTTGCGCATTTATGAAAAAAAACTGCCTGACCTTTCTTTTTTATTTTGCCAGGGCTCCGGCCACGATATGGTACTATCACCTTAAATGAGGAGGTAATAAAATAATGTCCTGTATGAAAGAGATTGGGCTGAGGTAGCGCCAGGGCAATGAAAAAGTGAAATGGAGGTCAACGGGGATGCTCTGGTAACTTTCCTACGGTGAATGCAAAACTGTTAACGGTGTTCCGTGAATGCTTCTTGCTGTAAATTCACTTGAAATCATTCAAGTAAGCATTCCGAATGCCTGTGCATGGGAGAAAGCTCCGAAAGACATGCCTGTAAGTTACCCCAGCATACTAATTACCCTAGTATGACGTTACGCAAGCAGATACCACGTAGCAGAGTGCTACTAAACCGAAAAGCCACACATAAATCTGGTTGGTCTTTATTTCACTTCGCGCAAAAATAAACCATTAGAACTTGTTACTATGCAATAATTAGGGTGTCGGGATGCCGCTATTGTTATAAAACGGAGGCGGTGTGAAACTGCCCATTTTTGAAGCGAGAGCTTCTTTAGTGGGACCGATGGCATTCTGTCAAAAACCTATGCATTTCCACATCGACCTGTTGCTCGACCGAAAATTTCTGATATCATCTCTGGACCCACGGCGCGTGCGTGAAACCAGGACCACAAATTTTTTTTTGTTTTTTCCCTCTGAAACCAGGCTTATATTTTATCAAAACATTAACTTGAAAATCTAAAAACATGAACGGTTGTAAATAAGACAACACCCGTGTCTACCATGATGGGTACAAACGTTTACCTTTGTTTCACCCACGTCGCACCTGTTACGTTTACAATGCTCGTAGATGCGTTGAATCAGTGAGCGAAAAATCATCCCGTGGGTTTGTTCTTCGCTTGCGATCTGGGTATTTGAAGGTTTGGTGATCGGTTGTACGCACTTTCAGCGAAACTTTGATGAATTTTAAAGCAAAGCTTTTTAACTCTACCCCCCAAGGGTTCTTTCGCGACCGTTGGTGTCACCAGAAAACTCCAGCGAACAAATAAAAGAATTTACTGGCACCGCCGGGAATCGAACCTTCACTAATAGACTAACAAGGCAAGAGCCCCTCGTCTTACCGATTTAGCTACGAGCCCACGCAAAGACGGGAAATACAGGTGGTGAACTCACGAAGCACAACTACGGGTTTACCCCCTGCATTCTCGCTGAATACCACGTGAAAGCGTCACGCGACCGCTCACGCCCGTCTAGCGGCCCTGTGCGCACCTTGCTCATGTGCTAAGGTTTACCAAAAAAAGGAAGTTCACACCAATGCAAGGAATCTCACTTCTAGTACGCCAATGTGCTAAAGCCGTGGCCTCTAGTGTTCACGTAACAAATCACAGCTCCTTGTCGTCCTCCCTTACGCCAAATCAAGGAATACATTTAAATACTCCTTGACGGCCAGGCTATCACTCCAAGCCCAAGCATCAAGATCCTGGGCCTACATCTCGAGGAAAACACCAAGAGTGACGTCTCCTTGCAGCGCCTCAACAGCAATAATCAAATCATACACATGATTAAGCGAGTTGCCACAAAAGAAGCGAGGCATAAAGGAATCCGGTACCTTTCAAATAATTGAAGCTTTTGTTCTATCGAGAGTCACTTACATCAACACCCTGTCTTCTCGACAAGGAAGACATAGAGCTACTTGATATAATGATTAAAAAGGCGGTCGAGCAGGGCTTTGGTCTTCTCATGAGTGCGTCCACACAGAGGCTGCTTTGCACGGGGCTCCAATGCACGGTGGAAGAGCTGATAGAAGGCCATCTTTCTAACCAGACGGTTCCACTAAGAACTGTGGTGGGTAACCGCATGCTTCACGAGATTGGCTAGGCCACCCAGAATGTCACTCCGCTTGACCTACTCCCAGACCCTTGGTGACTAAAACTAAAGATGCTCCCGTTGCTTAGAAATATGAACCCCTCACATGACGAGGGTCACCGAGAAGCACGGGCTGATGCGCTAAACACGACCTTCGGTGGGGATTATGCAGTTATCTACACAGACGCCTCCAAACATTGAGGGCAACAATACGCCATCATCGTGGCTACCTCCGGAACCAACCTCCGTGCGTGTACCTAGCTTAGGACTCATGAAATGACGGCAGCAGAAGAGGCAGCCGTTACTTTGGCTCTCACTCAACCAGGGGTTCAGAAGGTTTTCACCGGTTCCCAGCAAGCCAAGTGGAATTACCAGTCTGGTTGGGTGTCCTGACCTGCACTGCGCCTGCTAAAAAAACACTCCCCAAACGGTTTCATTCATCTCATTTCAGCAGCCCCTCAGGCTTCATTATAGGGCAATAAAAACGCCAACCCAACAAGCCTGCGGTTTTACCTCCCGTGGTATGGAGCTGCACGAGGACAGTCACGCGCTAGTCACGTTCAGGCAGTTAACCCAGCATTATCACCTTCTGAGACAGACCGTACTTTCGCCTTGCCCTGATGTTTCCAGGGAACAACAAACTACCCTACGGCTCATACAATCCGGGCTCCTTCCCACAGCCTACGCGTATTCACTTAATGCATCCGAATCACTACGACGCTGAATGTGAATTTTGCTCAGAAGTAGGAACACTCCGCCCCGTATTCGAGGTGTGTGACTTTAGCCCTGAGCACCGTCCTCTCTTTCCGTCAACTACCCCACAAGAGCAATGGGAGATGCTCCTGTCCTGGCCCTTTATACCTACCCAGCTTCAGCGGGTGGACAGAACACAGGCCGCCCGGACTGCATATGGGTCCAACAGAAGACGGAATCACTTTTCAGGGCTACACTCTGAGCCATTCAGAAATCTGAACAGAAGTATTTCTTCCTCCTCCTTCTCCTTCTCTGCCGCAAATCTCGTCGCCTCCGTCAGTGGCGCAGCGGCGGAAAGTCAGATCGTCTAACACCGGGATAGAGCTTACTTTTTTTTATAAAAAAAAAATTTCCACTCTTGTGCTACACCAATACAACTCAACCAAACAGTGTTCATGCATTGGTTTAACCTTACCAAAAATATCTCTTTGAAGTAATAAATGCTGTGGTTAGGTGCATTTCACTTCTGTCTGGTTTTATGATTTGTAGAGCGATGTGAGTGAATTTAGGTGACGTAGCATGGGTAATCGTTATGGGTGCCGTTTACAGCTTTGCTTTCCGACCATATTCACGGAATGGATTGGCGCTAATTTTTTTTAGCTTTCGCGCTTCCATTTACTGTCGCTAGCAAAAGATAGTAAATTTTTGAATTAGAAGGTTGGTTGCTTTGCACGAGATGTGTAACCAAGCTGCTACCACCTCCAAACTTTGGTTACAAGCGGCATATTTTGCATACGTTTGCATTGTTCAAAAACTTTGATAACGTCACAGTGACGTTTAGTGGCTCTAAGTTGATAGAACACCTAAACAAGGTTTCTTATTGAGGTAATAATGGAATATGGTTGAACATCCGGCCCATCGGAGGAAAGGAAATGAGCTGATTCTGTCATTCCGTCGAATGGACAGGAATGGAATCACGACATGGTGTAATTCCTCGGAATGGAATTGGAATAGAATGGCGATGCCCATTACGCAACACTGGTGAGCATCCATGATATTGTAAGCAACGATTTCGCATTGGCGCTTATGATTGACCGGCGGCAGCAATTCCGACCGGAAAACAACTCAGCCTTGTATTCTCTGACCCTCATGACACATTTTGGCGTACTTCAGCTTATCCTTTCTTAATTATTGGCTAAATAAATCCCGACTTATTTTGTCAGAAATCCTGCTACTAAACCTGTGTCCAGCCATTGCAGAATAATGAACGTAATGAGTAAAACATTGCTAGGCTTTTGTGGTATAAAAGTGCGGAAAGGGAGTGAATAAGCTGCATTATCGGCCCTGGAAATACAACGCAGTAGGAGAAAATCCTCAGCCAGCGTGTATGAGATAAACGATCAGCTTTTGCTGCTGGTAGCAGCGCCTTTTGTCGGTGGTGCTCAACAACCTTATGGCAAAATTGGTCGGCGCGTAGCGCGGAGAGGACGTCTCTCCTGATGACCAGCGTAACTTAGCCTGCCGATTTTTCCTTGGTTGCCACCAGTGCCGGCACTTCCGCGTACAAAACTGACGGCCTGGGGGGCGCCAGGCAACGCATCAGTGATTTCATTCTGAAAACCCTTCTGTGTGCATGGTAAAATCCCAGCGCGGTGCCGCAAGCACGCAACGCGCATAGCGTCCATAAGGATTTGGAATAAGTTGCAGCTATGTGAAAGGGAGAGACAACCGATTTTCGTCGACATATATTATCTTTCCCAAATAAAAGGGCATCACTTAAAGCACCTTAAGAGAAGCGACTTCGCTAATACTTTTAAATTTTTAAAATCGAAATTTTAGTTCTACGAGCCGTATGTGTCCTCCCAAATATATTGGTAGCAACCCTGACCTAGAGCAGTGCGGCAACAAACTTTTGTCCTTATGTGAATATAAAAGCGATATTAAAAAACTTTTCCCGAGCTAAAAAAAGTGTGATTCTGAGGTTTTCTTATTTCTTTGGGTTTTTTTTAAATTAACTATTCTATGTTGCACCAAGGCACCATCTGTTGGGATAACGATAGGTAGAATTTGGCTTCAAGTGTGGAGGTTAAAAGTTGCCTTTTTTTACCTAACATTGCCGTATTTGGAAACTGAAATCGACTATTTTGGCAAAACAAACTCCCCTGACTCATAGAGAATTCTCAAAGATTCTTTACTGGGTCTGTTTACTGAACGCTGCCGTTTATTCTGGGCATGGAGGGTCAGTTAGCCTCACTGAGAGCGACCCAGCGGCGCCTAGCAGCGTGTCCTAATATTTTGAAATAAAGTTAAAAATACCTTTACAATTTAAACTAATACAAATATACCTGTGTTCAGAGGTTTTCCATAAGTGAGTAAACAATTCATCAGTTACAGTAGCTGCTAGGTTTGTAGGTGACGTGACCGGGACACATAATGATGTGTCAAGTTTTGACACTACGAACCGCTACTGTTCTGATATCAGAACGTTTGCTGCCAAACTTGCCAAACTAAAATAATTTTAACAATTTTGTTTATGAATTGCTTGTAGTTACATTGCTATATAAAAAGCTGGCTTGCAGAAGAGCTAGAGAACATACGCGCGACAAAACTCGTTCGTCCATTTCTTTACTGTGTTGCAGCCTGTCCGAATCATGGAAGATGCATTGTTTAAATACATGCCAAGTTTTTCAGGGCAAGCACGATTGACACCCGCTTCAGGACTCTGTTTATTACTCCAATCATTGGCCGTAGAATTTATTATCGCCATCCTTATGCTCACAGACGTTCACTAAAAAAGACAATATTTTACCGAACGTTTAATGCTTTCACAGTCATCAATACTGGGAAACGGTAAGTGAAATATTACGCACCACCCTAAGCTACTTCACTTTAAGGGTAGATGAATATGCATCCATGATTTTCTTTTTGTTCCGAAATACGGCATGGCTGTTATTCTGGGTCGAGACAATAGTCGATCATTTTGCAAGGTGAAAAACGTAGTTTTATGCGTCGTCTATTGCACAAAAACTACATTTAGTTTAAACAAGAAATAGTTCTATTCAGAGCTTCTGTGGGTGCCTTGCTATGCCTAAATAATTTGCAAAGCAATAATTTTGAGACAACATTTTCCTGTCTAAAAAGAGTCCTTGTGTACACTTAGGGCAAACTAGATTGACCACTTGAAAGCTTTATTTTTTTTTTACTTTTCTTAAGTTTTTCCTTAAGTTACACTATTTATCAGAGCAACGTGATCGCCGCAATTTCAGTTATTCTTTCGGTTTTTGCTCGGTCAATGAGCCCAACAAACCGCATTCGGGTAATTAAAAACATCCGTCGATGGCATTCGCCCTGCAATCAAGGATGGCAACAACTGTTTTGACAAGTACGTTCTAACTGACGGTTCACTCATCCGGCTACCATCTGCGGAAATAAATACCTATTTTTCCGTGAACTCTCTGACGACAACCACTGAAGAGGTCGTTCACATGATACGCAGAGTGGAAAATAGAAAAGAGGGACTCAACTAAACCGACAGCTTTCTCCATGTTCAGGCATTTGTGCTCTCTAGAATCACCTACACCCTATTGTATTTATTTTAAATGATAAAAACCGCGACAAAATTAACACCCTCATACGAAAAGCAACAAACACGCCTTAAGCATTCCCATTTAGCACGTCCACCGACAGGCGTCTCAGATAGGGCCTGCACAATGCGCTGTACAATTTAATCGAAGGCCATCTCTCAAGCCGGAAGGTAGGACACACCAGACTCAAGCAGGAGGAAAACTCCTCGAAAAAATAATGTGTGCTTCAGACACTGGAAGCCAAGAATTAGAATTTCCTGACCATTGGAGAGCGCAAGTCACTCTCAGTTCTCTATTGAGGAATATGTACCCCGTCCACTACACAGGCAGAGGGCAGCAAGAGCTAAAGCCTTGAACAAGGTATGTGGAGCAGACCAAAACACGGCATATACTGACGGAGCAGCTGTCTTCGCACGAAAGCCATGATAGCAGTAGTGACTACTATGCAAGATCTGGTCACAAAAGCTGCTGAAAAATAAGTTCTATTACAGTTTCTAAAGAATTAGCCATTGCGATGGTGCTCACGCAGACCCCGCAGAGACCGTACAATCATCAAGGACTCTCAAAAGGCGTACCAAATTTACCAATCGCGATGCGTGGCTCGTCTAGTACATCGAATATTACCAAGTCTATGGCTCAACCAGAATTATTCAAATTGTGTTCACGCCTGCCTACGCCTCCATGGAGGGCAAGGAATTTGCTCAACAACCGGCCGGCGCACTGACCAACCACGCCGTGGAGAGTACGGTAGAGCTTATCCCACTCACTACATTCCGTGAGATCTCTCAGCACTACAGGCTTAGTAGGAGAACGTTCCCAGTCCCTTACTCAAGCGTCACAAAAGATACTTACATATTTTCACTTGCCTGCCGAATAGCTTGCTCCTTAGAAGGTTCGTTGTGGCTTTTTAAGAACTTTAAAACTTTTCAGGAGCAGTAAAACTGCTATCTTTGTATTCAAAGGTATTAGAAGCAAGCACTGCAATAGGTACATGCTTGTTTGATATTTTATTATAGATCAATACGGAGTACAGTTTTGAACGTGGAATTGATGATGCCATGCTTTTTCAAAATATGACAAGCCACTTTTTTTGTTTTTTACTGTACATAACATGGAACGATTGCAAGCGGAACATTGTGATGAAGTTCTGTCTTATTACATAGCTGCCTTTCAAAACATTTGCAGGGGAAGGGATTGGGGCCTTGCTGGCATTCATTGTCGACTTGGTGATTCATTCGAGGCCATTTTGACCGAGATAAATTTTAGGTTACAGTTGATCCAAGGCGTAAACAACCAAGCGCAACAGAGAGATATTAGACGTTAAAAGGATGCTGTTAGCTAAATTTAGCATAACTGGTAGACGGATTTGCCTTGCTGCTGCGACGAACGTGATTGGCAGTTGACAATGATTATTCCAAATGGCTAAAGCATGGCCAATAACTAGGCTGAACAAAAAGGCAATCATCCATTTCATACAGGTGTAGCACAAACAACAGTAACAGAACCATAGATTCTGGGCTTCAGCTGGAGATTGCTCACTGGCCACTCAATAATGGCTCAAAATAACAGTCGTTTGCTAGGAAAGGGATTTCGTTGCTGAAGAGGTGTCATGAGTTTTCATCCAGATAAATAAGAACTGCCATCCTGCATGTCGAGAGATACCAAGGATAGTCATATTCATCGTCATCAGCCACTTCTCATCAGCCGTCTGCTCATCAGCCACTGAGCGATCATAATCATGGTAGTAATTCTGATTCTCATGAAACTAATGAGGGAAACAAAGACTACCTGTCACTATCTATCTTAAAGCATAGCGATCTTACTCCTTCTGATCCTCTCCTAGGGGCAAGTCGCCTGTCTGTGATTATCAGGTTGCATTGGTACATTCGACACGTTGCGAAAATACTGTACAATAGAAACGTTTGTGCTTGGAAAAAGGATTCAACAAATTCTGTGGTTACATTTTAAGCTGAGATGGCTACTGAGACGGGTCATCAATGCGCCTCTACTCGTACCCAAGTTAAGGATGGCTGTGTGGCTGCGAGAGGCTTTGTGTGGGGGCCACTGTTAGATCGGTTTCAACATTCATGAGGCCTCAAAACGGCAATATGTTTTTCTTTAACAAAGCGTCAATAATGAAGATCACGGGTTCCTTTAAAATTTTTTTTGTAATTGTACAGAGGAGCCAAGGACGTCGGAGCTTGGGAAATCACGACTGGTTTAGCTGAAAGTGACCAAACCTCTTGGTACATGCTAACGTTGAATTCAGTGGCTCCTTTACCACCATACATCACAGCTGCCTGCTTCACATCCCGTTTATTATAATGCAAACAGGAGCTGCATCATGAAACTGCTGCGAAGGAAATGAAGGAAATGCATTGTTTAAATTAAGATTTGTTAGCAATGAAAGCTTCCTTCGGCAGCACATTAACACTAAAATGGCTATGGGAAGGTCTGTTTCATTTGAAACCAACTTGCTGTTCTCTTTCCACTCTTAAATGTTCTCGGTACCAATCAGGAAAACCGTTACAGTCTAACATGTTTCAATTCAAATACTTTCATTTCAAATGTAGATCCCATACTCCATAAAAATGAGTTGCGTGTCATTTTAGGCACGCAAAATCTCGCGCAGCGCATCATTCTGCCTGTGGGCCATATCCTAGTATCAATGCACACACTACGAAATCAGCTTGCACTTAATGCGTCAGATTGTCTGCTGGGAAGCATTTTAGCTTCGCCCCTGTCATCATCATTCACTTCGTGGAGATGGCGGGATTTTTAAAGACGATAGTCTTTCTTGGGCTACGTATACCCAGAAATTTCGGTCTGTCGGTCTGTCTGTATGTCTGTTTGTCTATCTGTCCGTCTGTCTATGTGTGACTCCATTCAGCCACCTGGCCAAAGTAAGATTGATATTGCGCAATAGTCTTATATAATCACAGCCACATGTAAACGTGTAAGCCCGCTTTATATGTTCATACTTGGCAACTTTGTTGAACAAGAACAAGACTTTACGCAAATATAAGACAGAAAATTAGTACAAAAGAGATATTTACAGTGTTCCTTTATTGAAAAAGTCATGGATGCTTGGTTTTTCGATAGCAAATGATATTTTACATCTACTGCAGAAAACTGCCGCCTCCTGGTGGCATATGAAAAATCACGCGGCAACAGCAACGAAAGGTTAGGTTACACTAGCTAGGTTCCTCGTTCTATTTGGAATGCCCGTGGAGCACACTCAAGCGGCTCTATACACCTTCTAGTCCGCCGCCTCCATTCTCGCGCGTCTCCGCCGTACTGCAGCGCTGGCATCGAGGAACCCGGACTGTAGCAGTGGAACACGGTAAATTCAAATCGCCTTGCACAAACCTTTACTGTGTTTACCTTGGGATGAGCGCGACGGTACAGGAACAACATGAGAGGTGAGCGGGAAAGCAAAGGGGATATTTCCTTGGCAAATGTCTGCGAAGACTATCGTCTTTTGACGACATTTGGAAAGAAAGGAGCAGATACGCGTCCAATTTTTTTCTTGCATAGTTTGTTGTCATTGCAGTATTTAATAGCAGAATCAGTTCTACAAATCACAGAAACGACTCGTTTCACGTTGAAAATACTTGACAAGCGTATGCTGCAAAATTATGGAGCACGTATTGTATTCGAGCATTTTTCGTCACCTTCAAAATAATACCTTTTTTGTAGATTATCAGCACGGCTTTAGGGTAGAGCATTCTTACTCCACTCAGCTGATAGAATTTTCCTATGACGTGTTGCAATCTTACGACCGTGGCCGTGAAACCGACTGTATATTACTGTACTTTCAAACTGGACACATTACTGGACACATCGACCGCCTAGAATCAATTCAGAATCGTGCTGCTCGTTTTGTAACTCATAATTACCAGTTTCCTACAAGTATTACTCAAATAAAGAACTCGCTTGGTTGGCCTAACCTTTCTTTGCGTCGGACACGTTTTCGCATTTGTTTCCTTCGTGATGTATACCTTCAGCGCAATGCCGTTACCAGGAATCTATATTTACTACCACCAAACTACGTATCTACTCGGCGAGATAACCAATTTAAGATAAGAGAAGTAGCTGCGCGCACCTCAATTTTTATGAATTCTTTCTTTCCCCGTTCCATCAAGCATTGGAATCACCTTCCGCAACACGTCATGGGGATGATAAGCGACGATAAAGTTTTTAATTGTTAACCCAGCATTTACTCAGTGAATAGTACTGCGTTGGTGCTTTTCCCTTCTTGCAATGTTTTAAACATCTGTCTTGTATATGCCCTGTTTTAAGCCATGTTTTGTGACTTTTTATGTCGTCTTTCATGCCTTGCTAGCAGTCCTTACCACATATCGTGCAATTGTTAACTGTGGTGCTTATGCCTAATTGTTTTTCATATTGTTGTTTGCTTGTACATTTTAATTACTTCTTTGTAAACTTTTTCCGACTATAGCTTTTCAAACTGTTAAGCGCAATTATTTATGCCTTGTGGGAATGCCCCCCTACTGTAATGCCCTCGGGCGAATGTAGGTACTTAAATAAATAAATAAAAAACAGTAACACACGTTGCACCGCACGGAGGAACAATCGGTTGCAGTGATGAGGCATAAGCGTAACTTGTTGTGTTTAAAGGGTCACTAAAGGCAACCAGCAAGGTGGTTTCAAACGAAAGTCGGACCTCCCCACAGCCATTTCAGCAGTGATTTAGTGCCAAGATGTCTCAAGTGCTGAGAAATCGCTGTTCAAATGCTCATCAAACGTGACGCAAACACGACTACAGTTGCTGTTTGCATCAGAATAAACCGGAAGCAAGTCGAGCAACGGTGATTTATAGCAGTATAGAAGTAAATGAATACAACATTACCACGTACCAAGGACTTTGGTCTGTTTCGTTCAAATCGCTCGTGCTTTCCCAAACTCCCCTGTCATTTCCCATTCGCAAAATGTTTCTAAGCAAAATGTTACTCCATTGGACCCGTGATCAGTTTTTACTTCATGGAAGAAAAACATTGGCCTTTTGAGGCCCCGCAAGTGTTGACGTCCAACGATTTTCTCGTGCGTAGCACGCATGCTCCCTGGGAAAGCGGTACTGCCATCCCCAAGTATGGACCATCGAGCGGCAGCCAAGAACTTGCGCACGTCGAACCATTTAAGCCCTTCCGTTGAAACCGTGTTTTTGCTAGTTTCAAACTTCTTTAAAAAACCCATCTTTAAGAGGGGTATAATAGTGTTCTCTGTGAGCTAATCTATCAACCTAGAGAGACTTCCATTTTAACTTCACTGTCATTAAAAGTTCTGCTGGAGTATATTATGCGGAAGTCATGTCTTTTTTATTGCTACAAAAGCCACGATGGTTAATGTACTGGCACTTGGTTTTATGAAGCGTTTGCATTCCGAATTTAAGTAATGAAATTCGCAGGGAACCTGGCCTAACAATTTTATTACTGTACCGAATTATTAAGTTCATTTCCCCATAGTGTCTGTTTTGTATTTTACGTGTGGGGCATTTTTTTTCTTTTTTGCTTTTTCAGGCAGATATTTCTTTGACTCCATGCCTGCATTCCGTGAAAGGGGAAGTTAGCCTCCACATCAATGGCCAGCGTGTCTTGACTGCATCACTGGAATGGGAGGACTGTGTAGTCTGTTTGCATCGTTCTGGGTTTTCAACACTCAACATCCCAAGAAGGCACAGAAAGCTCTAACGTTTGTGGAACCTGCCTTTTTGGACCTTGCCAGCACCAAACCATGTGTGAAGGATTTAAAACTAATTAATTTTTATCGCCTCAATATCGCTCACTAAAATTTTATTTGTTTTCAATCCTGTAATCAATGGATAGTAGTCAAAAAGAATTGCGTATTATGTTTGTGACTTTTTCTTTTTTCTTTTTTTATCTTTGATGGGCCCTTCTGTATGCTGATAATACAGCTATCTTTTAGTGAAGCAATATGTATTAACGAACTAATATAACTTGAAAGAAATATCTAAATAATGTTGGCAACTCGTGCCAAATGAATCAACGAAAAATATCCGAAAACACGAATTTACTGGCTTTTTTTTCTCACTCTAAAGAAGCTGTCGCGATACCACCCATTCTGTTCTATATATCCTTGAAATTAAACTATCAGACTCGGTCACTTTTCTTGGCGCATTTGTGTCTTTAACAAAACGCACTGGTATTTTCCGCAGCACATTTTTCGTTCTTTATATTACTCATTTATCCATAGCCATCTCATTGCTGTCTGTCTCTTACATCATTTATCTCTTGTGCCTTTACCATCTACAAAATTCTCGTTACCTTTCAATATGAAATCGTTACACAGCTCTCGCTCATTTCACCACCAATTGAAATTTTTTGTTGTTGTTGTAAACCACTGCAACCATTTTTTTCACTTTGTGTAAAGAGTACTGATGCGTAGTGATAAGTTCTGATAATTGCTGACTCGTTTTCGATCCTCAAGTATTATATAATGATTTCACTTAACATGCGGTTGTGTTTGTGCCTATGTGTTTTTCGCATATTTACAGTTCTTGTAGTAATATTGTTTCTACAGTTTTTCAACTAGCACACAGCTCTCGCTCATTTCACCACTAATTGAAAGATTGTTTGTTGTTGTAAACAACTGCAACCATTTTTTTTTACTTTGCGTACTGGGTACTGATGCGTACTGATAAAATTCTCATAAGGTATGACGCGTTCTCGTTGCGCAAGTATTATATAATGATTTCACTTACCATGCGGCTGTGTTTGTGCTTATCTTTGTTTTTCGCGAATTTCCAGTTCTTGTAGTAATATTGTTTCTACGGTTTGTTCAACGAGTATTGTATTGCTGTCTTTCATTTCTGACTGGCGAGGGGTTTTGCAATGAACCATTTGTGCTTTCTTATAGGAGGTCGCCCTAATTTTTTATTTCGAAACCTCCTTGCGTACACCATGTACCATGTAATCTTTTATGGGAAAATTTGTTTGAAATAAACCTGACACTGAGAAAAACCGTGTGAAATCAGTACTCCCGCAGGGAACTAGAAATTATCCCTTGTGGCCTTGAAAACCTCCTTTCGGAAGGCCTACAAAACCACCGAAACTTCCGTAAAACTCCTTTCAAAAGAAATATATGCTTCCCTTGAACCTCCTAAAAACGCCCCTAAAATAACATAAGTACTTCCCGAGCGAGCGATAATAGGCTCCTATTCAACTGCCTAAACATTTCATAAAGATCACTTAAAAACTACCTTCGAAAGGAATGAATACTTCATTTTGATCTCCTTAAATTCTCAAAAACATTTCTTAACAATCCCTAAATACCTCTTTTCTATCACCTAAAAACGCCCTGTTTTTGAGGAGGTAAACAAAACCTCCCTGTTTCATGTAGTAAAAAAACTCCTACAAGGAGGACCACTAGAGGACAAGAGAAAAAGAACCTCTAGGGAGTATATGGAAGGAAAAAAAGTTAAGAGTGTAACCCCTTTCACTGGTACCCACCCCCCACAAATAACCTAAACGCGGGTATGTGACAGAATGGAAGTGCGTGCTAGGAGTGTGTGCAAAGAGGGAGACGTTGGGATAGGGAACGCAAGACAGGCTGGAGATCGGGTGCCCTCAGAAAGGCGACAATCACCCCAGGGGGATGACTATAGAGCAGCATACTTCGCCAACTCTGCCGGCACAGCGAAGCCCGCACAGTAAGGTGTGTAATCGATAATGTCTAGGCACTCGATATTTGGGACGGATATCCTGGCCATCATTCGCACCACCGGGGCGCAGCACATCCTCAAGAAGACCAACCGCTCCTCCAGCATGTCGAGGCACCCATGCAAGGTGCGGGGGAGCCTCGACTGGCCCCAGGTTTTCCGGGACACCACGGGGTCTGGTGGGCCTTCCGTTCGAGCCAGTCAAGGCTGTGGCGAAAGAAGATCCGAACTACCTTAAGAGCACCAGGCACCCCTTCTGGGGATGTCGTCCGTGAAGTCAACGTTTCTACCATAGATGCGCCTGACGGAGCACATGTAGAACTGTGAAGCAGGTCTTTTTTGCCTTCGTGACATTTAGCCTCTTCTAGAACTGGGGTTGTTTCTCCCGGGATTATTTCTTTTTTTTCCCTTTTTTTAAAGAGTGTGTTTAGTGTCGTCTTTTTTGGCGCGTTCTCCTTGTATCCAGTTTCTTCAGCCCTTTCATAAATGTTTGCGGCTTCTCTTGAGACCCGCGTGGTCTCTGGTGCGTTGCCTGTCACGTGTGCGCCATCTTGTTGTTTATTCACAACCAAACCCTGATATTGTTGTACCGACAGTGTTTAGAAACGTTATTCTTTCATGGGCTCGGTAAATGGGGAAATTTAGGTCTGTCTGTCTGTCTGTCTGTCTGCCTGTCTCTCTGTCTTTCTGTCTGTCTCTTTGTCTTTCTGTTTTTCTGACTGTCTGTCAATCGCATCCGCAGTCTGGCGAAAAGTAAAGGAACACTTGAACCACACGTTTATATAGGCAAAGTTGTGCGAATAACAATCTTGAGCATACTTAATGCGGTTGAACAGTTTGAGTAAAAAGAAAACACTTTGATGGAAGTGATTGTAGTACCGGAGCGGCAGAGAGATTTTGAACTTTAGAAAAACCTGCCAGACAGAAACAGGTAAGCCTAGACATGTCAATAACAGCATCAACTGGCAGTAGCCACTAACGTTGGTAGAGCATCATAGCAAAATGCGTAAAGCCAGAGACGCCTCTAGGTATGCGGCGTTTGCCGAGTAACCCTTTACAGACTACCCAATGTCCAACAGCCTCGGATTGAAGGGGTAGACCATCCAACCTGAAAGAAAGGAAGCAGCAACGGAGGGCAACGGTGATCAACAATGAAAAGTCCAAAGCCTATACCACGCATGCCGATGTAGCACGGGGACACAAACGCGAGCCGCCATAGAGCGCACGTCTAAGAGAAGACAGTGTTGCTGCGACGGCGTGGCGATCGCTATGGCAAGAGGAATGGTAAAAGGTGGAAGCGCACTCGACCTCTGTTGGAGTTTCACATATTTTTGTAGATCTCGGAAGGGCGATGGTCGCGAAGGGGGTGTTGTGCATCGACAGAGAACTCCCCTACACCGTGCTTATTTTATGGACAGCGAGATTGGTTGTGGCCGGGTGCTGCTCAATAGCAGCATAGCGAACCACGACGGGGTTTTCACCGAAAGTAGGTTTTCCAAAAGTTGGGGTGGTCACCGCATGTTCAAGCGTAGCTGACATTTGATGGAAGCACGGAGCCTCCTGGTGCTGAAGTTCAAGCGGGCGAGGGCGACAAACCGCAGCCGCATGGGCCTTGGCTTCGGACTCGCAGGGAGTTTCTGGCGTCAGGAGGTTCCCAGTCCTGCGGCTGCATTACTTCTCTAATGGCTGCCGTGAGAGGAGCAACCAGAGACGTCGTTGGGAAGAACTTCCTTTGCCCTTCCGGACTACTGCGCGGGTGGCCTCTCTTAGTGTATCAACACAAATGCGCATTCCGTGCGTGCTTTCGCATCCACCACTGCAAGCAATAAACTTTCATACTGCGTAGCACGCGCTTTAAGGACCTTCTCAAACGGGCTAGCAGCGTCCACGAATTCGAAGACGGTGTGGCGCGCAAAACGGGCAAGCCCAGCAAACGTTTTTTTTTCACTCCACGCATTGGAATGCCTAACTTTTGGAATGCCATTTCAATTGCAGCTCGCCGGAACAGTCTCTTCACCTCTTTCCAAACACAACACTTTCGTTAGGGTGTTGCGTACGCTTGTCCAACAAGACTGCCACCCGCTCTTTCTGCTTAACTGTATTGAATGCAATTAAAATTGCGTAATTAAACCTTGACTAAGTCGAAACCTGAGCCGTAATTTAGGACTTACGGGACCATGGTGTAGACTAGGATTATGTAAAAATGGTAGAGGATATTTACATTTGGTCCACAGCTACCATCATGCTCTGTAAAGGGAGCAGTACAATACCTATAAGGAAGGGTGTCAGACCAGAAAACACAATCTTTCCAATGTTATTCACAGTGTCTTTACAAGAACTATTCTGAACATTAGATGGGAAACAGGTGGGAGTAACTATTAATGGAGAATACCTCAGTAACCTAAGATTTGCTGATGATATTGCCTTGTTAAGTAACTCGGGAGATTAATTGCAAAGGGTGCTTACCGCACTGGATAAACAGAGTAGAATCGTGGGCCTGAAAATTACTATGAAGAAAACAAATGTAATGATCGATAACCTCGGGACAGCACAGTTATTTGAGATAGGTGATGAGGCCGTAGAAGTTGTAAACGAATATATCTACTTAGGCCAATCTGTGACCCCAGATCTCAACCATGAGGCGAAGATGACTAAAAGGATAAGAATTGGGTGGTGCGCAACCGGCAGGTATTCTCAGATAATGAGCGGCATCCTGCCATTGTCCATTAAGGCGAAAGTTTATGACAGCTGCATCTTACCAGTACTCACCTACGGGGCAGAAACTTGAGGCTCACTAAGAGGGTTCAATCTAAATTGAGGATGATTCAGCGAGCAATGAAACGGAAAATGATAAGTGTAGCACTAAGGTAGAAGAAAAGAGCGGAGTGGATCAGGGAACATACTCGTGTTATGGACATATTACTAGAAATTAAGAATAAATGGACGTGGGCTGGGCATGTTGTCCGAAAGCAAGATAACCGTTGGTCATTAGGGGTGATGATTAAAACCTTGATAGTACTCTTGGGAGCAAGCTACGTTTTTCTACAAAATTGTGCTGGATCTTCAAAGTAAAAGAGCACATGTCTGCGAGCCTCGTCGTCGCCTCAGCGGTTAAGCAACATGAACTATTCCACTTTCTCCAACCAGTCTTCGCAAGCCTCCAATATGACCCCTGAAAGATAATCCATGTCGTGATGGACCATTTTGCGAAGTGGCCGGTCCCTACAAACAAATCGCAGTCATCCCGCCACCTACGTGGGTAAGGGGAGAGCCCATGATATTGCAAGCAACGATTTCCTTGGGTAGCTTGTTTTCGACCGGTGGCAGCAATTTCGACAGGAATACACTTCTCTGGCCGTCATGACCCATTCCGGCATACCTAAGCCCATCCTGCCTTGTGTTTAGCAAAGTTAAAAAACGACATAACTCGTCACATGCCTTTCTGCCAAACCTGTGTCCAGCCATTCCACAATAATGAACGTAATGAGTAAAAACGTTCCTAAACTTTTGGGGTACAAAACTGTGGAAAGCAAATGTATACGCTGCATCATCTGCATGCGAAATACAACGCGCAAGGAGAAAATTCTCAGCTAACATGTATAAGATAAACACAGCTGTTGCTCATAGGTTCAGCGCCTTGTGTCGGTTGTGCTCAACATCGTTACGGCAAAACCCGTCTGCTGGCGATTTTTCTGCTGAGCAGCGTAACTCAGTGTGCCCAAGCTTCCACGGTGGCCACGACTGCCCGAACTTCCGCGTCTAAAACTGACTTCTGCGGGGTGCCTCGTAGCGCATCAGCGACATCATCCTGCGACCCCTTCCTTTGCTACACGGAAAAATATTAGGGCGGTAGCGTAAGCACGCAGCGCGGATGACGTTCAAAATTATTCTTAAAATGCTGCAGCCATGTAAATGTGTTGCAGCCTATCTGATTCATCAAGGACGCACCGCTTAAATACAAGCCAAATTTTTCAGGACAAACATGATTGACACACGCGTCCGGACTGTGTTTACTACTCCACTCATTACCCGTAGTAGTTATTATCGCAATCCTTACGTACACAGACGTTCACTGAAAAAGTCAACATTTCGACCGAACTTTTATTTCTTTCACTGTCATTAAAACTAAGACACGGAAAATAAAATAATACAGGCCACTTTAAGCCTCTCTAAGGTTAGATGATTATGCATCAAACATTTTCCTTTTACTCCGAAGTACGGCATGGCTGTTATTCTGGGTCGAGACAATAGTTATTCATTTGTCATTGTGAGGAAGGTATTTTTATGCGTGGTTTATTTGACCAAAGCTACATTTATTTTAAAGGAAAATAGGTATATTCATAGATTTCTTTTGTGCCTTGCCATGTCTAATTTATGTACAAAACAGCATTTTTTTGAGAACATATTCCTGCCAAAAATGATTCCTTGAGTACGATTAGGGGGAAGGGGATTGGCAACTAGCAAGCTTTATTTTTTTTTTACTTTTCATAAGTGACATTATTCATCAGGGCAACGTGACTGCCGCAATTTCAGATTGTGTTTCGGCTCTTGCTCGGTCAATGAGCCCGAAAACAGCATTCGGGTAATTAAAAACATGCGTCAATGGCGTTCGCCCTCGATCCAGGGATGGCAACAGCTGTTTTGTCAGTTACATTCTAACCGACGGTTCTCTCATCCCGCCTATTTTTCCGCGAAGTCAATTTGTAACACATGCTGGGGTCGTATTGTGTTCACCGGACGAGGTCACTCAATGAACAAAAGCCAACATTTTGTGGTGCCTGCACGACGTAGATGCAGGTACTTTTCTCTATGCTATGATTCTGCTCATTCCAATAAAATATTATAGATAAGCATTGCCCTTTCCACTGCAATACCTATACCTAAGGCTTACTATGTTTATTTCCTGGCAGTCACTGCACTTTTTTAATTGCACCTGTGCCAATCTTTCGTCATTGGCATGATCGCTGTTGACAGTAGGGCAGCAGTATATAATGTCTGGCGCCGGGCTCCATCTGTACCTACAATTCGAGAAATATTTGGCTTGGGCTAGCAGAGCAATTTTGTTTTGGTGAGTGGAGTGTTACAAGTAGTTGCTGCAAGACTATCGGGTGTGCGATTTTTTTTCTCGTGGTTGAAATTGCCTTAGTGGAATTTTTACCGTTAAGTGGAATATTTGAAGGATATGTATATCGCTACTGAATATATAGAGGATGTCCCTACTATCATACACCAAGCTTTAAAAAAACGTGCAATGGCGATACTCGAACAAAACTTAGCGCATAGTGTTTGCAGTACTGTTGAGAAGCGAACAGTATTTTTTTTTTATTGAGAATAATTATTTGTAATGAAATATCTAACTCAAGAATTACCTCAATGACACTTCAGTGATTAGGACAGGACTTCTCGACTTAGATAATAATTATAAAGAATTGGTTAAGTCACATAAAAATGCTGCCTGCTTCTGCACAGTACTGCAAACATTACGCACTAGGTTTTCTTCGGGTTACGCCATTACTCGTTTTATAAATCTTGGTGCAAGATAGCTGGGACACCTTGTATAGCAGCAGAATAACTTTGCGTAGCATACTCAGTGAACATGTGACAGCAAGGTGATTATGTGTATTCCGAGTCTGTGTATTCCACCTCATAATAAAACTGTGCATTCTACCTGTTTTTATTCAACAGAAGACGCACCATGCTTCGTGTTTTTGGACTACCGATTCTGCTTCTCTTCGCTGTCATCCTCGGTAAAGATCCTTATGTTTTAAGATTTAATGTGAAAATCACTTCTTTGCCATTTAGTTCAATTCGAAATTTTTGTGTCGCTATCATTTCTTTTACAAGTAGAGCAGACTATGCCAATATCACTAGTCGGCCGCCTCTACGAACGAATTCATTAAGCGCATTTTTCTCTGTCCAAATATTATGCAGACCGGTAGCAGAAAATTTGTACCGCGTTTGTTTTAAGCTGTGAACTTGTTTAAAACGACATTTTTTTTTTCAGAGGGAGGCCATATTTTACAAAGAATTAACAGCAACCTCCACTCCTATTACTTAAACTTTTTAAAGGAGGCATTTTTTCAGAACCTAGACCATCGCTCAAAATGAAGGCACTCTAAATTTATGCGCAAATTAGAAAAAACACTACAAAGGGGAAGTTACGTTAAACCAGAGCAGTGATGGTGAATAAAGGTTATTCTACCTGGCTGGTTAGCTGCAAGTTTTGTTTTGTATACTAAAAATGTCTCAACTTATTCGCCATGTATTCCAACAGTGGCCGCCCACCCATATGGTCGTTTTTCGAACTATTACCGGCCATAGAAAGTTTGATGTGTCCAGTCCTACATATAATAAAAAAAACAAGGCCTAGCTAAAAAAAATGCAAAAAGGCAAAGCGCTGAAAGTGCTCAGAGTGCTCAGAGTAGTTCACAAATTGCTGCACTTGTCTTTTGTGCATCGTAGCTCTACAGTCTTAAACACTTTTTCAGTGGCCAAACTGACTAAGTGTGTTTCTTGTATTTTCTGCAAGTTTTATTTAAAATATTAGTGATGTAGAGCCTTCACTAAGCAATGGTTGTGAAAAAGTTGACTATTGTGGTTTGTGTAACAATCGTTGTCGAATTCCTAGAAAGGTGCCCAAAAATAAATTCTTACTATAAAATACGTGAACTCAAGCTCTCTACTGAGGGTTTTGCCGAATGTCAATACAATTGAACTACACGGCTACCTTTACCATTTTGAACGTGGCTTTGTAGTAGATAGTTTTTACAACTGCATGGCGGTTTCTTGTCTTTAAACAGCCTTCCTCGCAACTCCAAGTGCAGCCGCCATTGGTGCAGTGAGGGGCAACAATGGAATTGGAGGCGGCCGAGCTGAAGAAGAAATTTCCCGTGCCGACGAAAGGGCTGCAGAAAAGTAATGAAGAACAACTGGTTCAAAATAGAATAGCATCACGTGGTTGGAAGAAACGCCAATAAACGTTTGAGGAAAATCTTTCTGTATTCTATATATATATCTATTAGCAACTGTGGGTCACTATTGCTCGCGAATTATAAGGGTTTATTACGTTCACTTGATTTCTGCCGGTCTACAACACAATTTCTGTAGTATAAATGGTGTTGGTGGGGCTTTACAAAAGAACAGTGGGAAATCGGCACGTGGCATCGCTGACGTCTTGGGATGTCATTATCCAATTAATTTCAATAACAGCAGAAATGGCGTTGCGCATCTCTTTGCCTTCGTTATGCGGTGTAGTGGTTTGTCTTTGCTTGTGTTAATCAGCTCATGCAGCCAAGCATAAATCAATGCATAGTTAAAACCTTTAAAGCCGAGAAAGGCAACTATTTGATATAAAATTTGCGTCAGCACATAGAAGCCCGAAGCAATGCAAATGCTATCAATAAAACGATCCGGTGTTCATAGGAGTTAGTTATACGAAAACGGATACTCTACACGAAAACGCCATTCCAGCATGCTCAGCAGTTACAAGGGGATATCAGACACGCCCATCCCGAGAGTGCAGTGCCTTAGACCAACAAGGTCCCAGTGCTCACAGGTTGGAGTTAAATCACCATCCAAAACAACAGATAACAAAGAACTCTGTTAAATGAACATAAATTTCAAGAAAAAGCTCGTATTAATATAGTCTGTACAAGCCTTGAAGTCACACAGACATGACAGAGCCTCAGACATCTGCAAATAAGGCATAATATTGTCACTTAGACAAAGACGAATAGGCCTAATCAAACTGACTTATTTGGGGCACACTTGGGCCCGTAGACAAGAGAACAAAAAAGTGACTTTGCTCGCTGCTCAGCGTCTCACACAACCCACACGCCCAACGTCTTCGTCAACCTCCGTCCCGCACGGGGCGGTCCAGTCCACTTGGTGATCATGCGAAGGGTGGCCGGGTGTATAATTGATGGTTCGCGCGTCGCGGCAACACCGGCGTGCGCCTGTGGGACGCGCTTAGCTCTGAGGCGTTTGGCGAGCATGCGGCATTATTCCCCTCTTAATTAAGGAAAGCATCGACCCGATGCTCAACTAATAGGCACGTAATAACTCGAATGCCTTGGAGAGACCCGGCGTGGAGACGGCGACCTTGATTGATGGTGTTGCAGTGAGAGTACGGGGCACTTTTGTGCAATGTACTCTGCAATGGCCTGGTGTCTTTGGCCAGGACGCGGTCGAGGAGAGTCGATGGCAAAGCCCCGCAGTCCGAGTCGTCGGTAACGACACTCCCTGTACAAGTGTCCGGCTTCGCCACAATGGTAGCAGACAGGCTGCAAATCCGGAGTGCGCCACAAATCCGTCTTCCTTCGTCGGTCCCCAACGTACGCAGCCGACTGCGCCGACTGCAAAGGCATGCGGGGTCCGGGTACAGAGTACAGCGAAGGAGCTGTTGCGGAGTGCGCCGACTGCACGGAGATGATGGGTCCGGGGTACACAAAAGGAGCTCCTGCGATAGCAGGACGCCGGAGAGCGTCTGCATAGCTCATATGCAGAGGGTCGGGAACCATCTCTGGTGGATCAGCATGGACAGGAGGCGCTCGCAGGGCGTGTTGCACCTCGTCACGAACGACGCTAGCAATAGAACCAATGGAGGGTTGGCGGATGTCGCGGAGGTTTTGTAGTTCCTCGCTGACTATTGAGCGAATCAGCTCTCGAAGTGCATCAGGGTTCTCGAGCGCGTTGCCAAAGCCCCCGGAGTGCGACGCGAAATTAGCTTGGCGCTCATGCAGGCTTGCACGCTGCCGTAGCGTTCTTTCTATCATAGTAGCTTCGGTAATAAATTCCCGCACAGTCTTGGGCGGGCTTCGAACAAGGCCTCCGAACAGCTGTTCCTTTACCCCACGTATCAGGTTTCGTACCTTTTTTTCTTCGGCCATTGCGGAATCAACCCTTCTGAAGAGGCGTTCCATGTCTTCCGCGTACATGGTCACTCTTTCATTCGGGAGCTGAACCATGGATTGCACCTCGCGCTCGGCGTTCTCTCGGCGGTCGCTATTTCCATGTGCTTGCAAAAACTCGCTTCGAAATTCCGTCCACGTCTTTAACCTCCGTTCATTGTTCTCAAACCACGTGCGGGCACCATTTTCTAGGCTGAAGTACACGTGTCTTCACTTCGCCGCGTCTTCCTACTGATTAAAGGCAGCTACTCGTTCGAACTGGTCTAGCCAGTCTTCCGCGTCTTCGAATAGTGCGCCATGGAACGATTTCGGATTGCGAGGGTTTTGGAAATTGATGGGGGGGGGGGGGGAGATGGCCATACCTTGCTACTGGGTTTGTGGTGCACCGGTCCTAGCTCTGGTTTCTTGGAGAAGTCCAAACTCTGGCGACGCTCTTTGAAGGCGCCGGCGCGCCCGGTGAACGGGAGTTTCCACAAGAAAAGGATTCGAAGTGCTCGCGTTGCGGCTCTTCGATGGCGTTCGAACCATGGGATAGGAGTACCCCGCACCTACACCAGTTTGTCACGTAGACATAGACGAATAGGCCTACTCAAACTGATATATTTGGGGCGCACTTGGGCCCGTAGACAAGAGAACAAAAAAGTGACCTTGCTCGCTGCCCAGCGTCTCACACCACCCGCGCGCCCAGCGTCTTCGTCAACCTCCGTCCCGCACGTGGCGGTCCAGTCCACTTGGTGATCCTGCGAGGGGTGGCCGGGTGTATAATTGATGGTTCGCGCGTCGCGGCAACACCGGCATGCGCCTGTGGAACGCGCTTAGCTCTGAGGCGTTTGGCGAACATGCGGCAATATCCAAACCGTTGCCGACCATATTACAAGAGGAGAATGAATGTTCCAGGACACCCGTGTACGGCCGAAGTACGGCCCCCGGAGGACCGCCGAGATGCGGTAAACGGACTCCAGCCGGTCTAAAGCTGCCGGAAATACGGAGATGCTATGGGCATTGGAGTTCAGCCACAGTACGTTAACTGTACTGAGGCCGGTCACTGCATGAGGCGCAACCAGATGACTCAGTCGCGCTGTGCAGCAGTAGGAACCCAGCATTTTGGGTCCACTGCAAACACATCAAACTAATCGCGCGCGCAACCACCAGCCATCCCGCCTTCAGCGCGAAGCGTCAGTGGACACCAAAATTTATTTATTAAACACCCAGGCAGCACGAGCATGTGCGGCCAATCTTTGCCCAAAGAACATGGGCCAGCCCTTTTCCTCCGGGCCAATCTTCGGCCAAAGTGTTTGGCCCTTAGTCCAAAATGGTCCTTGGCCGTGTTAGGCTGGAGCTAGGCTGTCACTTATTGGCCAATCTACTATGGCCGCTAATATCATTGGCTGACCGACCATTGGCCAAAGAAGTATGGCCTACTATTGGTCAAGCATATATGGTCTACCATGGCCGAGCATGTATGGCCTACCATTGGCCCAGCGTGTATGGCCTACAATTGGCCTGATTCAGATTATTCTCTGCACGCCAGAGAAAGCCCGTCCAAGGCTGCTGCCGTGCATGTTCTACAGCAGGCCGTTAACCTTGGAATAACATTGAAAGTATATATTTGATAAATTTTAATTGCATTAAAAATGCTCATAACATATAATTTTAAATACGTCCAAAATGCATTAGTAATGCATTTTAAATACTCAGAAGATACTGCTTCAAATATACTCAAAATGTGTTACTAGTGTATAGTAAATAAAATCATGAATAGATTGAGAGATGCCTTGCAATGTGTCTTAGGGGGAATTGTTAACGTTCAACTAGAAAATTTCATGTTGTGGTTTCGAAAAGTTTTATAGGCTCTAGCCTCAAAATATGCTTCATTGTGGAAATGTAAACCGGCCGTGCTCTGATTGCGGGCCAGCAAATAACTGAAAAGAACAGCATGTATGTGCATAGATTGGCAGTTTTAAAGTTGTTTATTGTACAACTCAGCAAAGTGGCTAATTTTGCCATTACTAAGCAGCAGGAGTGAATGCCTTTCAGCCACCTCTGCAGCCAGCACAGATGCAGCGTTGTGCATCAGAGTCCTCGTACTTCGGATTCTCCGCGCGGGAAATTTCACTAGCACCTGCAGTTAAAAAAAAGAACACAAGGGAAAATATTAGAGAAACATTTCTTTTTTAGAGGCAAATAAATGTCAAATCAATCAGGCCTTTTTTCTAGCCGTACCAACGTTCCTCGTGAGCAAGGATTTTTTAGTTTCCCCTTCAAAGAAAAAAACCGTCATAAAAACAATGACCCTTTGAAGGATGTAAGGCAATGTATGTAATGATAAGCATAGTTTATACCGTCTTGCGGCAGCGACATTGGATCTTCAATACCATTATAAAGAAAAGATGGTGTTTGGGGGGAGGCTTATGTATGGAGATTGTCTAGGGATAAAAATTAGAGAGAATTAGTACAAAAAAAGACATAGCTAACAACGTTACCAAACATGCAACAGCGTTCTTAGCATTACGCTGCTTCTCTTTCTTAGGCGCTTGAGAGTTAACTTGAAATGCTGGCCATTCTAGTTTTTCACTAACTTGGACAAAACTGGTCCGTGACCTCACAGGACGCTAATAACACAAGATAAAAAGTAATCTTATTAACTATAATTATTGTTATGTGTTCCGCATTTCGGCGTCAACTTCTTCAGACATTGCGTGCTAAAGAAATACTGCGCAGCAAAACAGTTTAAAATTGCATGGGCAGGATTCTAGTTGAAAGCTTACATAAAAGTCATTAGATTAGCGTAAGCACTCAACAATGCCTTCAAAGGAAAGGCAAAGTAAGTTTACTTCGAAAAAAAAAGAAAACTTTTAAGCCTCCCTTGAAATTACAAGCTCTGATATGGTAGGCACCTACCCGAACCGATTAAAACAAGATAAACAAGAAAACGTGTATTTTTGCTTACACACATATGTAATTTTCTTGCTCTCCGCCCCACATCACCGGCAATTTTATACTTTTTGCTGTACACAGATAACGTAATCATTTACTTAGGGAGCAACGCAGAAAATAATTATAAATGCTCGCGTCGTTAACATACAAAAAACAGATAAACAGCTGTGATTATCAGGGACCATCAAGTAAAAAGTAGTGGCTTCATAAATACTGGAGACACCTAAAAGAAACTCTTTAAGTTTACCCTTTAGACGCAAATGAGCAACTTCGGCTGCTAAACACAAACAACCGCCAAGCAGCCCACGCGCACCCCTCTAGACTTGCTGTTTTCTGGTGCCTATGGGCGCATTTTTGAAATTATCACTTGACCGCGAGCGGCCTAAGGGCCCCTCTGAACGCGCACACGTGTTCGTGAATGCAATACAAAATTAATACAGCCAGGAGAGGAAAAGTTGCTAGGAAACACAAAAGAGGAAGGGTGGAACGTCTTGAAGTTGCACGTAGTTTCGGGGGAGCGATCCAAGGCACAAAAAGAGACGAACCCGGCCGGGCGACCCGTTCTGGGAATCCATGGGTCTCGTGCCGGGAACTGCTTGCCCCCCTCGCAGCCCCCCTTCCTTCTCCGTCCTTCCTTTTCTGGTTCTTGGTTCTGGGTGGCCATAGGAACGGAAAGTGATTGTAACTTAGCGGTGACTCTCATACAGTTTGTCTTAGATGGACAAATCATTTAGGTCCCTGGGCATGGAGCACTTATTGTCGCTACAGCCAATTGCACCGCAGAATACGTGGGTGGCTTTTAACACATTTCGTCACTTCCAAACATACGGCATAAACTCTTTCATGGGTTTAGTCCACAGAATGGCGACATGCGACAGACCAAAATCGCGAAGGCTACTCGGCTTCTCGCCATATGGCCCAGGCATGCGCATTAGTCGGATGCATGTATGCCACAAACTGGGTTCCTTCCCCTTACGGCGGCTGCTGTGTACATGCGCCGCTGTGAGCGGCTGCTGCGAACAGAAAAAAAAGCTGCGTCCCTAATACACTGAATGATTGTAGGCTGCGATACTTATGTAGTGCAGGTGGGAAACCTCTTTCCCTCTCACACTCTGTTTGTAGGGTTTAACGCGCCGGCGCTACACAGGGGATGAGGCGCGCCGTGGTGGAGGGCTCTGGGTTAATTTTGACCACCTGGGGATCTTTTACGTGCGCCGAAATCTCGAACACACGGGCGTTTTTGCTTTTCTCCTCCATCAGAAAAGCGGCCGCCGCAGCCGGGAATCGAACCCGCGTCCTCGTGCTCAGCAGCGCAACGCCTTAGCCACTGAGCCACCGCGGCGTGTCGATTTTGCTTTTCGCCTCTATCAGAAAAGCGGCCGCCGCGGCCGGGAATCGAACCCGCGACCTCGTGCTCAGCATGAATACACTTCGCAAATTTTTCAAGCGCGTAAACAAGGACGCCGGATTTTCTGTAAACCGGCTGTGCTAAAAACATTCCTGGCTGTTATGTGTTTACTGCTGGTGTTAGTCCTCAATAAGCTCAGACCAGAATAACTCGATCTACAAGGAAACTCGTAGCAACAGTCCCCAGGCCACTCAGCAGGAAACGAGCTAAAAATTAGGCGCAAAAAGGAAAGCAATAAACTCCGTTTTTTTACGTCTCCTTGCTGTTGTTGATTTGTGAATACATTCCTTTGCACGGAGTAGTTACGGTAGCAAAATCTTGCTCGCGTTGGAGGTAAGCTTAACAACCACGTACGCATTTCATAAAAGGCGTTAACACTGTTTGATTGCAAGGCAAACATACATCGACTAATTGTTGTGCGACACCGTACGCGCAAATAGCTGGTAAATTGTGCTTACATTGGCTAGACTGCAATCCTGGTAAAAACGCCGCTGCAACGCGACGTCCAAGCAGAGACTCCGTCCGCACGACGACCGCGCATTGAGGAGTCCGAAAACTTGTAACACCACAAGACAGGCAAAAGAAACGCAGCGAGGGCAGACAAAATGTGAGAAGGGGTGCGCGACTCACCGCACGTACCGGGCACAGGGGAGGAGGTAGTGAGCGGGAGTGAGAGGCGCCGACCTGCTCGTCCTCGCAAGCATAGCCGGCGGTGTCCATCTAAGGCCAATATTTTTCAGAAAAAGAAAATTTTCAAAGCGTCCACAGCGAGACCGCCGTAACAACGCTAGCAAACTGCAAGTGCTTTCATGCATATATATACTCGTTGAGTTAGATGTTTTTGCTTTGCCGATTGCGTTGGTACACCGCCGCTAACATGTTTGTACACCGAGTTTTTATGCCTGCCCTAGACAGCGCAGTAAGTGAAAGTATCTCCCTCAGTTTCTTTTATTATACGTAAACATTAAGGAGAAATTCGCAGTACGTTTATTCATTTGAGATGTATTTTATCCGGCAATTAAGATATGCTTTACGTGAATCTTACGATGCAGCAACTGAAGCAGCCCCTGTAGTGTACTCAAAATGTATTTCGTCAAAGCTTTTTTAATACCTTTAAAAGGTATTTTCAATACATATTTTTCCTGCATTGATAGTGTATCTGTACCATGTTTGTTTCACAAACGTAAAATGCATTAAAAATATATTTCAAATATATTCGGAGTATATTTCTGTGCTTCAGGACTTTTTAAAGTTTACTCAGAGGGCTGCTCTAAATGTAGTTAAGTCAGCGTATTTTTATATTTACAGTGCATTTACACCGTGATCGTTTCGCTGGTAGAAATACAGTTTCAATATATAGGCCTCCTGCGCTGCCCAGGGGGCGCTGCGCAAGCGGCTTCCGGGCAGTACTTCCGGGTAGTACAAAGCTGCGCGGGTCCCATAGGATCCCGTATTGACAGAAGCAAAATGAGCTCGACGTTCCCGATTATTTTGCGCCGTGGTCACCAGCCCATCCCCGACGCGTCCGATCTATTTGAGCGATCAACTTGGCATTAGCGGAAAAAGCTTTGCAGCGCTAAACACGTTTACAGCGCCGACGAAAGTGCCGGGGCCGTGACGGCGTCTGCTACTCGCAGGTTCACCGATCGATGGTCGTACGAAGTGAAATTTTAAGTGATATTTCTAGTTTAAACAAATACTCTAGGTGACAAAAACTTCTCAAAAACAGCCGATAAAAAAAGAAGAGTGACGCAATCGGCGATGATTGCGCTTTAAAAAGCCAGCGAGTCCGGCGGACCGCAGGCTCTCCTGCTGCGGTGCGCCGCTCTTTTGCGTACCTGCACACTATACGTGCACTTTGATTAAACAGTGTTCGTTTGCGTCGCCGTTACGAATACATGGTGCAGCGTTAGATTGCCGTTTTGTTGCGTGTCTCAGTGACAAAATGCCGCGACCGTCAGAAGCGTGAAATCTCTTTTGCGATTCCGAAATTAGTGGCCGTAAAACAAAGTGGTCGGGTGAACTAAGAGGCCACTCGCTTTCCTTGTTTGCTCTCACTTTACGTAATTACGCTCTTGCAGCATACATTCCCAGTTCGCACTTAATAGCCTAGAATGAGGGTCAGCAACGGCCGAGTTCCGTGCAGCCGACACGGCGGAGGGCTGGACGGCAAATCGGGTGGGAGGAGGAGGGGGGCTTTGAATGCAAAGAGAAAAAATTCATCGAATTTCTAATAATATTTGACAATAATCTGGCGAAGTGTGAAGAACTGGAGGACGCCAATTCTCTGTTCTTGCCTCGCTGTCTAACGCCATTTGAAGTCAAAACTGCAGCGTGTCGGCGTTCAGATTCGACGACCCCTGCACTAGAAAACCAACACAGTCAGTGATGGTCGTATGTAAATATTCGGGGCCTCGCGCCGTGTATGCGGCTGTGTTATGTTATGCTGTGACATGTCTGCAGGCAGCGGGCGTGTGATTTGGTGCATGTTTTGCGTCCCTTAATAGCGCTTAATTTGTTTATTTGGCGCTATTGCCCCAGCTACTCGCTAGTATACATGTGTCCTGCCGTTCGTAAATCGTGCGGCGTAAAACGTTACACAAGAATCATTTAGTTTGCGAAAATACGAAACAAAATTTCCACTCGTTTCAAAGACGGTGCCAGGCCAGCAGTGTCAGCTGAGTCGGCTGCGCAATTCTTGCGTTCGCTTGCATGCTGCCGCTGAATCAACCTTTTGCAGTTACCTCAGGATATAGGATGAGAAGCGTTCCGTGTTTATGCTACTCATGAACTTTCCTTTGTCGACCACACGCAAGAAGAAAAACTGTAACTGTCGTCAAACAGTTAAACCACCCGACCTGGCGATACTGTCCCACGCCGCGACCACCGCGACAGCTCGCTCAAAACAAAGCCGATAAATCGGCTTCTTTTAGCGGATATTATTTTGTTTAGCCTCTGCAACTACTTTAAGGGCTATTTCATACAGTATGCAGTCATTTAAACACGCCACAAAGCGCCACAACCAACTTTCACTCTGGCTTGTAATTGAAACACATGGAGGGCGGCGAGGGTCGTCTGCTTTTGTACTACCCAGAGGCGTCGGCCGCTAGGGGCGCTGCATGTCGCCAAAACTCCAGCGCAGGAGGCCTATTCTGAATACCTTAAGCACGCATTCGTCAGGTTCAGTACATTCTTAATCTGTTTGAAGGGTATGTATTTTCAATATTTAGTAAAAATTGCGAAACTGCAATTTTTAATGCACTTGAAATGCGTGTACAAATACAAAGCATATTTGAAGTGCACTTCAAGCTTACTCGTGGGTATTTCAAACGCATTACTTTTAGCTTATGGCCCTTATCCTCCCTCTCTCACCCCTCCTCTTTCCTCAGTTGCACTCAGCCCGACGTTTCAGCAGACAGTAGACTTTCGATTGATTGATCGTAGCGTTTAACGCGCCGACGCAACGCAGGCGATGAGGCGCGCCACAGTGGAAGGCTCAGGATTAATTTCGACCACCTGAGAATCTTTAACGTAGGCCGAAATCTCGTACACACGGGCATTTTTTCTTTTCGCCCCCATCAGAAAAGCTGCAGCCGCGGCCGGGAATCGAACCCGCGACCTCGTGCTCAGCAGCGCAACATCTTAGCCACCGACCCATCGCGGCGGGTGACAGTATTCTTTCACTTCCTCCCCTAAGTTTTTAAACAGGCATATAGTACCGCACAGAACCGATGCTTCTTTTTTCTATGTTTCGTGTGAGGAAAAATCCATAGAAGTAGCTCAAAAGCGTTTTAGTAACGACAAAGGTCCGCTAGGCCGGAAATGTTCGTAAAAAATAGGAAGCGACTGATGCAAGAGTAGAGCGCACGTGGGAGAAACCGTATGGGGTGACGGAGGCGAAGGGGCAAACATTTTTGTGTTTAGGCAAGACGCCACCTCATGCCGGATCTTCCTTCAGCAGTGTCACCAGTAACCTCCATTGGTGTGTCGTTGACTTTATAGATGGCTTGTCCCTGACGATATCGAATATACTACTGAAGTACTTGGCCAACTGATAGCCTCACAAGGAAATTTTACGGAAGTAACTAATGGTAATGCTCTCGTAATAATTAATTTTGGAGACAGATTGATCACCTCGGCTGCGTAAAAATGGCGGCAGTCAAAATTGTGAAGAAAGCGTTCAAATGCGCTAGATTCTCCTTTGCGGTGTTACCTTAATATCCTCGTGTGGTGTCAATGTAGCATTTAGGTGCGCCTTTTTGTTTAGGCCAGCTTCGCCGCAAAAAAATTGTTTGAAGTAGAATTTAGCATCCCACACACTAATATTTCAGTTAAAGCAAGTCTCGTGTTTGCAGCCGTACCTGCTTTATCAGAGCTTGTGAGCTAAACGAGAGAAGTTTCGGCCTATAATGGCCATCATTAGCTGACTCACAGAAAGGGAGATTCGTGGTAGAGATCCCGGCCACCACCAGGCACTCCCGGAACTGCATACCATGCTACTGCATGCCATAGAGTCCCGGCAGACAAGCGGCTCGTTCCCCAGCACCATTGTATTTCCCGCCCTCCACGACCCCTCCTTCTAGAGGTCGCCACGTACACGCGCAATTCTCTCTCCGGAGATCTTTTCTACATGGGTGGCCGCAGAGAAAACGATTAGTCCGCGGCCAGATGCTTTTTGTTCGTCTTCGGACGTTTGTTGGCCAAACAGGAAAGAAGTAATTCGCGCCCAGACTGTTGCCGTTCGTGTTCCGCCTTCCGCTGGCCAAATGGGAAACGATTACTGTGTGGCCACACGCTCTTTGCTCGTCATCAGACGTAGGGTGGCCATGGAGAAAGTGCGTACTCCGTGGGCAGAAGCTTGTCGTTCATCAGGGGACCTAGACTGGCCAAACAGACAACGCGGCTCCCGTGGCCAGACGCTTGCAGTTCGTCTTCCGACCTCACCGGGCCAAAAATGAAACAAGTAATCTGTGTCCGGACGCGTGGTGTTCGTCGTCGAACATATTGTTACCAATAAAAATACATGTTCTCTGTGGCCAGATGCTTGCCTTTGGTGTAAATACCTAAGCTGGCCGAACAGACAAGTATTCCGTGACCAAATGCATGCCAAAAAACATAGGTTCTCTGGCAGTCCAAGCTTTGCCATTGGCTACACAGGACAAGCATCGGCCAAAAATAGGCCAAAGGTTGGCCACGTTTTCCCTGCTGCCTGGGCAGTGCTCCCAAATCGTCGTTCCTTTAATCGCTATGCCTGCTTTACTGTCGAATATAGAAAATATTCAGTTCTTTTAGAAGCTGGAATAGATGTATCGTCTATGTCCTGATATCTTCAGTGGGGCGGCTTACTTGCAATAAATGGGGAAGGAGGGGTGTCGGGAGGCTGTTGAATTTAACAAAGATGGAAGTGCCGCTTTTAGCCAATTTTATTTAGGACAATCTTGCTGAGCACTCAAGCTCTGATAAATCAACTATTTTAACATTAGTTTCTTGACCAGTTTTTTTGTATGTAAAACCGGCGCGAATGCCTTAACGAAGCGTTTTGGTGCTCCACAAAAACTGAGGAGCATTCAATATATTTTCCTTCACACAAAAAGTATTTCCAGTATTTGCCCATGTTTCTTGCAAAGAAACGTTCTACATGATCAACTTTTCTGATGATCCTTCACAGGGCTGATCCCTGGAGAGATCGAACAAGTGCTTTCGTTTTCAATATTTGTTTATGTTGTTTTCATGAGTTACGTGCACGGCACCTAATTTCCCAAGAGAACCTAATTTTCCTATAATGTCGCACTAGGGTAAGAAAATTCTAGATGCGTTGCGAATGACGCCTTGCTTCAAGTGGCTGCAGTTGTATCCCTCTGTGTTCATTCAAGGAACGGCATAAGGCTAGAGTTTCATACTTTGTTTAAAACCAGTTACATAGCAATGGTAGTATTCGTGCAGCAAACCTTGCATACTGCAATGAATAAAAAAATAAATATCTCATTGGTGAAATTGGACTGCGGACGGTTCTCAAACCGTCGGAGGACAACTTGCGGCTGCGCAACTTTATTTATTTATTTATTTATTTATTTATTTATTTATTTATTTATTCCTTCTTGCTTTTGCATGCACTACAGCAGGCAGATACATAACCCTAAGCATCAAATATGAGACCAAATAACAAAGTATTTCCAAAAAGCGCGGTGAAAATCTTCATTATAAACAGTTGGTACAACCATCCCTGGAAGATAATTACACTCTTGCAGGGTGTCGAACCACAATTTTTTCGGGTACGGTTCGGGTTCGGGTTCAAGCCTTTCGGGTTCGGTTCCGGAGCACCATTCCGTTCCGGTTCGAACCAGTTCGAACCGGTTCAAACGGGTTCGGAAACTAAAATGCAGGCGTGTTTTTTTGTTAATTTTTTGTGAACGGTGTTAGTTTCCTTGTCAAGTTTTTTTGTGCAAATGTTTTGTCTTGGCCAAATTAAAGCGATCCTGCAACACTTTATCAACTTTTTTATAAATCTTCAATGCTTGTAGAAAGTAGTCAACCTAGACATCCAGTACTAAGATTAGGGGGTGGCAAACTACCTCAGACAAAAATTACGGCTCTGTCCACATTAGATACCTTAGAAACTTACTTAAAATATTTGTCCCTTTTTCCTAGTCTTGGCGTTCTTCTACCGCTGTAATGACGTCATTACAGTGGTGTAGCGGCTATTTTCCGGCTTTCGTTAAGTTGTGACTCTAAAAAGAAAGCCACAAAAGCGAAGCAGAAACTGAACGTGTATCTGCTGAGACTAGCACATCACCCGACTGCTGCTCTGTGTTGTAGCTATAGATTTCGCAGTGCTTGCAGATGCGCAGAAAAGAGTGAAGAAATTGTTCGAAAGTGTTGAAGACATCCTGTAATAGTAAAATATACTGGAAAATGTATTCTGTAGTAGGTCCACGATTACAACATTACTTTAAGTGAAGTAAAAAAATTCGCTGGAACACTTAAGGCGTGTATTTGTATGATTGAGAAAACATTACTCATTATGGCCACAAGTGTAGTTTCATTAATTGAATTTTGTTCATTTTTATTTTTATTTCTTTAAATTTGATTCTTGGCTCATAACACTGCAGTTTTATACCCGCAGTTTTTTTCTTGAGGAAACAAAAATATCACTAGACAATTGCGATACTCGGTAATGCGAAATTTGAGTGCAGCGTTAACTATAGTCTTCTGGGCAACGGCGAATAGCTCGGCAACGGCGCAAACCACCCAAACTTTCGTAAAACTCCTTTCAAAAGAAATATATGCTTCCCTTGAACCTCCTAAAAACGCCCCTAAAATAACATAAGTACTTCCCGAGCGAGCCGTAATAGGCTCCTATTCAACTGCCTAAAAATTCCATAAAGATCACTTAAAAACGCCCTTGCAAAGTAATCAATACTCCATTTTGATCTCCTTAAATTCTCCCAAACATTTCTTAACACTCCCTAAATACCTCCTTTCTATCACCTAAAAACGCCCTGTTTTGAGGAGGCAAACAAAACCTCCCTGTTCAATGTAGTAAATAAATCCTACAAGGAGGACCACTAGAGTTCAAGAGAAAAAGAACCTCTATGGAGTATATGGAAGGAAAAAAAGTTTCGAGTGTAAGCCATTTCACTGGTACCCCCTTCTGTCCCCCCCCCCCAAAAAAAAAATAACCTGAACGCGGGAGTGTGACAGAAAGGAAGTGCGTGCTAGGATTGAGTGCAAAGAGGTAGGAGACGTTGGGATAGGGAACGCAAGACAGGCTGAAGGTCGGGTGCCCTCAGAAAGGCGACAATCACCCGAGGGGGACGACTATACAACAGCATACTTCGCCAACTCTGCCGGCACAGCGAAGACCGCACAATATGGTCGGGTAATCAATTATCTCTAGGCACTCGATGTTTGGGACGGATAGCCTGGCCATCATTCAGCACCGCCAGGGCGAAGCACATCCTGAAGAAGACCAACCGCTCCTCCAGCATGTCCAGGCACACGTGGAAGGTGCGGGGGAGCCTCGACTGGCCCCAAGTTATCCGGGACACCACGGGTTCTGGTGGGTCTACCGTTCGAGCCAGTCAAGGCTGTGGCGAAAGAAGATCCGAACGCTACCCTAAGAGCACCAGGCACCCCTTCTGGGGATGTGTTCCTGAAATCTACGTTTCTACCATAGATACGCCTTACGGAGCACATGTAGAACTGTGAAGAAGGTCTTTTTTGTGTTGGTGACATTTAGCCTCTTCTAGAACTGGGGTTGTTTCTCCCGGGATTATTTTTTGTTTCCTTTTTTTTAGAGCGTGTGTTAAGTGCCGTCTTCTTTGGCGCGTTTTCCACGTATCCAGTTTATTCAGCCCTTTCATAAATGTTTCCGGCTTCTCTTTAGACCCGTGTGGTCTCTGGTGCGTTCCTTGTCACGTGTGCGCCATCATGTTGTTTATTCACAACCAAACCCTGATATTGTCGTACCGACAGTGTTTAAAAGCGTTATTCTTTGTTGTGCTGGATATTTGGGGAAATTTAGGCATGTCTGTCTGTCTGTCTGCCTGTCTGTCTGTCTGTCTGTCTGTTTGTCTTTCTGTCTGTCTGTCAATCGCATCAGCAGTCTGGCGAAAAGTAAAGGAATACTTGAACCATAGGTTTATATAGGCCAAGTTGTGCGAATAACAATCTTGAACATACTTCATGCGGTTGAGCAGTCTTCAGGAAAAAGAAAACACCTTGATGGAAGTAATTGTAGTACCGGAGCGGCAGAGAGATTTTAAACTTTACAAAAATCTGCCAGACCGAAACAAGTAAGCCTAGACATGTCAATACCAGCAGCAACTGGCAGTATCCACTAAATTTGGTAGAGCATCATAGCAATATACGTACAGCCAGAGACGCCTCCAGGTTTGCGGCGTTTGCCGAGTAACCCTTTACGGACTAGCCAATGTCCAACAGCCTCAGATTGAAGGGGTAGACCATCCAACCAGACAGAAAGGAAGCAGCAACGGAGGGCAACGGTGATCCACAACGAAAAGTCCAAAGCCTATAGCACGCATGCCGATGTAGCACAGGGACACAAACGCGAGCCGCCATAGAGCGCACGCCTAAGAAGAGAAGACACCATAAAGGGTTGACAGCGCATAAACACGACGGCACAAGGAAGAGGAGACAGGACAAGCGCTGAACTACAACTGATATTTTATTTCGCCATGAAAGACATATAAACCAAGACACACCCAATCACAAGGCCCAAAAAAATATGACAAACACTTATGACGCGCCCCGCCTTCTACGCTCATTGCACAAGATACTGTTTTTCTTTTTCTGATAGTGCAACAGATGGTCTGCTGACGCAATTTTTATGAAGACGTTCAATCTCGAGGGCCTCCATAACCTCCCGTGTATGTCTGTCCTTCCCTCTAGCAATGACTGAGCAGTCCCCGAATAGCGGCACGCAGGCGCAATCTTTGCAGTGTGCAGCTAGGTGGCCCGAAACAGTCGTCTTTTCTACGAGGTTTTTATGTTCTCTCAGCTATCATTATCGAGGCCCTCGAGATTGAACGTCTTCATAAAAATTGCGTCAGCAGACCATCTGTTGCACTATCAGAAAAAGAAAAACAGTATCTTGTGCAAAGAGCGTAGAAGGCGGGGCGCGTCATAAGTGTTTGTCATATTTTTTTGGACCTTGTGATTGGGTGTGTCTTGGTTTATATGTCTTTCATGGCGAAATAAAATATCAGTTGTAGTTCAGCGCTTGTCCTGTCTCCTCTTCCTTGTGCCGTCGTGTTTATGCGCAGTCAACCCTTTATGATGCTACACCAACTAGCCCCCCAAGCCATCCTCGTGAAAGAGAAGACAGTTTTGCTGCGACGGCTTGGCGATCGCTATGGCAAGAGGAATGGTAAAAAGTGGAAGCGCGGTCGACCTTTTGGAGTTTCACATATTTTTGTAGATTTCAGTAGGGCGATGGTAGCGAAAGGGATGTTGTGCGCCGACAGAGAACTCCCCTAAACCGTGCTTATTTTACGGACAGCGAGATTGGTTGTGGCCGGCTACCCCGCAATAGCACCATAGCCGACCATAATGGGGTGTTCACCGAAAGTAGGTTTTCCAAAAGTTGGGGTGGTCACCGCATGTGGAAGCGCAGCTGACATTAGATGAAAGTATGGAGCCTCCTGGTGATGAAGTTCAAGCGGGCGAGGGCGACAAACCGGAGCCACATGGGCCTTGGCTTCGGAATCGCTGGGAGATTTTGGCGTCAGGAGGTTCCCAGTCCTGCGGCTGCACTACTTCTCTAATGACTGCCGTGAGGGGAGGAAGCAGATGTGGAGGCGTCGTTGGGAAGAACTTCCTTTGCTCTTCCGGACTAGTGCGGGGGTGGTCTCTTAGTGTATCAACAGAAATGCGCATTCCGTGCGCGCTGTCGCATCCACCACAGTAAGCAATAAACGTTCATACTGCGTAGCACGCATTTTAAGGGCCTTCTCAAACGGGCTAGCAGCCACCACTAATTCGAAGACGAAGTGGCGCACAAAACGGCCAATCCCAGCGAACGTTTTTGTTCACTCCACGCATTGGAATGCGTAACTTTTTGTTTTCTGCCATTTCTATTGAAGCTCGCCAGAACAGTCTCTTCAGCTCTTTCACGAACTTTCACTTTTGTTAGGGTATTGCGTACGCTTATCCAGCAAGGCTTCCACCCGCTCTTCCTGCTCAACAGTATTGAATGCAATTAAAATTGCGTAATTAAACCTCGACTAAGTCGAAACCTCAGCCGGCATTTAGGCCTTACGGGACCACGGTGTAGACTACGATTATGTAAAAATGGTAAAGGATATTTACATTCGGTCCACAGCTACCATCATGCTCCATAAAGAGTGCAGTACAATACCTATAAGGAAGGGTGTCAGACCAGAAAACACAATCTTTCCAATGTTATTCACAGCGTCTTTATTAGAAGTATCCTGAAGATTTGATGGGAAACAGGTGGGAGTAACTATTATTGGAGACTACCTGAGTAACCTAAGATTCGCTGATGACATTGCCTTGTTAAGTAACTCGGGAGACGAATTGCAAAGGGTGCTTACCGCACTGGACAAACAGAGTAGAACCGTGGGCCCGAAAATTAGTATGGAGAAAACAAAAGTAATGATTGATAACCTCGGGACAGCACAGCAATTTGAGATAGGTGATGAGGCAGAAGAAGTTGTAAACGAATATATCTACTTAGGCCAATCTGTGACCCAAATCTCATCAATGAGGCGAAGATGACTAGAAGGATAAGAATTGGGTGGTGTGCAATCAGCAGGTATTTTCAGATAATGAGTGGCAGCCTGCCATTGTCCTTTAAGAAGAAAGTTTATGACAGCTGAATCTTATCAGTACTCACCTATGGGGCAGAAACTTGCAGGCTCACTAAGAGGGTTCAATCTAAAATGAGGATGATTCAGCGAGCATTGAAACGGAAAATGATAAGTGTACCACTAAGGGACAAGAAGAGAGCTGAGTGGATCAGGGAACATACTCGTGTTAAGGACATATTACTAGAAATTAAGAAATGGACGTGGGCCGGGCATGTGGTGCGAAGGCAAGATAACCGTTGGTCATTAAGGGTGATGATTAAAACCTTGACAGTACTCTTGGGAGCAAGCTACGTTTTTCTACAAAATTGTGCCGGATCTTCAAAGTAAAAGAGCACATGTCTGCGAGCCTCGTCGTCGCCTCAGCGGTTAAGCAACATGAACTATTCCACTTTCTCCAACCAGTCTTCGCAAGCCTCCAATATGACCCCTGAAAAGATAATCCATGTAGTGATGGACCACTTTGCAAAGTGGTCGGTCCCTACAAACACGTTACAGTCATCCCGCAAGCTACGTGGGTAAGGGTAGGGCCCATTTTATTGCAAGCAACGATTTCCCAGGGTCGCTTGTTATCAACTGGTGGCAGCAATGCCGACAGGAAAACACTCCGCGTTCTATTCTCTGGCCTTCATGACACATTTCGGCATACCTCAGCCCATCCTGCCTTTTGTTTGGCGAAGTTAAAGAACAACATAACTCGTCACATGCCTTTCTGCCAAACCTGTGTCCAGCCATTCCACAATAATGAACGTAATTAGTAAGCACGCCGGAACGCACGCCGATCAACGAACGCCCGCGCAGCTCCCCTGCCGTGGTTTGAACCGTGGCGACACCGATCGGAGCGGGCGGAAACTATAATGGCAAACTGTTCGCATGGCGACGCAGTGAAACATCCCCCTCACGAGGAGTACGATCAAATGCAGAGCATTTCCGGGGGCGCACGACGTTAAGTAGTTTGCGTTACGTTAATGTTGTTGCACTTGTGGCAACTGCTGACGAGAGAGCGCTCGTCAGCAGTAATTTGAATAAGTCAAGGATATAAGGCGCGTTCGTAACCTCCCATTCTGTGTCGGCTTTGTGGCGCAGTGGGTAGAGCACCATGTACATTGCGCTCCGCCCGCAGGGTCGAGGGATCGAAACCAGGCGCCGGATAGTATTTTTTTTATATAGTGTAGGGGGAGGGGTGCGGATTACGACTACGGACGCCTACGGACGTCAACGTGGGTGACATCGTGAGTTACTGAAATGCTCTGCATTTAAAACGTTCCTCAACATTTGGGGTACAAAAGTGCGGAAAGGAAATGTATAGGCTGCATCATCAGCATGCGAAATACAACGCGAAGGAGAAAATCCTCAGCTAGCATGTATGAGATAAACACACAGCTGTTGCTCATGGGAGCAGCGCCTTGTGTCGGTTGTGCTCAACAACGTTACGGCAAAATCCGTGTACTGACCATTTTTCGGCTGACTAGCGTAACACAGTGTGCCCAAGCTTCCACGGTGGCCACGACTTCCCGAACTTCCGCGTCCAAAAATGATTTCTGGGGGGTGCCTCGTAGCTCATCAGCGACATCATCCTGCGACCCCTTCCTGTGCTGCATGGAAAAATCATAGGGCGGTAGCATAAGCACGCAGCGAGGATGACGTTCAAAATTTTTCGGAAAACGCTGCAGCGATGTAAATGTGTTGCAGCCTATCTGATTCATGAAAGACGCACCGCCTAAATACAAGCCAAAATTTTCAGGACAAACATGATTGACACACGCGTGCGGACTGTGTTTACTGTTCCACTCATTAGCCGTAGTAGTTATTATGACAATCCCTACGTTCACAGACGTTCACTGAAAAAGTCAACATTTCTACCGAACTTTTATTTCTTTCACTGTCATCAAAACTAAGACACGGTAAATAAAATATTACAGCCCACTGTAAGCTTCTTTAGGGTATATGATTATGCATCAAATATTTTCCTTTTACTCTGAAATACGGCATGGCTGTTATTCTGGGTCGGGACAATAGTTATTCATTTGTCATTGTGAGGAACGTATTTTTATGCGTGGTTTATTTGACCAAAGTTACATTTATTTTAAAGGAAAATAGGTACATTCATAGATTCTGTTTGTGCCTTGCTATGTCTAATTTATGTACAAAACAGCATTTTTGCGAGAACATATACCTGCCAAAAATGATTGCTTGCGTACGATAAGGGCAAAGGGGATTGGCCACTTGCAAGCTTTATTTTTTTTACGTTTCATAAATGACAGTATTCAACAGGGCAACGTGACCGCCGCAATTTCAGATTTTGTTTCGGCTCTTGCTCGGTCAATGAGCCCGAAAACAGCATTAGGATAATTAAAAATATCCGTCAATGGCGTTCGCGCTCGATCCAGGGATGGCAACAGCTGTTTTGTCAGTTACGTTCTAACCGACGGTTCTCTCATCCCGCCTAAATCAGCAAAAACAAATACCTATTTTTCTGCGAAGTCTCCTTGTAACACATGGTGGGTGTCGTATAGTGTTCACCGAACGAGGTTGCTCAATGAACAAAAGCCAACATTTTGCGGTGTCTGCACGACGTAGATGCAGGTACTTTTCTCTATGCTATGATTCTGGTCATTCCATGAAAATATTTAAGAGGAGCATTGCCCTTTCCACTGCAATACCTTTACCTCAGGCTTACAAAGTTTATTTCTTCTCAGTCACTGCCCTTTTTTAATTGCATCTCTGCCAATCTTTCGTCATTGGCATGATCACTGTTGACAGTAGGGCAGCAGTATATAATGTCTGACGCCGAGCTCCATCTGAACCTAGAATTCAAGAAATATTTGGCTTGGGCTAGCAGAGCAATTCTTTTTTGGTGAGTGGAGTGTTACAAGTAGTTGCTGCAACACTATCGGGTGTGTGATTTTTTTTCTCGTGGTTGAAATTGCCTTAGCGGAATTTTTACCGTTAAGCGGAATACTTTAGGATATGTAAATCACTACTGACTATATAGAGGATGTCCCAGCTATCATACACCAAGCTTTAAAAAGTGCAATGGCGATACTCGAAGAAAACGTAGCGCTTAATGTTTGCAGTACTGTTGAGAAGCGAACAGTATTTTTTTTCTTTAATGGGAATAAATATTTGTAATGAAATATCTAACTCAAGAATTACCTTATTGACACTTCAGTGATGAGGACAGGACTTCTCGACTTAGATAATAATTATAATTAATTTGTTAAGTCACATTAAAAATGCTGCCTGCTTCTCCACAGTACTGAAAACATTACGCACTAGGTTTTCTTCGGGTTACGCCATTATTCGTTTTATAAACCTCGGTGCATGATAGCTGGGACACCTTGTATAGCAGCAGTATAACTTTGCGTAACATACTCAGTGAAAATGTGACAGCAAGGTGATTATGTGTATTCCGAGTCTGTGTATTCCACCTCCTAATAAATCTGTGCATTCCGCCTCTTTTTTATTCAACAGAAGACGCACCATGCTTCGTGTTTTTGGACTACCTATTCTGCTTCTCTTCGCTGTCATCCTCGGTAAAGATCCTTATGTTTTAAGATTTAATGTGAAAATCACTTCTTTGCCATTTAGTTCAATTCGAAATTTTTGTGTCGCTATCATTTCTCTTACAAGTAGAGCAGACTATGCCAATATCACTAGTCGGCCGCCTCTACGAACGAATTCATTAAGCGCATTTTTCTCTGTCCAAATATTATGCGGACGAGTAGCAGAAAATTTGTACCGCGTTTGTTTTAAGCTGTGAACTTGTTTAAAACGACTTTTTTTTTTCAGAGGAAGGCCATATTTTACAAAGAATTAACAGCAACCTCCACTCCTATTACTTAAACTTTTTAAAGGAGGCATTTTTTCAGAACCTAGACCATCGCTCAAAATGAAGGCACTCTAAATTTATGCGCAAATTAGAAAAAAACACTACAAAGGGGAAGTTACGTTAAACCAGAGCAGTGATGGTGAGTAAAGGTTATTCTACCTGGCTGGTTAGCTGCAAGTTTTGTTTTGTATAATAAAAATGTCTCAACTTATTCGTCATGTATTCCAACAGTGGCCGCCCACCCATATGGTCGTTTTTCGAACTATTACCGGCCATAGAAAGTTTGATGTGTCCAGTCCTACATATAATAAAAACAACAAGGCCTAGCTAAAAAATGCACAAAGGCAAAGCGCTGAAAGTGCTCAGAGTGCTCAGAGTAGTTCACAAATTGCTGCACTTGTCTTTTGTGCATTGTAGCTCTATAGTCGAAAACACTTTTTCAGTGGCCAAACTGACTAAGTGTGTTTCTTGTATTTTCTGCAAGTTTTATTTAAAATAGTAGTGATGTAGAGCCTTCACTAAGGAATGGTTGTGAAAAAGTTGACTATTGTGGTTTGTGTAACAATCGTTGTCGAATTCCTAGAAAGGTGGCCAAAAATAAAGTCTTACTATAAAATACGTGGACTCAAGCTCTCTACTGAGGATTTTGCCGAATGTCAATACAATTGAACTACACGGCGACCTTTACCATTTTGAACGTGGCTTTGTAGTAGATAGTTTTTACAACTGCATGACTGTTTCTTGTCTTTAAACAGCCTTCCTCGCAACTCCAAGTGCAGCCGCCATTGGTGCAGTGAGGGGCAACAATGGAATTGGAGGTGGCCGAGCTGAAGAAGAAATTTCCGGTGCCGAAGAAAGGGCTGCAGAAAAGTAATGAAGAACAACTGGTTCAAAATAGAATAGCGTCACGTGGTTGGAAGAAACGCCAATAAACGTTTGAGGAAAATCTTTCTGTATTCTATATATATCTATTAGCAACTGTGGGTCACTATTGCTCGCGAATTGTAAGGTTTTATTACGTTCATTTGATTTCGGCCGGTCTACAACACAATTTATGTAGTATAAATGGTGTTGGTGGGGCTTCACAAAAGAACAGTGGGAAATCGGCGCGTGGCATCACTGACGTCTTGGGATGTCATTATCCAAATAATTTCAATAACAGCAGAAATGGCGTTACGCATCTCTTTGCCTTCGTTATGCGGTGTAGTGGTTTGTCTTTGCTTGTGTTAATCAGTTCATGAAGCCAAACATAAATCAATGCTTAGTTAAAACCTTTAAAGCCGAGAAAGGCAACTATTTGATATAAAATTTGCGTCAGCACATAGAAGCCCGAAGCAATGCAACTGCTATCAATAAAACGATCCGGTGTTCATCGGAGTTAGTTATACGAAAACAGATACTCTACACGAACACGCCATTCCAGCATGCTCAGCAGTTACAAGGGGATATCAGACACGCCCATCCCGAGAGTGCAGTGCCTTAGACCAACAAGGTCCCAGTGCTCACAGGTTGGAGTTAAATCACCATCCAAAACAACAGATAACAAAGAATTCTGATAAATGAACATAAATTTCAAGAAAAAGCTCGTATTAATATAGTCTGTACAAGCCTTGAAGTCACACAGACATGACAGAGCCTCAGACATCCACAAATAAGGCATAATATTGTCACTTAGACAAAGACGAATAGGCCTAATCAAACTGACTTATTTGGGGCACACTTGGGCCCGTAGACAAGAGAAAAAAAAGTGACCTTGCTCGCTGCTCAGCGTCTCACACCACCCACGCGCCCAGCGTCTTCGTCAACCTCCGACCCGCACGGGGCGGTCCAGTCCACTTGGTGATCATGCGAAGGGTGGCCGGGTGTATAATTGATGGTTAGCGCGTCGCGGCAACACCGGCGTGCGCCTGTGGGACGCGCTAAGCTCTGAGGCGTTTGGCGAGCATGCGGCATTATTCCCCTCTTAAGGAAAGCATCGACCCGATGCTCAACTAATAGGCACGTAATAACTTGAATGCCTTGGAGAGACCCGGCGTGGAGACGGCGACCTTGATTGATGGCGTTGCGGTGAGAGTACGGGGCACTGTTGTGCAATGTACTCTGCAATGGCCTGGTGTTTTTGGCCGGGACGCGGACGAGGAGAGTCGATGGCAAAGCCCCGCAGTCCGAGTCGTCGGTAACGACACTCCCTGTACAAGTGTCCGGCTTCGCTACAATGGTAGCAGAGAGGCTGCAAATCCGGAGTGCGCCACACATCCGTCTTCCTTCGTCGGTCCCCAACGTACGCAGCCGACTGCGCCGACTGCAAAGGCATGCGGGGTCCGGGTACAGAGTACAGCGAAGGAGCTGTTGCGGAGTGCGCCGACTGCACGGAGATGATGGGTCCGGGGTACACAAAAGGAGCTCCTGCGGTAGCAGGACGCCGGAGAGCGTCTGCATAGCTCATGTGCAGAGGGTCGGGAACCATCACTGGTGGATCAGCATGGACAGGAGGCGCTCGCAGGGCGTGTTGCACCTCGTCACGAACGACGCTAGCAATAGAACCAATCGAGGGTTGGCGGATGTCGCGGAGTTTTCGTAGTTCCTCGCTGAATATTGAGCGAATCAGCTCTCGAAGTGCATTAGGGTTCTCGAGCGCGTTGCCAAAGCCACCGGAGTGCGACGCGAAATTAGCTTGGCGCTCATGCAGCCTTGCACGCTGCCGTAGCGTTCTTTCTATTATAAATAAACGCCAATAAACTTTTGTGGAAAATCTTTCTGTATTCTCTATATATATCTATTAGCAACTGTGGGTCGCTATTGCTCGCGAGATTATAAGGGTTTATTGCGTTCATTTGATTTGGCCGGTCTACAAAACACTTTATGTTGTATAAATGGTGTTGGTGGGGCTCTACAAAAGAAGAGTGGGAAATCGGCGCGTGGCATCGCTGACGTCTTGGGATGTCATTATCGAAATAATTTTAATAACAGCGGAAAGGGCGTTACGCTTCTCTTTGCCTTCGTTATGCGGTGTAGTGGTTTGTCTTTGCTTGTGTTAATCATTTCATGCAGCTGAGCATAAATCAATGCTTAGTTAAAACCTTTAAAGCCGAGAAAGGAAACCCTTTGATATAAAATTTGCGTCAGCACCTAGAAGCCCGAAGCAATGCAAATGCTATCAATAAAACGATCCGGTGTTCGTCGGAGTGAGTTATACGATAACGGATTCTCTACACGAAAACGCCATTCCAGCATGCTCAGCAGTTACAAGGGGATATCAGACACGCCCATCCCGAGAGGGCAGTGCCCTACACCAACAAGGTCCCAGTGCTCACAGGTTGGAGGTAATTCACCATCCAAAACAACTGATCACAAAGAACTCTGATAAATGGACGATAATTTCAAGAAAAAGCTCTTATTAACATAGACTGTACAAGCCTTGAAGTTACACAGACATGACAGAGCCTCAGACATCCGCAAATAAGCCATAATATCCAAACCGTTGCCGACCATATTACAAGAGGAGAATGAATGTTCCACGGATTTGCTTAGAATTTAGAGGGAAGCAGCTGAGAGGGCAGTTGGTTGGAATATATAAACTTTGAAGTCTGCTCAAAATGCCCGTTATCATTTTAAGTGGATTCACCCCATCAGTCATTATCGTCGGCACAGCAACAACATCTTCGTGAGCGCAGGGCATCCGCCCCTTTGTACGTGTAGCCTAAACACCCATAGTGTCCCAGAAGGCGTGTTTGGAACCCGGGCACCGAAACCACTAGTTTTTCTTGCTGTTACTTGGACCGTTGTAGACTCCGTCGAATCTAAAGAAGGCTCCTTCAGCAACTCCTCTTTTCAATATTCTTTAGAATACCGAGTGATCCCGCATGTGACAGATATTTCCTACAAACTATACCCTGCCGTTTCTCGGACAACTTCCAGACGTTCAACAAAGGACATTGTTCTGGTTCCCCAACTAAATTCACGCCACGATCCCATGCAGCACAAGAATGTTTGGCTTAAATCAAGCCGGTGTACTTTGGCCGGTGGTCTTCTGTCCGGCCTTTTTAAGGCCGCCATGTTCGGTCCGTGTCCAAATGTTGGCCTTTTGGCCGTATACGGTCGTACTCCCATGACTGTCCAGCGGCCAGTGTCCGTCGGCCAGTTGACCGGCTTGCGTTCTTACGGCCAGATTCCAGCCGTAGGGTCCGGCCATTCCAAAGCCACCCGTGTACGGCCGAAGTACGGCCACCGGAGGACAGCCGAGATGCAGTAGCCGGACTCCAGCCGGAATAAAGCTGCCGGAAATACGCCCTTCCTATGGGCATTATAGTTGAGCCAGAGTACGTTAACTGTACTAAGGCCGGTCACTGCATGTGGCGCAAGCAGATGACTGAGTCGCGCTGTGCAGCAGCACAAACTCATCATTTTGTGTCCGATGCAATCATATCAAAGTGAACCCGTGCGCAACCACCAGCCGTCCAGCCTTCAGCGAAGCGTCAGATTACACCAAAATTCATTTATTAAACAGTGCTCCCAAATCGTCGTTCCTTAATTCGGTGTGCCTGTTTTACTGTCGAATACAGAAAATATTCAGTTCTTTTTAGAGCTGGAATAGATGTGTTGTCCACGTCCTGATATCTTCAGTGGGGCGGCTTACCTGCAATAAACGGGGAAGGAGGGTTGTCAGGAGGCTGTTGAATTTCACAAAGATGAAAGTGCCGCTTTTAGCCAATTTTATTTAGGACAATCTCCTGAGCACTTTCATGCTCTGATAAATGAACTATTTTTACAACAGTTGCTTGACCAGCTTTGTTGTATATAAAACCGGCGCGAATGCCTTAACAAAGCGTTTTAGTACTCCACAAAACCCGAGGAGCATTCAATATATTTTCCTTCACCCAAAAAGTATGTCCAGTATTTGCCCATGTTTCTTGCAAAAAAATTTCTACTCGATCAACTTTTCTGATGATCCTTCACAGGGCTGATCCTAGGAGAGATCGAACAAGTGATTTCGTTTTCAATCAATTTTAATGTTGTTTTTATGAGTTACCTGCGCGCCACCTAATTTCCCAAAAGAGCCCTATTTTCTATAATGTCGTTCTACGGTAAGAACATTCTAGACGCGTTGCGTGTGACGCCTTGCTTCAGGTTGCTGCAGTTGTATCCCTCTGTGTTCACGCAAGGAAAGACGTAAGGCTATAGTTTTATAATTTGTTTAAAACCAGTAACATAGAAATGGTATATTCATACAGCAAGCCTTGCATACTGCAACAAAAAAAAACAATAAATATTTCATTGGTCAAGTATGAATGCGTAAGGTTCTCAACCCGTCGGAGGCAAACTTGCGGCTCCGCAAGTTTATTTCTTTATCCCTCATTGCCTTTGCATGCATTACAGCAGGAAGATACAAAACACTAAGCATCAAATCTGAGACCAAATAACCAATAATTTCCACAAAGTGCGTCGCAAATCTTCTTTATAAACAGTTGGTACCATAATACGCGGAAGGTAATTACACTCTGGTGTTAATCTAAGATAAAATAGGTCTCGCAAGGCATACCCTTTAAAGAAAATTTAATAACTTGCTTTAAGCAATCGGTCCCACTTTGGGACATCTAGAATATCGCTTGGATATACTTCGCCCCTTAAATTCCAGTTGCGAATGATAAATAATACAAAAAACGTTTAACCTGGGGTTTCGTCTCGGATCTTTCCCGTCTTGCCATTCAAGTTTACGTTTACTTTCCCTCATGCTAAGTTGACAGTGCCAATTCCCTAATACGAATCGCACTTCCGTATTCTCTATCTTTTCGAGTGTATCAATCAGCTCGTTGGTGTAGGGTTCCCAGAAAACACATGCGTACTCCAACATTGAGCGCACATGTGTAAAATACGGTTTTTCTGTTAAGGTAGGTGGAGGTTTGTTGAAATTATATCTCAGAAAGCCAAAAACACGTGCAGCAGTAACGTTTGTGTTGTGAACGGACCCATTTAACCTCTAACCCCTCGTTAAATAAACTCCTAGTTTTTTATATTCGCCGGCCGTTCCTAAAGCAATGTAATTTACGGTATACGTATTCAATTGGATTGAAGGTTTTCTTGTAAAGGTGAGGTTAACACACTTTTTACCATTCAACGACTTTTCTGAATAGCACAACTGGATGTTTTTAAATTAGAATCATGCTGCAGGTATTCAGAATCATGTTCATTCGCTATAGTCCTGTAAACTCCAGTCATTAGTGAATATTTTCAACAAAGATTTGAGGCCAATAGTTATAACATTTATATATAACATAACAAAAGAGGGTCTGCAACTGACCTTTGTGGAATTCCTGAGGTCACGGGAACATATCCGGACGAACAACCATTGAGAGTCACCGACTGCTGTCTTTGAGAGATATACTCGGCTACCATGCATTAACCGGTTCACTCAGTTTATAGCCCGCAATGTACTAACAAGAAGCTGATATGAAACACCTCCAATTGCTTTTGTGCAGTACAAGAAAATAAGTCATCTACTTCAAGCTTATCTATTGCTAGAGCCCAACCGTGCGTGAACTCAACAAGCAGGCAGGTTTCAGATTAAGATGGCAGGTTTCACAATGGCCCACACGAGAATTTCTCTGAAATGTATTTCAAAGCCTGCATCCTAAACCTAATTTAATTACCCTCAATCCTATGTTTCTGAAGGTACTTTATTACTCGCCCTTAACCATTTTCGGTGGAGTTTGCTCTAGACAGCAAGTAATTTTTTTTCGGGTAAAAGAAGTTAGACACTGGTTTAATGTTCCGTGGCCGAAGGTTTAGTTTATAAACCGGTAAACTCCGCCATAAAAATGGCTGCTGTAGTGAAAGCCACGTAGCTTGCCAATAGTGCACGTAAGTGGAAGTAAACACAACTCTAAGGAGAAAGATAATATTTCCAGACAGGCAACCGTCGATGTCAATGAGTGGACCGGATATTTCCCGGAGAATTCCTACTGCTCAGAGGTCAACAGACTCGTAACAAAAAATACCAACAACAACCAAACGGGTCCTGCGAAATTTTATTGTAGAGTCCATAAAGCGTAAATCATGGGAATAAGCAGGCTGTGCTGAAGGTATTTACTTTTCAACGCATAAAACCACCATAAGACGTTTTGCACCCCTCTCTTTTTTCTTAGATTCATTTTTTTTAACTCTGGTATTTTTTGTTCCCACGGAAGAGAATCCCTAGAAAAAATTGTTGTGAAACACCGCAGCAAATCAAAAGCATGACATACAAAGAGCAGCAGAAACATACGATGTTTGTGTTTGTAAAACCCTGGCTTAGGCGTTCTAAAGAAAACAGTTTTTGCGGTTTTAAATAAACAGCAATTTGTCTATAGTTAGTGCCTTCTAGGTGAAAACGAGGAAAGAAAAACAAATAATTGTAGTCGGTAGCGCTTCAATTCGGATGACTGGAATGGTAAAGAATAGCTTGCAATGGCATTCTTAAAAAAACTTGAACTATGTATATTGTTTAATTTCAGCAGCTGGCAAAAGGACTGCTTTTTGTGGTAGAAATTATCTACAAAGATAGTACTCACCATTGCAAGCCAAACCTATTACTATATATAATGACCATAATATTTGCTGTGCGCTCAAATAGCTACTGCGACTGCTGAGGGTAACAAAGTATTTTTACAAAAAAAGCGAATATTTTATGGCTTGATGCAAATATTCGTTGGCGAAGGGTACATTGTGTAGCCCTGACACTGTCATTGCGGTTCGGGTTTTTTAATTAGCGTTGTAGGCTTGAAATCCGACGTGGTAGGTACCTCCCGGGAGTACAGCGCCAACTTGTCGACCGTTTTTCCGTTTGTTGCAGCGGTGCCCCGGGGCTCCAGTTAATCAAAACCGAGGCAGCAAAAAGAAAATACGGTGTACCTTGCGTGCTCGGCAGCCGCCATAAACGCAAGAAGAGAGTTTCGCATGTGTTACTGAGCTTTCCACCTCCACTCTCGGCTACGGTATTTGGCAGCGCGGATTTACCATTGCATTTGATGATATACACGAGAATGCGGAAGGCATAGCTGCCAATGCCCGTTTGTTTCTTAGAGTTCAGGTTATAGCAGCTGCCTTTTTAGCGAGTGCTTTGACCGTTATCAGCAGTGGGAAACCCTACCTGTTCGTGGTTGCGTTAGTGTGTTTCTGGCAACAAGCGTACCTGATTACTAATGCCATATTGGTCAGCTTGAAAATTAGATCATCGCCACTATTCTGGTACGAAGGCCTGAATTCAAAATTTTCAACAGGTCCTAATGCATATTGGTTGGGCATTCATGGAAACAAACTGCGTGACCTTTGTTCTTTATTTTGCCAGTGCCCCCGCCAAGAGATGGTTCTGTCACATTAAATGAGGTGATGTTGTTTATTACACCAATCATTAGCCGTAGTATTTATAATCGCAATCCGTACGCTCACAGACGTTCACTGAAAAATACAATATTTTCCCGAGCTTTTAATGCTTTCACTGTCATCAATACTGGGAAACAGTAAATGACTTTTTAGACACCACTCCAAGGTTCTTTACTTAGGAGTTAGATGAATATGCATCAAAGATAGTCCTTTTGTTCCCAAATACGGCACAGCTGTTTTTCTGGGTGGAGGCAATAGTTAATCAATTTTTTTAAGGTGAAAAACGTAGTTTTATGCGTCCATTATTGCCCAAAAACTACATTTTTAAAAATAATTAGGTATATTCATAGCTTGTGTTGGTGCCTTGCTATGCCTAAAAACTGTGCCAACCAGGAAATTTGCGATAATATATTCCTGTCAAAAATGATTCCTTGTGTAAACTTAGGGCAAAAGAGATTGGCCACTTGCAAGCTGTATTAGATTCAACGCATCTCTTTAACTCGCCTTGTCCCGCGTCATTGTCGCTGTGTAGTCGCATCCCTACCCCATTCTCCTCGCCGCGGCAGCTGCGCGCTCTTCCGCCCTCACCGCAGTGCCATCTGTGCGTCAGCGCGGTCAGCGCACAGCTTGCTCTGGGCTGTGCTCGCTCCCGTCGCCTGCCAGCTGTGTGTTAGCGCGCAGCTTGCGCTCGGTTAAAAAATTTACACCATCTTCCCGCAAGGGGAACCATGGGGTAGATGCGACGCATCGGGGGTGAACATGCTGCGTAAATCGGATACACAACAACAGCACTCAACACGCTGACATCGCTAACATAACGGAAACGCAACGGCAACCCCCGATGCGAAGCATCTACCCAATGGTTCCCCTAACGGGGAGATGGTGTATATTTTTTTTTTACTTTTCCTAAGTGACAGTATTTATTAGGGCAACGTGATCGCCGCAATTTCAGTTATTCTTTAGGCCCATGCTCGGTCACTGAACCCGACAAACCGCATTCGGGTAATTAAAAACGTCCGTCGAAGGCATTCGCCCTGGAATCAAGGATGGATACAACTGTTTGACAAGTACGTTCTAACTGAAGGCTCTCTCTTCGAGCCTCCATCTGCGGAAACAAATACCTATTTTTCCGCCAACTCTCTTACGAAAACCACTGAGCATGTCATTCACATGATGTGCAGAGTGGCAAATAGAGAAGGGGCACTCAAATAAGCCGACAGCCTTCTCCTTGTTCAGCCATTTGTGCTCTCAAAAATCATATACATCCTACCGTATTGCACTTTAAGCAATAAAGAAGGCGACAAAATTACACCCTCATACGGAAAGCAAAAAAGCATGCCTTCAGCATTCCCATGAGCACGTCCACCTACACGCTTGTGAGATGGGGCCTGGACAATACGCTGGAGGATTTAGTGGACGGCCATCTCTTCAGCCAAAAGATAAGTCTAGGCAGACTCAAGTGAAAACAAAAGTCCACAAAAAGCAAAATGTGATTCCGACACTGGAAACCAAAAAAGAAAATTTCCTGATTATTGGAGAGTGCAAGTCACTATTCGTTTTCTACTGAGGAATATGCACCCCGTACAACACACAGGCAGCGGGCAACTATAGCTAAAGCCTTGAACAAGGTATATGGAGGAGACCAAAACACAGTATATACTGACGCAGCAGCTTTCTCCGGACGAAAGGCCAAGATAGCAGTAGTGACGACCAAGCAAGATCTGGTCACAAGTGCTACTAAAAAATAAGTTCTACTAAAGTTTCGGAAAAGTTAGCCATTGCGATGGAGCTCACGCAGACCACGCATAGCCCGTACAATAATCACGGACTCTCAAGAGGGGTACCAAAGTTACCAATCGCGATGCGGGGATCCTCTAGCACATAAATAATACCAAGTCGATCCCCCAACCGAAAGGTGGGAATTATGTGGACGCCTGCCCACGCCTCCACGGAGGGCAAGGAATTTGCTGACCAACAGGCCCGAGCACTGACCAACCAGGCAATGGAGAGTGTGTTAGTGTTCATTCCACTCACTACATTCCGAGAGATCACTGAGCACTACAGGCTTAGCAGGAGAATGTTCCCACTCCTCCCCCCAAGCTTCACAAAAGATCAGGAGGTAAATCTACGGCTTCTTCAATCAAATACATATCCTTATCCTGCCCTAATTACCCTTTGTACCCAAGCGAATAGTCAGGAGAATGCAAATTGTGCCAGCAGCCAGGGACACTTAGGCTATATTGTAGAATGTAAAGTTACGCAGGGATTGCCACCCTAATATTCCTTCCCCCCACCCCCAAGAGCAGTGGAAGACCCTCCACTCTAGCCCCTCCCTCTCAGGCCAGCTCATCCTCGTCGAGAGGGGAGCCGTGGTTAAGACGGCCATTGGATTCCCGTGAATAAGAAACCGCCCCCACATGATCTTCTGATCGATGCTCCTAACAAAAGTTGTTCTCTTTCTCTCTCTCTCTCTCTCTCTCTCTCTCTCTCTCTGTCTCTCTCTCTCTCTCTCTGTCTCTCTCTCTCTCTCTCTTCAAATATTTGAAAATGCACTTCGTACGTTTTAGCCCAATCACAGACGTTACAGAAATGATATCGAATTTTAAAGAAATTGTCCGCTTTTTAAGGCGTATGTACCATAAAAATAGGATGCGTTATAAGAGAACACTCTTGTATCTCACGAGAAATGATTTACTCAAAACAAAAAACAATAAGCGACCTCGGAAACGTGGTAACAAAATGGACTTACAAAACCTTATTTCTAATCTGAAGGAAAAAACGCGATTGGCAAAGAAGCATTTCTTTTTGGTTACTCTGCAGCCATTCATGAACAAGGAACCCCAATAGTTTTGTCGCTATCTTTCAAAAGACAAACAACGCAATTCGGACATACGTATTTAGGGCGCAAGTATAGTTGACGCCGTTACCATTTCCAACAAATTTAATACCTTTTTCCACAAAGCTGTTCACGTGAACAGCTTCGCGCTCTGTGGTGCCGCCATATGTTTTTATTGTCCTATGCCTAAAGCAGAAACACCAGAGGATGGTGCCCTCAGCCTTTTGCATAAACTTGACGTGAAGAAATCACCTGGTCCCGACAAAATGTCCAGTACTTCTAAGTTGCTATTCTGCATAGTTATTATTATTTACAACACATTTGCGTTGTTTGTACTCACTGAGCTATTCCCGAGGATTTGCGCTCGGCAAAACGTTTTTCCACGCATACATTTGGCTCTCCTATACAAACTAACAACTATAGGCGAGTTTAGTTCTCGAGTACTTGTAAGCTATTCGAGCATATTATTTATCAGGCCACCATTTCTTCCCTAGAATATATTCATCTGATATATTCCAAACAGCATGGTACTATATCTGGTTTATCAGCCGTTACCCAAGTAGCTGAAAAAATAATTGAATGGGTTATTACACTCAATGCAAATGGTCAAACCTACGCTATATTTGTAGATTTGTCAAAATCGCTTTATGTCGTCCCCTATCTTGATCTAACCACCAAACTACACTCAATTGGCATTGTAGGAGAACCAGTCGCATGACTAGAATGTTACTGATGAAATAGAATCCAGTGTGTCACCATTAATAAGTGTGCCTCTAAGAGTTGGACGTGAACTATGGAGTTCCACAGGGCTCTGTGCTGGGCCATCTCCTTTTGCGGTATATATAAATGATGTTATCTTGCTGTTGAACTTTCTATCCATATGATATTTTTCACGGACGACTGCGTGATATACACAGTATTACCCGAAACGACCAAACTAAATAAACAATATTTTGCACTCATTTGAGGCATGGTGTAGAAAGTGGGGATTAAGAATGGACACTGCTAAGACAACTTCTTTTACATTAGGCATCAAAAGACACGTCTCACTTTTGTCTATTCTTGAGGCAAAGCTATCATTACCAGAACTGATTTAAATATCTGGGCATCACACTCACAAAAAATTCCCCGCATTTCCCCGAGGGGAAGAATGTGAAAGTGCGAATGCACGAGTTGAATTTGCGCGGTTCGGTAATGTTCGCGAAAGAGAGATCACACACACACACACAACTACAAAGAAAGAAAGATGCATTTATTCACAGACACCTATTTGTGTTGTCGTTGTACTTGATTGCTAGAGCGGATCTCAGCTTTGAAATTTCGTGTCAGTACTCCTTTAAGCGGGTGCATTAGCCCTTCTCACGCCCGATTCCTGGCCAATCCCCCACGTGGGTATGTGCCATGTCAGCGGCCAGGCAGCGCGCGCCCATCTCCCCCCCGTTGCCAAGGAAGACGAGGAGCGCGCGCACCCGCAGCTGTTGCTATGCGGAAGGCGGCGGACGCTTCAGGCTAGCTTAAGAAGTGCATTCGCACTTAAAAAACCTCAGTTTGGAAGCGCGTGTTAACAACGTCTGTCAGGAAGCAGTGCCGAAATTGGCATTTTTCCAACGAAAGCTGTGTAATACCCCTCCATGTGTAAATTAAGCGCATTCAAAGCACCAGTAAACCCTAAGGAGCCCTTGCCAACAATGCTTGATTAGTAAATTAAAATACTACTGAAGATAGCGCTGAGGTTCATCTATTCTGTTTATTTGCGTCACTTTAGCATAACCACACTACGCAAAAGGCAAACCACCTAAAACTCGAGCAGCATAGGGTCATACCTAGATGAACAATTGCTTATCAGCTTTACTACGGTTACTTCAATTTGTCGCGGAAATACTACATCCAAGAGCCTTTCTAACGTTCAGCGAGAACACAACACATTCGGAGTATTAAGCCACCGATCAGAAACATTATATGCATAAATTTTATTTTCCTCGGGCAATTTTTTACATAAATATGTTACCTGAAGAAACAGTGAAATCGGTGTTTGTTAGAAGTTTTTTCGCAAACTATTTGTAGTTTATGTTATGATTTCATTCTGGTTACGTTATCACTGTGTTCTGGTCCACGACTTTGTTTCAGCCTATTTGTGCCTCCACCTATGTGTGTTGCGCGTTTCAAATTTACTTCAAGAAACACTGAAGTACTGCCGAGTTGCATGTTGCATTTCTGTCAGTGTATTTCTTTGTGTTCACTCCTGAATGGGCCCGAGAAAGGCCTGGAGCATCTGTAAAAAAATTCATTATTGTTTACTTTTTTTATAAACATTCCCCAGAGAAGCCTCTACAGCTCTACCACTTAAACAAATTTGTACGAAATGAACAAAGCCAAACTTTGACACATGGACACTGAAGAAACGTTCATGGATGCAAAGCTACACTGCCCAAAAGGCGAATGCATCAATTTGTGAAATAAACTAAAAACATTGAGCAATCACGATGCGTTTTTGCCTGTTTACCTAGGCCACATTTTTGTTAATATTAAGCAGACTGGTCATATAAAACGAGCTACGGCCAGTAATAGAACAAACATGACCTGATGGGTGGGCTTCTATTGTTGGAATACATGACGGATAATTTGAGGCATTGCTATACTACAAAACAAGCCTTGCAGCTGTCCAGCCAGTTAAAATGCCCATTATTCAACATACCTATTTTGGTTAAGGAAAAATTCCTTTTTTAGTGTTTAAAATAATTTGCAACATAAATTTAAAGCGGGTTCATTTTGAGCGATGGTCTGGGTCCTGAAAAAAGGCCCACTTTATTTTTTTGCAAATGTCGGGAGTGTAGTTTGTTGTCTGTTCTGTGTGGCATTCGGCCTTTTTCTTTCACAAATGTCGTTTTAAACAAGTTCACAGGTTAAAACGAGCGCTCTTTACATATTGTGGGCTACTCGTGCCGCATAGTGTTTGGACAGATAAATAATGTATTACATGTATGTCCGTTTCGTAGACACTGTGAACCGCTGATATTGAAATAATTCGGTCAACGTGTAAGAGAAATGATAGCAGCACAAGATTGCTTTTTGATACTAACGGCAAAAAACCTTTTCTGCGCTAAGTCTCTTAAAAATACTTCACGAAGATGACCGCGACGAGAAGCAGAAGCCGGAGCCCAAAAACCGAACCATGGTGCTTCTCCCGTTTAATACAAAAGAAGCGGAATAAACATTATTTAAGAAAGCAAGCCAAAAATAGAATGGGGGGCAAAGTGTCTTGGCACGCCTGTCCCTCCGCTTTGAGCCAACGTTACTGGTATAAACTCAGTTTCAATGCTTCGCCGGAGAGGTGGCCCGCGTGGCGGGCGCGAGAACTAGTGGCGCTGTATTCGGGTCCAGCGCTTCTCTCGGCGCGTCGTCTGCTACTGCGCGAGCCACCGCCCCGACGTACTGCGGCGGCTTTCTAGTACCGCTATTGCTAAACTTACGAACATTTATCATCTTCCCAAACGACAAGATGAAAAATCTTAGAAGAATTCATTTGAGGGCCACAGCAGCTCGTGGGGAGGAGACGAAAGAAATCGTGGAGCTGAAAGGGAAATAAGAAACGACCTCGGAAGAGTGCCTGCACAAGCAGCTGGATTGTCTTCCACCGCTCTAAAAGCTTGCGGTGTAAACAGCATTCCGTAAATTCAAGGCAAAAGCATTGTGCATAATGCGGTACAACGCAGAATGGGTGCTTAACTGCATGCTTGTATGAATTGCCAGCCCACAGGCTTCAAGCTCCTGATAGACCTCATGATTCCTCCACTACCAACCATGAGCCGCCTGACAAAAATTCTGAAGGGAATCCTGTGTGAATATGGATTTCAAGTTGTACGCCTGAACGCCACACAACGGGAAATAAGCAAGCAGCCTGCAAACAGAGCATTGGGGATGCTTGTTGTTGATGAAACATACTGAGGCAGTTCTACGAGTTGAACAAATCTACCTACGAAATAAATGGCTTTTTTATTACGGTGGCATAGTCAAAGAGGGCACAGGCCAGTTAGCTGACCTTGCGTTGGTGTTTATGTTCGTGCCAATGTTAGAACAATGGGTACAGCCTATCGCCAGTTTTTCCACAGAGTGCCGCACCTGGCCTTGTTTGTGCTGAGCTGGTGCTCGAAGCCGTCGTGCAGCTGCACAATTATGGGGCGAGAGTTATTGGCGTGGTGAGCGACGGCGCAGGGAATAACAAGTCAAGGTGGCAGCAGGTTGGCGTCAGTGACGCCGCTTCAAACCCCACGCACAAAATTCAACCTGCTGAAGCACGAGTATGGCCAGGTATGTACAGGTCCGCGCAGAAGTAAACGGAGCACGGGAGCGGTGGCCGAACTGCATCGCTGCGCCGCGTATGGGCGCCGACGGGAACCATGGAGCGCCGGTCAAAGAGTGTGTTCGCACTTGCCCCCGCCGCCCTATCTGATATGTTTAATCGCCGCTTAGCTGGCGTGTCATTCTCGGCGAGACGGTCTTCAAAAGGCAGCGCTGGGCTATGAGAGGGGCGCTGGTTGCATTGCCGCTCGCAAGCATCAGCGGCGACTTAATCCGCTGCTCATGAGCTGGGCGAAGCTGCGCGCGCCCGGAAACGTTCCTTGTTGCGCGCTGTAAAGGGCGGCATAAAATTGTAGGCCGCTGCGGTTTGGCACAGCATGTCATTGCGATATACTTTATTGTAAGCCGGCAACAAAATTGCCCTGGACAATATGGAGAGCACATTCACAGGCATTTTCGTTGTTCGGAAAAAAAAAAATCTCGCTTCCGATATTGTTTTTTTTTTTTAATTTTGAGTTTGTCCCAAGTTTTTGCTGCCACTCAGTCCAGGTCTGTCCTGAAGAAAAGGGGAAAAGATGTCCATGTGGTGGAAATTCTGGGATAGAGAACGCCGTAAAGCATTGGTATAATCACTGCCTGCTATTACAGCGGGCCTGATACGGCGCATACTTTGTTGTCGCATTAAAACCGACGTTGTTATTTTTAACGAGCACCATGTATCAGTTCAGAGAGTGTAGTCAGATTTAAATTAAACTCCGCATTGAATTGAAAAATGGCTTTGCCGCATGACCTTAATGTCTTGCAAAAACGCGCCGTCAGGGCCCAAAATGACCGATGACAAGTATACCGTAATTACCCGATTCTAACGCGCACCTTTTTTCCGGAAAAATAGGGCGAAAAATCGCATGCGCGTTAGAATCGGATACGAAACCGAAACTGCCGAAACAGCGGAAATTTCGTACAACCCATTGCCATCGCCATCTCAAGATGGCGCCAAAGCTTTTAGCAACGATTTTTCAGACGCGGGAAGCATAGGCGCCCAGGCTTTTCTATCGGCGTTCACACAAATCGTCAAATCGTTCCACTTGCGCACTTGATAACAGCAATGGCAGCAGCGGCTCTCGCGCGTTCAAAACGAGTGGTCGGCTGAAGCGTGCGCCTCTGGAGAAGATCGCGGGATGGGCGTGCGAGGCGTGGGCCATGATCCCATCGATCATGGTTGAACGTTCGTTATGAAGTGTGGCATCGCGAACGCGCTTGACGGCACCAAGGACGAGATGTTGTGGTCAGCGGTGAGCGACGAGGAGGGAGATGGGTGAGATTACTTCGAGAAATAAGTCACCCGTTTATCTCGCATTCGTTTTTCTTGCTCACAAAGTTCCGTGCGCGTTACAATCGGAAGTGCAAGTTTTTTCGGTTTTTTTGCCAGGAAAATAGGGTGCGCGTTAGAATCGGGGGCGGCTTAGAATCGGGTAATTACGGTAGTCGCCATGACCGATGACGACCATACTCGTCGTCATCGGTTAATTTGGTACAAAATCTTATCACGGCTATCCTTGTCAACGGGAGAGAAAGGGTTAATGCGACAACAAAGTATGCGCCGTATCAGGAACGCTGTAATAGCAGGCAGTGATTATACCAATGCTTTACGGCGTTCTCTATCCCAGAATTTCCACCACATGGACATCTTTTCCCCTTTTCTTCAGGACAGACCTGGACTGAGTGGCAGCAAAAACTTAGGACAAACTCAAAATTAAAAAAAAACAATATCGGAAGCGAGATTTTTTTTTTTTCCCAACAACGAAAATGCCTGTGAATGTGCTCTCCATATTGTCCAGGGCAATTTTGTTGCCGGCTTACAATAAAGTATATCGCAATGACATGCTGTGCCAAACCGCAGCGGCCTACAATTTTATGCCGCCCTTTACAGCGCGCAACAAGGAACGTTTCCGGGCGCGCGCAGCTTCGCCCAGCTCATGAGCAGCGGATTCAGTCGCCGCTGATGCTTGCGAGCGGCAATGCAACCAGCGCCCCTCTCATAGCCCAGCGCTGCCTTTTGAAGACCGTCTCGCCGAGAATGACACGCCAGCTAAGCGGCGATTAAACATATCAGATAGGGCGGCGGGGGCAAGTGCGAACACACTCTTTGACCGGCGCTCCATGGTTCCCGTCGGCGCCCATACGCGGCGCAGCGATGCAGTTCGGCCACCGCTCCCGTGCTCCGTTTACTTCTGCGCGGACCTGTACTTATACACGTACGTAGGGACGTATTTAAAGGCGTATATCCATTACTGTTTCTTAAGAATGGACAACATCGCATAAACTTCAGCCATTACAAGGTGCTCTTTGAAACAGAACAAAACAGTGCATTTGAAAGTCGTTCTGAAGCTAACCGGGGTTCATGTACAACCAAGCAACCTGCAGAAACCGAACGTGCGGCTCGCCACACAGGTATGGAGCTCATGCGACTTATTTTTATAATTGCGATCTCCAAAGTCGCCGAAAGTAGTTGATTGGGAACGTGCATTTGTGTTTGCAGCTTTTCAGTCGCACACTGCAATTGGTTTGAGGATTAAGCGGGAAACTGGCGTCATGGAGCTTCAAGACTGTTCTGGCAAAGAAGCCTTAACAAAGCTCATAAATGACCTCAATGCGAAATGCGCTTAATGCGAAACAACCAAAAGAAGGCATCCGAAAGGGCTCTCCAAAGATCCAGGCAAGCGATATGCATTCTCCGATTATCTCCGTATTACCGAGGCCACAGTAAATTTGCTAACACGTTTCGAAATTGCACGTGTTTTTAAAAAACAGGCAATCAAGGACATTCTGAACATGCTGAATGAGACGGAGCGGAACCACGGTGAGAAAAACATGATATTTTTTGCCTCCCGACCAACAATGGAATCCATGCCTGTAATGCTCCTGTCTGTTCTGGACATCATTGAACAGCTTCTTGCAGAAGGAAGTACATTGTATGTACTGACAGCAAAGCTCAACCAAGATCCTCTTGATGTAATAACGCTACCTGCCACTGGTATCTCTCCCGATTATAATAAATTCGCTTATTTATGGGAACCGTATAAGCCGCATAAGTGATGCTTTTATTGCTGGACTCAATTGTTTTCGTAACATTTCTTGTGCAGCGGTTTTTTGGCATCGTACGCTGCTTTTTAAAGGGGACGAATATCACCACATCATCACCAAGTTCAGCCAGATCTACAGACGTCTGTCCCTGTACACGCCACTTACAGCTGCAATTAAGGGCAACTGCACTGGCCCATGCGAATCCTTTCTAGTTTTGTTCCAGGGCAGTCTGGGCTCCAAGGCAAAAGCCGCAGCTGACCTCAAGACCGTAATTCTGTCAAAGCTTCACTAGAAGCTTTACAGCATAATTTCAATTCCTCACGAGAATAACACGCTGTACTCGTTCAACTGCAGTGTTCAGGACATGGCAGCTTATTACCTCTGTGGGTACGTTCATAGGGGGGACGGGAGGTCGGATGGGGTAGGACTGGAAGCGCATCATCGTCTTCATTCTGCGAACCCTTACTCTGCTGCATGGTGAAATCCTAGCGCGGTAGCGTAAGCACGCAACGCGCATGGAGCCATGAGGGACAGGCAACCGATTTTTCTCGAGTATATGCTCTCTATCCCAAATGAAAGGGCATCACTTAAGGCACCTTAAGAGAAGCAGTTTTGCTGATAACGATTTAAATTTTTTAAATCAAAATTTTTAAATCAACGAGCCGTATGTCTTCCCAAAATTATGGCTGGCAAACCTGACATACATTAGTTCAGCAACATACTTTTGTCCGTATGCGAAGTGAAAAGCGATATTTAAAATCTTGTCCCGTGCTAAAAAAAGTGTGAAAAACAGAATTTTTGATTCATGTATGTGTTTTTTATTTAACCATTCTAGGTGGCACGAATGTTTCGTCTGTTGGGATGGACGATAGGTAGAATTTGGCTTCATTGATTGATTGTGGGGTTTAACGCGCCGACGCAACGCAGGCGATGAGGCGCGCCGTAGTGGAGGGCTCCGGATTAATTTTGACCACCTGGGGATCTTTAACGTGCGCCGAAATCTCGTACACACGGGCGTTTTTGCTTTTCGCCTCCATCAGAAAAGCGGCCGCCGCGGCCGGGAATCGAACCCGCAACCTCGTGCTCAGCAGCGCAACGCCTTAGCCACCGAGCCACCGCGGCGGGTAGAATTTGGCTTCACGTGTGGAGGTTAGAAGTTCGATTCTCCCTGGCTCGTCTATTTTTTAAGCTGCCGTTGACGTATTTGGAAACTGAATTTGAATATTTTGGCAAAACAAACTCCCCAGTCTCAGGGAAAATTCTCAAAGTGGGTGTGTTTACTGAACGCTGCCGTTGATTTTAGGCATGTAAGGCCAGTTAGCCACTATGAGAGCTACCCAGCGGTGCCCAGCGGCGTGTACTAAACATTTTAAATTAATGTTGAAAATACAGATACAATTTAAACTCATACAAATACCTCTGTTAAAAGGTTTTTCATAAGTGAATAAATGATTTAGCAATTACAGTAGCTGCTACGTTTGTAGGTCACGTGCCAGGACACATATTTTAGTGTCACGTTTCGACACTCCGAAACGCTACCGTTTCGATTTAAGAACGTGTGCTGCCAAATTAAAATTATTTCCGCCCATCTGTTTATGAATTGCTTGTGGTTACAGGTCTATATAAAACGCTGGCTTTCAGAAGAGCTAGAGAACACAAACGCGACAAAATTATATTGTCCGTTCCGTTAATGTGTTGCTGCCTATCCGAATCATAAAAGATGCACCGTTTAAATACGGGCCACGTTTTTCAGGGCATGCACGACTGACACTCACTTCCGGAGTGTGTTTATTACTCCAATCATTAGCCGTAGTATTTATTATCGCAATCCCTACGCTCAAAGACGTTCACTGGAAAAGACAATACTTTCCCGAACTTTTAATGCTTCCATGGTCATCAATACTGGGAAACGGTAAATCATTATTACGCACCACTCTAGGCTACTTTACTCTAAGGTTAGGATATTATATATCAAAGGTTTTCCTTTTGTTCCGAAATAAGACATCCTTGTTGTTCTTGGTCTAGGCAATATTTATTCATTTTTCAATGTGAAAAATATAGTTCTATGCGTCATTTATTGCACAAAAAACTACATTTATTTCAAAAAGAAATAGGTAATTTATAGCTTCTGTTGGTGCTTTGCGATGACTAATCACTGTGCAAACCATAAATTTTGCAAGAACATATTCCTGTCAAAAAGGATTCTTTGTGTACATTAGGGCAAAGGAGGTTTGCCACTTGCAAGCTTAACTTTTTGTTACTTCTCCCAATTCACAGTATTTATCAGGTCAACGTAATTGCCCCAATTTCAGTTATTCTTTCGGCTCTTGATCGGTCAATGAGCCCGACCAACCGCATTCGGGTAATTAAAAACTTCCGTCGATGGTGTACCCCAGGAATCAAGAATGGCAACAACTGTTTTGTCAAGTACATTCCAACTGACGGTTCGCTCATCCGGCCTCCTTCTGCGGAAACAAATACCTAGTTTTCCGCGAACTCTATAACTAACACCACTGAACAGGTCATTCACATGATACGCAGGGTGTAAAATAGACAAGGGGGAGTCAAATAAGCAGAGAGCCTTCTCCTTGTTCAGGCTGTTGTGCTTTCGCGAATCACCTACATCCTATTGTATTTGATTTTAGGCAATGAAAACAGCGACAAAATTGCCACCCTCATACGTAGAGCAACAAAGCACGCCCTAAGCATTCCCATGAGCACGTCCTCAGACAGGCTTCTGAGATAGGGCCTGCGCAATACGCTGGATGATTTAGTGGAAGGCCAGCTCTCGTGCCATAAGTTAAGACCAGCCAGGCTCAAGTAGGAAGAAAAGTCCCCGAAATAATGGAAAGTTTCTCCGACACTGGAAATCAAGAAGTAGAATTTCCTGACCAACAAAGAGCGTAACTCACTCTTGGTCCTTTACTCAGGAAGATGCTCCACGTCCCCTAACCATACAGCGGGCAGCAAGAGCTAAAGACTTGAACAAGGTATATGAAGCAGACCAAAACACGGTATATACTGACGCAGCAGCTGTCCCCGAACGAAAGGCCAAGTTAGCAGTAGTGACGACCAAGCAAGATCTTGTCACAAGTGCTACTTAAAAATAAGTTGTACTAAAGTTTCAGAAGAATTACCCGTGGCGATAGCGCTCACGCAGACCACGCACAGCCCGTAATATCCTCATGGACTCTCAAGAGGCGTACCAATGTTACCAATCGCGATGCGAGGCTCGTCTAGTACATCGAATATTACCAAGTCGATCGCCCAACCAAAAGGTGCGAATTGTGTGGACGCCTACCCACGCCTCCATGGAGGGCAAAGAATTTGCTCACCAACAGGCCCGCGCACTGACCAACCAGGCCGTGGAGAGTACGGTAGAGCTTATCCCACTCACTACAACTCGAGAGATCTCTCAGCACTACAGGCTTAGTAGGAGAACGTTCCCAAACCACCACCCAAGCCTCACAAAAGATCAGGAAATACCTCTACGACTCCTTCAATGAAATACATATCCTTATCCCACCCTACTTAACCTATTGTACGCAAGCGAATATTCATCCGAATGCAAATTGTTCCTGCAGCAACGGACACTCAGGCACAATATTGCAGAATGTAAAGTTAGGCCAGGATTGCCACCCCTAATATTCCTTTCCGCCAACCCCCAAAAGCAGTTGGAGACCCTGCTCTCTAGCCCCCCCCTCACAGACCAGCTCATCCTCTTCGAGATGCCGCGCCCATGTCGACCCACCACCACAAGACTCCGATTAAGAAAGCGCGTTCTTCGGAGTCGGAGAGTGACCTGGCCGCCCAGCAGCGTGCCGACCCCAACTTGTGCGTCATGATCGACTACCTCGAAAGACGCAACGTCGCCGTGCCTAGGGCGTTCAAGCGGAACTTACCAGCATTGAGCCTCAAAAATTCCATACTTGTGAAGAAGAATTTGAGCCCTGGAACGAGAAGGAATTATCTACATGTCTTCTCCTCAGACCTTTGTGACGACATTTGGGAAGCGTGCCACGATGACCCGTCTTTTAGACATCTTGGGACAGCTCGCACTATTGCCAAACCTAAGGCGAAATACTTCTGGTCACACCTTACATCCGACGTCACGCACTGCGTTCGGAGTTACCGTGACTGCCAGCGATGAAAAACGCCGCCGAGAAGACCCGCCGGACATCTGCAACCGATTGCCGTCCCTTCCTTGCTAATTGATTTAGGTGCCAGTGATATGATGCTTTATTGTATTCTCGTCTTTGTTACTGCATCCTCATCTGGGGCACCACTCCCAAAGGCAACTTAAACCGTATTTGTATCTTACAAAAAACGTTTTTTCGATTCTTAGAAAATCTTAAGTGTTACGACCATACCCTTCCATATTTTTACAAAAATAACCTCCTCAAAATAGAAAATAATTATCTCCAACGCTTAGCTTTCAAGATATTGCATGATAGAAAACCTGATCCTGTCGTGTATATCAATAAATTTAAAATAGAAAAATGTCGTTACGACCTCAGGCATAGACCATAAGTAACAAAACGGGTTCGCACATCTTATTGGTAAACAAACGTTAGGTTTTCAAATTCCCCACTTTTTAAACAACTATCTGGGTATTACCAAAGTTTTTCAAAGTTCTTGTTCGATCGGCTTTCTGAAGAAAGAAATGAAACAATTTTTTGCAAAGAAAATATTTGTTGAACCTGACCACCTTTTGCCATATTTTTTTCTTCAATTTTCTTTTGCCATCACATTGGTTTTGAATACGGTGTCATTGTGTATTCTATTTTCATTGGGTATAAGCCACATACCTTCTATAAGTACCATCCCCGGTCTCAATGCCCATTTTTATTTTGGGTACTGTTTGTTTGGTTTATAATTTTAAGTTTGCTAAAAATTCTTTTGAATATTTTACTGTCTGTAACATTTTCTTAATTTCGTTATCAAGCTATGTCTTTTGTGCTTTATGGTGTATAATCAACCGGTAATTATGTTGATACGAGCTCGTCTTCGTTGCAGTGTGTCATGATTATGTCCTATTTCAAGACTTCCGTTGTTAAAAATGCTTAATAAACTGTCGCTGCCCTTGTTGTGCAATTTTCAGATACGGGGCCTCGACAGCCGTCTTGAACGCCTATTGCCCCGTTCACTTCGACAGAAGATGAAAATTAAAATGTACCGTGTGATATACGTGTATCATGCCCAAATTATACAAAAAAATTACACCATCTTCCCGTGGGGAACCCTGATGAGGATTCGAAGCATCATGGCGGTTCCGTGTGGTTCCATTGTGTTGCCGTTATATTGAGTGAGCTGGTTTTCACTAGCGCCAGAGGGAATTCCGCGTCCGGGTCCACACCGGTGGCAAAGGCACGCAAGTGCTGTTGTGTTACGGTGAGTAGGCGGTGGTTCTCGAGGCGCCGAAACTCGTCCATCATGTTCTTGTCGATGTTGTCTCTGTGGTAGAATCGATAGTCTCCGTCAGCTTTGGTGAGGTAAAGGTTGTTGACATTGGTGCACCGGCTGAGAGCAATGTACACGCCCTCCTCTTCGCAGCTTTGTATTCTCGTACTTCTTCTTCTTCAGCGGTTCCCCTACGAGAAGATGACGGCGGTGGTTGAACGTGAACTTATCTCGTGATGGATTCTTTGGTTGGCCAATCCCTAGGGGCATCCTGCCACAATCAGCATCAGAGGCGCTGCGGACGGGGCTGGTTGAGCTGCAAGGCACGTGGCACTTCCCGCCACAGCTTTCCCACGGGAAATTCAGCATACCCCTCTATAGTTTTCAGTTCGTCTTTTCCGTTGACGTTCAGCTTCGAGTGCCTTCGTTGTATCAGTAGCTTCTTGACGTAGTTTGAATGAGTCAAGGACATAATGCACGTTCGTAGCACTTGCTCCTGTCCCGGATTTGTAGCGTAGTGGGAAGAGCACCGCGTACCTCCCGTTCCGGCCAGAGTCGTGGGATCGAAACCGGGCGCCGCTATTTCTTTTTTTTATAGTGTAGTATCGCGGAGCTGTGGGTGTTAGGAGAGTTGCGCATGCGCAGTGAGCGTGTGGACGGCGCCGCCATCAACGACGCAGGACACGGCGAGCCTAAGAAATGCTCCACATTTAAAATGCTGTCCATGTACGTCGACGGTGCACATGTGACGTTGGATGAAGTCTTTCCGTATGTCACGTTTACGTACAATACAACGAAGCAGGAAACTACGCAGATGACACCGTTCAAGACTGTTTACGGAAGACGGCCGACTACGATGCTCAACCCCATGCTTCCGCACGTAGACGACTACGACCTCAACGCCGACGTCCAAGGATACCTTCAACGTGCGAAGCAGGCCCGTCGGTTCGCTCGGGTTCGTATAATGAACCAGCAGCTGGTGGATGCCGGACGCTATAATCTTCGACGCCGATACGTCGAGTACCACCCAGGGATCGTGTCTGGGTTTGGACTCCCATCCGACGACGCGGACTGAGTGAGAAGCTTTACAGACGGTATTTCGAACCCTTCCAGAATCAACGACGTGGTGGCCAACATACCTAAGAAGTGGTCCCCGATGGTGCTTCCAGCACATCACGACGACGCACGCGACCCGAAGTCGTCCACGTAGTTCGCTTAAAACATTTCTAAGCACGATGATGGACTTTTGTTTTTTTATTTGTACGGACTGTCGCTAATGTTAGCATCGGGTCGATGCACGCTTAGAGGGAGGGTAATGCCATCAATTATGCATTTGTTTTGTTTATTTATGTTTTGCTTTTACCGCCCGACTGCGCCGGTCTGTGTTATCTTTGTTCCAAGGGAAGCGCGTGTTCCATTCTTTTTTTCTGTCCGGCATGTGTTATCTCTTCTGATAGGGAGAGCATTCCGATCTAACGTGAACAGCCTAGAATAATCTTGTTGGACCTACAATGTTCTAGATGTGAATCGACGGTTAGAGAACCCCGAGCACCGAAAGATAAAAAGCCTGCAGAGCAGACGCTGGGGTATTCGACTATAGACGCTCGACTACGCACTTGACTTTCTTGACTGCTGTTTCGCCACCTGTGTATTCTTTGAGTTGTTAGGGGAGTACAAGTTCGCTCCAATAAACCTATTTTCTTTGAAGACAACTGCATCGTCTTTGGCTTAGTGACAATATCCCCAGTCGACCGCTTCCACGAAAGAAGGATTCAATAGGCGCATTTTTTCTCCGTCCAAACACTCTGCGCACGAGTAGCAGAAAATTTGTAGCCGTTTGTTTTACCCATGAACTTGTTTAAAACGACATTTTTCCTGCGGAAGGCCAGCTTTTAGAAAAAATAAACAACAAATGCCACTCCTGATACTTAGAAAAAATAAAGGAGCCCTTTTTTCAGAACCCAGACCATAACTAAAAACTAAGGCGCTCTAAATTCATGTAAAAACTAGCAAAAACACTAGAAAGGGGAAGCTACGGTGAACCAGAGTAGTGATGGTGAATAAAGGGTGTTCTACCTGGCTGTATAGCTGCAAGTTTTGTTTTGTGCTATAACAATCTCAGGAATCATCTGTCATGTATTCCAACAGTAGCCGCCCACCCATATGGTCGTTTTTCGTACTGTTACTGGCCATAGCAAGTTTGATGTGTCCAGTCCTACAAATACTAAAGAAAACGCGGCCTAGCTAGAAAAGGCACAATGCAAAGTGCTGAAAGTACTCAGAGGGCTCAGAGTAGTGCACAAAATGATACACTCGTCTTTCGTGCATTGTGGCTGTACAGTCGAAAACATTTTTCCAGTGGCCGTTTTGTTTAAGTGTGTTTCTTGTATTTTGTGCAAGTTTTATTTAAAATCGTAGTGATAAGGAATGGTTGTAAAAAGTAACCATTATAGTTTGTTTACATTCGGTATCAAATTTCTAAGTGAAGGTGCCAAAAAATAAACAGTCATACTATAAAATACGTGGAATCAAGCTCTCTACTGAGGAGTTTGTCGAATGTTCATTACAGTCGAACTATACGGCGACCTCCACCATTTTGAACGTGGCCTTGTTTTAGATAGTTTTTACAACCGCATGACGGTTTCTTGTCTTTACACCGCCTTCCTCGCAACGCCAAACACAGCCGCCATTGGTGCAATGGGGGGAAACAATGGAATTAGAGGCGGCCGATCTGAAGAAGAAATTTCCCGCTCTGACGAAAGGGCTGCAGAAAAGAAATGAAGAACAACTGGTTCAAAATAGAATAGCGTCACGTGGTTGGAAGGAACACCAATAAACGTTTGAGTAAAATCTATCTGTATTCTATATAGTTCTATTTGCAACTGTAGGTCACTATGCTCGTGAGAATATAAGGGTTTATTACGTTCATGTGATTCCGGCCGGTCTACAACACCCTCTATGTCGTATAAATGGCGTTGGTGGGGCCCTACAAAAGAACTGTGGGAAATCGCCGCGTGGCATCACTGCCGTTTTAGGATGTCATATTCCAAATAATTTCAATAACAGCAGAAATGGCGTTACGCATCTCTTTGCCTTCGTTACGCTGTGTAGTGGTTTGTCTTTGTATTAATCATTTGATGCAGCTAAGCATAAATCAATGCTTATTTAAAACCTTTAGAGACGAGAAAAGAAACTGTCTGATATAAAATTTGCGTTAGCACATAGAAGCCCGAAGAAATGCAAATGCTATCAATGAAACGATCAGGCGTTAATCTGAGTTAGGTATATGAACAGGTTTCTCTACACGGAAACGCTGGTTAGCATGCTCAGCAGTTACAAGGGGATATCAGACAACCCCATACCAAGAGTGCAGTGCCCTACACCAACAAGGTTTCACAGCTCACAGGTGGGAGTTAAATCAGCAGCTAAAAAAACTTATCACAAAGAACTCTGATAAATAGATAACAATTTCAAGAAATAGCTTCTATTAAGATACACTTTACAAGCCTCCAAGTTACACAGACATAACGGAGCCCCAGACATCCGCAAATAAGACATATTATCGAAATCGTTGCCGACCACATAACAAGAGGAGAACGAATGTTCCACGGCCTTGCTTAGAATTTAGAGGGAAGCGGCTGAGAAGGCAGTTGGTTGGAACATGTAAACTTTGAAATCTGCGGAAAATGCCCGTAATCATTTTAAGTGGAACCACGCCATCAATCACTATTGTCGGAACAGCAACAAAATATTCATGAGGGTAGGGCATCCGCCACTTTTTACGTGTCGCCTACGGGCACATAGTGTCTCAGAAGGTGTGTTTGGACTCCAGCCACCGAAACCTCCAATTTTCCCGGCTGTCCCTTGGACCGTTGTGGACTTCGTGGAGTCGAAAGAAGGCTCTTTAATAAAATCCTCTTTTTAATATTCTGAAGAATGCCGAGTGATCACGCATGTGACAGATATTACCTACAAACTATACCCTGCCGTTCCTTCGACAACTTACCCACGTTCAGCAAAGGAAATTGTCTATGTTCCCCAACTGAAACCACACCACGATCCTTGCCTGGCGTCTCTTTATTTATTACCCAGACGACTCTTTCGGCGGAGGGGTTATACTTCTTTGTCTCCGGCTAAGAAAAAGAAGAATAAAGCGCAGTACGTAGCCTGCGTACAGCATTTGGACATCAACTGGGTAGCAGCTAACTGAAGAAACAAGAGAACAGCACCGCTAAGATTCCGAGGCACAGCTAACGAAAGATTTAATAGAGGACTTTGCACTCAATCCTTGAACGGTGGTCTACGATTCGTAAACAGGCGGTCTGACTACAGTTTACCCTCACGTCTTTGTCACAGAAACAAATACATCCTAACTCTTCAATACAACAGAAACTAGTTTTTACATCAAAATTTGCGTGACACAATTTTTTCCGCCTGGCATTTGTTTACTCGGGCGTAGTCACAGCACAGTCAGAGTGGCGGACTTCAAATCCTTCTATATTCTAGTTATCGTTTACACGTCTTCTTTTGTTTCATGCTGAAAAGATTGTTGAAAAGATATGTGTCTGGATATGTATCTTGATCCTTATGCTGGAGCCCTTCCTTCATCTCCCACGCTGACTTCAATCTCAAACGGATGCGGATGCCTTGTTCTCTCTTCAGGAGCTCCAATACGACGTTTTCGCACGCCCTCGTACATCATGTCAACAGTGATTTGCGGCGTAGCTTTCTCAAGGGTGACGTTTTCTGTTTGCAAGCAGCGGAAATTGCGGTTTGTCGCTTTTATTCGCGTTCGCATTATTGACATATCGTCACTGTTCCCCTATTGCCGTCCTGTACTGACCGCAAACAATAATTCATTGCGCGTATAATGGTGACGGAGTCACGGGATTCACCGATATTGTTCTCGGTCGGCACCTCCAGAGGAAATTGGTGAGCCGAGGTTCAACTTGACATCTCAATGCCATCATCTGCAAGTGCTGTAAAGTCAGTGCCAGCGCCGCCACTACCTTTCTAGTTCTTATTTTTTTCTCCCGCTTCTGTCTCCTGAACCGAAAACGAACGTTTTTGCCGACATTTCTGGCACGTTGCCCACAAAACATTACAATATATTTACCCTGTGCGTACCTACGTGCTTTGATGCGAAGGCAATTAGTGTTTGTCTTAGCGACATTTATGAAACATTTTTGAGGTATATTTTATTGCCTTGATTGTGGACATCTTCGAAATATTTTTGTCTGCTATTGCGTCTGTTCCTTAGCTTTGTCTTAGAAACGCTCTACTCTTCGCAACCTCGGCTTTCAATTTTCTGGTGGATTTCAGGGGTAGACCACGCGTATTATTAGAGAGTCCCTGCGTAAACGGTACATCAATTAAAAGAGCAGAAAATGATTTGACTGGAACACCGGAGACCTTCACACCCCTGTTCGCCATAACCAACGTTGTCTGTGGCCGGGGTGACCATCTCTTCCACGTGCATTTAAGAGCGCTCTATTATTACTGGATGCGGAGTCACCTACCCCAAATGTGAAGGCATACAAACAACTTTGTCAGTGAGATACGCACAGGCTGCATAGGATTATCATTTTTTGTAGTCTTGCTGGATAAAGATGGCAGGTTTCAGAATGGCCAAGATGAGAATGTATCTAAAAAGTATTTCAAAGCCTGCGTCTTAAAATTTGTTTAAATAACCGCAATCTGATGCTTTTGAAGGCATTTTAATCCTCGCCCTTTACGATATTCGCTGGTGTTTGCTGTAGACAGCAAGTAATTTTGTTAGAGTAAAAGAAGTTAGACAATGGTGTAATGTTCCATGCCGAAGGTTCAGTTTATAAAACTGTAAACTCAGCCATAATATTGGCTGCCCTAGTGACAGCCACGTGGCTTGCTAAAAGGGCGCATAAGTGGAAGTAAACATACATTTAAGAGAAAAGAGAATATTTCCAGACAGGCAACTGTCAATGTCAATGAGAGGATTGGATATTTCCCGGAGAATTCTTACCGCTCAGAGTTCAATATACTGGTAGCAAAGAATACCAACAACAACTAAAAGTGCCTTGCGAAATTTTATCCTGGTATACATAAAGCGTAAATCATGGAAATAATCAGGCTGTGCAGAAATATTCACTTTTCAAGGCATAAAACCACCGTAGCACGTTTTCCACCGCTCTCTTTTTTAGGCGATCCAATTTTTTTCCTCTGGTATTTTGTGTTCCTACAGAACCAATTGCTTAGAGAAAATTGCGGTGAAACACAGCAGCAAATAAACGAGCATCAATTACAAAGAGTAACAGAAACATACAATCTTTGTTTTTGTAAAATACTGGCTTAGGCGTTTTAAAGAACACAGTTTTTGCGATTTTAAATAAAAAGCATTTAGTCTGTTGTTGTGCCTTCCAGGTGAAAAGGAGGAAAGTATAAAAATAATTGTAGTCGGTAGCGCTTCAATTCAGATGAGTGGAAAGATAAAGACTAGCTTGCAATACCATTTAAAAAAATGAATTATGTCTAGTGTAATTGCAACAGCTGGAAAAACGACGGGTTTTGTTGTAGAAAACACCTAGAGGGACGGTACTCAGCATTGGCACGCCAAACGTCTTACTATGCCAACAAACCACATTACGTGCTGCAGATATCCTGGAAATGTCAGCAATCAACAATACAGATGTCCAGGAGACGTGCGGTTCAGGTGGAAATTACATATATTCAACGGTGCTACACTACAAAAAACCCCATCCAAATCACACAAAAGATAACGTATGATCTACCTTTCTTGGTACTTTATATGCTGTTTATGGAATGTTACCTTGGTGGTACAGCTTATGGATACTGCTGTGGTACGTATGCAAGACGTATATGTATGTCCAGTGTACATTCTTTTGCTGTCTTTGGGGCAACAATAACTTGATATATCCATGTCTAGTGTACATTAATACGATATTGTTGAGATGAACTTGTATGCATTTAATTTACATTCTTTATACATTCTTTGGAGCTTGGCCACCAATTTTTGTGAGGTTGCCTACATGTTGTGGGCACTTGTACTTATAATAAATGTCTTGCTAGCTATTGAGAGCACTGTATGCTGTTACTTGGCACCTCGTTTCTAGAGTAATATGTTCTCACTTTTGAAGAGCATCGTATTGCAAGAGGTCTTATGTGTGAAAGCCTAAGCTGACCAAAGACTCTTGCAGAAGCGCACAAAGCACAGCTCCAAACAAAAAATGTCACATTTCATTTTATTTCATTTATGTACTCTCAAAGCACTCGGCCTTATAGAAAGGAGTGGTACATCAAATATCCAACATAAAGTAAAACAAAACAGCAGGATTACAATAAATTACAATGCACTCTCAAAAATGATAGATTTGAATGAGTTGGCGTCTGTGATTGAAGCGATTGATGCGGGAGGGTGGTTCCAGTCATTACATGTTTCGGGGATGAAAGAGTTGAAGTGCTGGTTTGTATGGCAGAAGGGAACGCCAACCTTGTATCGATGGTCATTGCGTGTGGATATGTAGGCCTGTGGAAAAAACAGTGAATCAGAGAAGGTTCTGTTAGCGTGATAGATCTGATAAAAGGGACATAGACGTGAATTTTTGCGTCGTTTTGATAGGTTAGACAAATTGAGATAAGTATTCATTAATGTGACACTTGCAGTTCGAGAGTAGTTAGACAATATAAAACGTGCTGAGCGATTCTGAATGGATTCATAGTTGTCTATGAGCATGTGAATATGAGGATCCCAGATAGACGACGCATATTCGAGTTTTGGCTGCAGTACTGTTTTATAGAGGAGAAGCGTTAGGGTAATTGGAGCAAGAGAAAAATTTCGACGTAAATAACCAAGAGTTCGGTTGGCGTTGCATGTTATGTCATCAACGTGACCCTGCCATGACAGGTTGTTAGAGATGTTAACACCGAGGTACTTTTAAGAAGAAACGTTGATCAGGGGGTGCTGTTAAGTAGGTACGAGGGAGCCCAACTTTGGTGGAGTACGAGTTATCATCATTGATTTGCATTTATTTGTGTTAAGTTTTATTACCCAAGTATTGCACCACGTATAAATAATATCCAGATCAAATTGCCGAGTGGCAGTGTCATTGGAGAACAAAAATATTGTTACGGTGTAGCCTTCCTTAGCGAAGTGGTGAAGCCACTGCTATGGAGAGAAATCCCCCTGCACGCCATGAGGCCAATCGTGGAGGAAGAGAAAGACGACGATCGGTGTGGCGCCCAGCAAGAGCTAGAGCGGTCATCTGCTGTGTGTCTCACTTTCCTCGTTTTGTAATTAGCGTAAATACATATAATTCTAACCGCGTCTACCCGTCTCATCTTGGTGGAGGTGCTACAACGATCCCGTGAGACGACGGAGCTTCGGAGCGGGCGCCAGCTCTCTCAGGACACCATGCCTACTGATTATGGGCAGCACCATCAACCGACCATGCCACCGTTGATTGTGTTGACCCACCCCCGGGATCCGGAATTTTTCTACGGCACCGGCGACGTCGACGTCGACGACTGGCTCACCATATATGAGCGTGTAAGTCGCCATAACAACTGGGATCCCACATTCATGTTGTCAAACGTCGTGTTATACCTCAAGGGGACAGCCCTCACGTCGTATGATACCTATGAACATGAGCTCACTAGCTGGGATATCTGCAAAGAGAGGCTGAAGAGGGTGTTTGGGAAGGCCCTCGGACGTTAGCTCGCGGCCAAGCAAGAACTTCCGACGCGTGCTCAGACGGCCAAGGAGCCGTATTTAGCGTACATTCAAGATGTCCTTTCTCTTTTCACCAAGGTCGACTCCACAATGTCCGAGTCCGACAAGATCGGCCAGATCTTGAAAGGCATTGCCGACGACGCCTTCAACCTACGTGTTATCAAGAACTGCTCTACCGTGGATAAAGTCCTTGCTGAATGACGACGCTTCGAGGAAGCAAAATGCCGCCGCATTGTGCAAAATGTCACTAGGTTCCCCAACACAGCGGCCACGTCGGCCTGCGAGAGCTCACCACCTCCTCCGCGCGACACTTCTTCGCCCGAAAATGTGGTACGCATTCTGGGCAGCGAGCTTGAAGCAAAGGCTCCACCAACTCTCATTTCCCCACCAGACCACGTAACAACCACGCTATCCCTGATCCACACCTTAGTACGCAAGGAACTTGATAATCGCGGCCTCGGTTCGTTGTGCTCCCTAAGTCGCCCTTACACCCACGATCGTCCCCCCCCCCCGCCGCTGCTCTCCGTGCCCCGTACATGCCTCCCCGATATCGCAACCCGGATGAATGACGTACACCTGTATATGTCGGCGCTTGCAAAATTCCGAATTTGTTTTGTAACTTCCCCTCTACTTGCGCGTGGCAAAGGAAATGTGGAGTGAATCAGCTTATCATCACTAGTTTCTTCTGAAACTTAAGTGATGGCCTGATCGGGGTGGGTGGTAAAGATTAGGTTTAAAATGTAACTGCTACGTGTAGGTTATAGCACAAGTTGGGGGAGCTGAAAATAACGAGTCAAATTGACGAAATTTCGCTTTCTGTTCTATTTTAATCAAAGTTTGCCGATAAGGTCGGCCAATCTATTGGCGGGTAGGTAAGTTGCCCGGCTAAAATTATTACTGAGTTAGGAAATTTCGGTAAAAATAACTTAAGGTTCTCGCTTAGTAATTCGAAGAAGTCAGGGCCGCAGTCGGGCGGTCTATAACAGGCACCAATTAGGCACGTTACACTACCGAGACAAGCGTTTGCGCAGAGTAGTTCAATGTGCGAATCGATTGATATGGCAGAAGTTTGGAATTCATGCTTTATTGCAACAAGTGCGCCTCCCCCGCGTGTGCTCATCCTATCTTTGCGAAAAAGTGCACACGAAGTCAAGAGCGTGAGTTCGCTGTCACCTATGTCTGGGGAAAGCCGGGTTTCAGTACCAAATATTATATCTGCAGAGCATGTGTGGATGAATGTTTTAGTGCATCAAGTTTTCCAACCATACTGCGAAAGTTCGCAGTTATTAATGAAAGAGTTTCTGGTCTTGCTGGTTTGCAGCTAATAATTGCAAGGTGTCATTTCGCTGTTTCTTGGCTTTCTGCTAATGCTGGCGGGTTACTTACAGATACCTGGATGATGTTCTCTGTGTGGGAGTTGTAGCGGTAAACACAGCCCTTGAGTTCAAGGGTTCCAACATGATTCTTGCAGCGCTCACCTTCACCAAGGGTAATAGTGGCAAAATCACGCAGCTTGCGGCGTGCCAGCTGTATTTTGGGGGAGAAATCCTCCTCCAACCACACTTTTATTGTCTCAGGATCTTTTATCTTGAAAGTGTTTTATAAAGCTTCATTCTTAGATTTAAAGTCTTGAAACTTCATATTTATTGATGAGTGGTTTGAGGTTCGAGTACGGAACAGATGTAATGTCTACATCATTCTGAAGGAGCCCGAAGAAACTGCAGCAGCTGCTGCCCTGTGAGCAGTCACATTTCCAACTATTCTGCAACGTCCAGGTACATAACTGATCGTTCTTTCTAGGCCCCTAATGCAGGCTAACATGATAACCTATGAGAGCAAGTTCAACACTGCATTTTTGTAAGGCCTCCCAGAAGAGAGGCCTGTCACTATACTCAAGCAATCGTTATATATAACTGAACAGCCATTTGATTTTGTATGATGTGTTCCACACCCTTTAAAATGCCATGGGCCTCACATCTAAATGTGCTGTTGTTAGGATTGATTGTTTTAGAAGCAGAGTAATGGGAACCGCAACGAGCACAACTGCCGAGTTGGTTTTAGATGCGTCTGTGTAAAATTGCGTGCATTGGTAATAAAGCTGAAGGCTGAAAAAGTGTTGCTGTATTGAAGCACAACGAGTTCCTTCTTGTCAAGATTTCGAAATGGCATGTCCAATGCAACTGGCAACAGTTTTCAGAGTGCAATGACGTCATTAATAGTGGCTTTGTAGTTGTCTTTAAACAAAATGTTCATGTTAGATGCCAAAGTGTTTACGGACATTGGTTAGAGCTGGGCAAGAGCTGGTCGTTTACGAACAAACCTTCAGTGGATGTGTCCTGTATTAAGATGTCTGATGGGTGCTTTGCCAGAAAATTTGTTTTCACTACAAATACTATGTGTAGCACGCTGATGTTCCAGGGACCACATATCAGATTCTACATACAGGCATTCTACAGGGCTTGTACGGAAAGCAGCCATCGTAAATAGAAGGCCTATGAGGTCCACTGTATAGTGTAGATTACGCGCGGCCTTTGGGGCTGATTGATAAATAATACTGCAGTAGTCAATTCTAGATCTAGATATGACAAGACTATCAAAATTTCTATTATGCAAGCTCGGTCTGTCAGTATGACTGGCGTGAGAAAACCTTCAAAATAGTAAGTTGCTTCATAAATTCTGTTCGTAGTTTCTTGATGTGGAGTATGCAGAATAACTTCTTATCCAGAAGAATGTCTAAGAACGTCTGCTCCTTTTTTCACTGGAATTCGTTTTTAGTCCAGAGTGTGTGGGCATTATCTTATATTATCCTTAATCCTTTCCATTAAGAAATAGAATAACAATAATATAATAACGCGCCGTCGTTATTCTCACTGCTCTCGCGCAGCACCGAACTTGCCCTGCCGAGAGACTCTGCCCACAACGGGTTCGAGAGCGAGCCACGACTCTCGCCGCGAGTGTACGTTTTCAATCACTTCACCGGGAAGCGAGATATTTCATAGTACAGGGGTTTATTACGCGGACAACCACGATACAAACACTACACTGTACTACGCACCTAGCCCCTGGGGCATATACAGCCGTCAGCGTGTGCCCAGCCCGTAGTCGGGCAGCAGTTAACGTCCGCCGGCGTTGGCCGGCCGCAACGCTCGCTGACGTAGGGGAAGGGGGCTCTCTGTGGCCGCTACACATTTCAAGCCACGCCACTGGACACGACTGGGCGGCATCGGCGCTCGTCCGCTGACCTCAGACGGCGCAAGCCGTCACATCGCGGACGCGGGGGCAACCCACCAACAAGTGGAATATGCCCGCGGAGACTCGCCGGGCATCCTAGATAAACGCACTGACGCAAATCGAGGCATGCGCTAATCGACACGGTGGCTGCCGTGACCCACGTAAGTGGGAAACAACGGCCAATGCAAGAAACAGCCAAAAGTGGCCGAAGGGCATTTACGTACCGTGCGATCGCTGCTCGTCCCAAGGGCGGTCTCCCGGGGAGTCTCCTGCGCGCATCCCCCGTCGCCTCGTAGGGAGAGGAGGGAAGCGCGCGAGGATCGCCCTCGCCCCACCAAGGGGAGGAGGACGTCGCTAGCGCCTCCTCGCCCCGATCGGAGTTTGGCCCCCCACATCCCCCTCTCCTTAAATGCCCCCCTGACAGTCGGAAAGCCGGCCATCAGGTACTCATCCAAAAAGAACAATCTTAATGTAAGTAAAACAAAGCTAGTGCCCACCAGCCTCTACTCCAGCCCTTAAACCAACACTGCATTCACAACGGACGCTACACATACTTAAGATATACATACACACTATGAACAAGGTGTGAAACAAGAAATGTACACTATAAACAATACTCTGCTCACTTGGTGAGGGAACTAATGTTACGCTATACAGAGGTCAACTAAGGTTGCACTACGCACACTATACTGCATTACACAGCTGTTACTTATATTACACAACCTACGGTTAATTATAATGCACTAAGAGCACTTAATTACATTACATTACATTACGTACACTTCATTACATTACACTAGATACACAGGTGTAGAAAGATACACAGAGGTGGAAATTTTGCACTAAGTCCGCAAAGGGTTGCAGTATTCATCACGGGGCTCCGCATTGTTCGTTAGTACGGGGCACAAAGGGGCGAAAAGATCCTCCCGCTGTCAGCGTTCGTTGTCGTCACTTTGGGGGTGCCACGAGGCTCATCAGGGAGTCTCTCATCGCAGGGTTCTCGAGGGGCGCAGATAATGGGCGGACGCGCAGGTGCGATTCTACCGTTGCGTCGAGCCGTGTCGCTCCGCAGAGGGATGGAGGGGGAGGAAGCAGCGCGTGAGCCGACCATCCAGCAGGAAGGCACCACAGCGCGTGCACCTGCTGGAAGCCAGGAGTCGAGATCGGCGCCGATGAACGGGGCAGCAGCCAGAGAGAGGAGCGGCCCGAGCTTCAGCCCCACGCAAGGAAGGAGGGGGGTTAGGCTGAGTAGAAGGCTGCCCAAGGTCAGCTCGGCCATTCAAGGCGCCCGCATTCCTGGAGACGAAGGGCACCTCTGCGCTCGGTTGTCGGAGTCCCTGGCCGCAGCTAGCTAGCCGAAGAGGCCGCGGTGCCGGCACACACCACAAGACATGGTGCGCTCTCCACAAATACGCACCAACAGCGGGGTTTACTGTTCGGCCGATTGAAGCTGGCACACACACGCACGCACTCACACACGCCAGTCTGCGGTGTTGCACGCGAGGATGGAACGCGGGGGCGGAAACAACCACCGGAAGCACACTGGTCCCCCCTCTGCCGACGCGCACACACGTCACATTCATCAAGGCGGCAGAAGCACAAGACTAGCCGCGACGAACGGACGAGGCCTCCGACGAAAGTTCGCTCACAGCAGACGCTGAAGAAAGCGCGTGCGCGCGTACACACCCCACAGCTTGGGCCGAGAACACGCAACCTCACAACAGCATACCCAGTCCCCCGCCCGTCCGGCCTGCGAAAATCGTCCTAACGGCCGAGAAGACGCGGCGAACGAACCGATGGGCAGTAACTCACTCACTTCACACACAAAATGAACACACACACAACAGATGAGACAACGAAAGCTACCGCCAACCCTTGCAAAACGCCGCTCCCGATCTCCCCTCCCGCGCCAGAAATGTGGGCATTATCTTATCCTATCCTTAATCCTTTCCATTAAGGAATAGAATAACAATAATAGAATAACGCGCCGTCGTTATTCTCACTGCTCTCGCGCAGCACCGAACTTGCCCTGCCGAGAGACTCTGCCCACAACGGGTTCGAGAGCGAGCCACGACTCTCGCCGCGAGTGTACGTTTTCAATCACTTCACCGGGAAGCGAGATATTTCATAGTACAGGGGTTTATTACGCGGACAACCACGATACAAACACTACACTGTACTACGCACCTAGCCCCTGGGGCATATACAGCCGTCAGCGTGTGCCCAGCCCGTAGTCGGGCAGCAGTTAACGTCCGCCGGCGTTGGCCGGCCGCAACGCTCGCTGACGTAGGGGAAGGGGGCTCTCTGTGGCCGCTACACATTTCAAGCCACGCCACTGGACACGACTGGGCGGCATCGGCGCTCGTCCGCTGACCTCAGACGGCGCAAGCCGTCACATCGCGGACGCGGGGGCAACCCACCAACAAGTGGAATATGCCCGCGGAGACTCGCCGGGCATCCTAGATAAACGCACTGACGCAAATCGAGGCATGCGCTAATCGACACGGTGGGTGCCGTGACCCACGTAAGTGGGAAACAACGGCCAATGCAAGAAACAGCCAAAAGTGGCCGAAGGGCATTTACGTACCGTGCGATCGCTGCTCGTCCCAAGGGCGGTCTCCCGGGGAGTCTCCTGCGCGCATCCCCCGTCGCCTCGTAGGGAGAGGAGGGAAGCGCGCGAGGATCGCCCTCGCCCCACCAAGGGGAGGAGGACGTCGCTAGCGCCTCCTCGCCCCGATCGGAGTTTGGCCCCCCACAAGTGACAAATGAATCTGGCCGCATGCCTCGCAGTTTTAAAAAATGATGCAGGAAGTTTTGTTTCCATTGAACTTAAAACCGTTTTGATCCGCCCACCTCGACAGACTATTCACTTCATGTTGGACCTGTGTCTCCCAAAAGGACCTATGTTAAGTTTAAACATTTATCTGGCAGTAGTCCACATAGACCGAATAAAACGTTCCTAGGGTAAAACATTCTTTAAACTATTTATTTTAACAATAAAAAGTGTGCAACTCAGAACGCATACATATGGCACACCAATTTCTTGGGTGAACACTCGGTAATAAACAGTGCCAAGCTGCACTAGAAATGTCCTCAGAGTAAAGTTATCCTAAAGTATATTAGCATATTGCCCCATATGCCAAACGCAAAGAGGTCCAGTAAAATGACAAAACGCCACGCGGTATCACAGGATTTTTCTAGCTCAAAAGAGATAGAAATACAGTGCTGTTTATGTGCAAACGCATCTCTTGTGTAAGCTTCCGAAAGTACGAGACTGTCATCTTGGGCCATCGTTCCCACCGGTGGGGCCCACCAAATCTTCGGAAGGAACAACAGCTCCTCCAGCTAAACGGGGCACCCACGCCACGTTCTGGGCACCTTGACCTTGCGCCAAGTTATCGGAGACACAATAGGTTCTGGTGGGTCTACAGTTCCAGCCAGTCAAGGCAGCGGCGATAGAAGACCCGAAAGCTACCCTAAGGGCACCGGGCACCCCAGAACGTGATGTCATTCGTAAAGTCTACATTTCTACAACAGATGCACATGACCGCGCACCTGTAGAACTATGAGGCAGTTTAGCGGGTTTTAGAACTGTGGTTCGTTTCTACTGGGATGATTTCATTTACCATTCATTTTTGCAGAGTGTGTGTTTAGTGTAGTCTCCTTTGGTGTGTTCTCAACGAATTCGATTTTTTAATCCCTTTTATACAAGTTTCCGCCTTCTCTTGAGACCCGTGTTGCCTCTCGTTCGTTGCTTGTCACGTGTACGCATCTCGTTTATTCACACCTGAATCCTGATATCATCTCACCGACACGGTCTTTAAAAACGTTATTCCGTATTGGGCAATATAAACCCGAAAAATTAGGTTCGTCAGTCCGTCTGTCTGTCTGTCTATCTGTCTGCCTGTCCGTCTGCCTGTCTCTGTGTCTGTCTGCCTGTCTGTGTGTCTGTCAGTGTTTTTGTCTGCCTATCTGTCTGTATGTCTGTCTGTCTATATCGCTGTCTGTCAGTTTTTCTGTCACTCGCGTCAGCATTCTGGCCAAAACTAACGGAATACATAAAAAAGGTATTTATATAGAAAAAAAATGTGCCAATATTTAAATCTGGAACAAACTTCATGCGTTTCAACAGCCTTCAGGGAAAACAAAACACTTTGAGGGAAGTCATTGTACTACAGGAGCAATATTTCCCAGCTGTGGTACATGGACAAAAGGTCACCGAACAACTACACTTTTCCTGGAAGTACAGTTCCAAAGGTTCGATCCACGGATGTCCCGCCGCACACTAGGGAATCCCCATGCCATCCGTGATGTCCCATCCTAGCTCGTGCGGTGGGCATCATCCTTGTCCCGGTAGGCTGTTGTGTTCATAGTCATAACGTGGGATTGAGCACAGCCACTCTTGTGTGGTCTCCCCACTCTGCTCCTCTTCCGAAGTAGAAATTGCGAGAGTCTTCGAGTTTGTTGGTCAGCCCAGAGTAGCAATGCAGGAATTCCTGCGCAGCGCCAGGTATATTTTGAACTTTACAAAAAAAACTGCCTGGCAGAAACATCTAAGCCTACACATCTGGTCAATAACAGTAGGGCCTTGAAGTAGCCACAAAAGTAGGTACAGCATCATACCAACATAAGTACAGCCATAGACACCCCCAAGTCAGCGTCGTTGGCTGAGTAGCCCTTTTAGGACTAGGCAATGTCCAACAGCCTCGAAGTGATGAGGAAGCGCATCCAACTTGACAAAAACGATGCAGCAACGGAGGGCAACCGAGGTCACCACCGAAACGTCCAACGTCTAGAGCACGCATGCCGATGTAGCACAGGGTCACAAACGCATGCCGCCATAGAGCTGACTTCTAATAAATGAAGCCAGCGTTGCAGTGGCACCTTGGCGATCAGTATAGCAAGAGTAATGGCGAAAGCTGGAAGCCCGCTCGACCTCTGCTGGACTAGCACATAATTTTCTGTATCTCCGTAGGGTGCTGTCACAAAGGAGGAGTGGTGTGTCCACACAGAACCCTCCCAAACCGACCGCCTTTTACGGCCAGTGAGGGTACGTGTGGCCCGCTAGCCCATAATGGCACCATCGCTGATCCCGATAGGGTGTTTCCCAAAGGAAAGTATTCATGAGTTCGGGCGTTGAAACGCATGTGGCCAGGCAGCTCACAGTGCACAGAGGTACGGAGCCTCCTGGTGAGGAAGTGCATGTGGGCGAGCGCGACGAACTGCAGCCGCCTTGTCTTGGCTTCGGACTTGCAGGGAGATTTTGGCGTCTGGAGGTTCTCAGTGTTGCTGCACTACTTCTATAATGACATCCCTGAGGGAAGGAACCTGAGGTGGAGGCGTCGTTGGTAGAACTTGCTGAGCTCTTCCGGAAAACTACGCGGGTAGTCTCTCATAGTGTTTTAAGTAGAAATACCCATTCCATGCGCGTAGTTCCCATCCGACGCAGCAACCGATCGAAGTTAATACTGCGTAGCACGCATTTCAAAGGCCTCTAATGGGCTAGCAGTGGACACAAATTCGGGGACGGCGTGCGGCGCACCACGGACAAGCCCAACAGACGGCTCTTTGTTCACTCCACGCATTAGAGGAGTAAGTTTTTGTGTTCTGCCATTTCCGGTGAAGCTCGCCAGATCAGTCTCTTCATCTCTTCTACTAACACAACTGTTTCTTTGGTGTGTGGAATGCGCGTGTGCAGCAAGACCTCCACCCATCTTTCCGCTCAACTGCGGTGAATGCAAATAAAACTGCGTATTAAAACCTTCCTAGGACTTGAGGGAGCTCTCTAGGTTTCTTTTTTAACGAATGCAAGCTGAATCTTCAAAGTTAAACTGCACTTGCCTCAGAGTCTCGTAGTCGTCTCAGTGGTTATGCAACCTGAACGAATCGACTTTTTCCAGCCAGTCTTCGGGATCATCCAAGGATGACCCCCGAAAGGATAATCCCTGTAGTAACTTTGTGAAGTGGTCCGTCCCTACAATGACGTCGCAGGTATCCCACAATCTACGTGGGTGAGGGCCAGTATTGCGGAGTTAGCACTCCGGAATCGGAATGACTCCGGATTCATTCCTTCTTTTCAAGATGTGTGAATGGAATGGGAATGGAACTAGGTGAACGCTTGGAAGAAAAGAAATGGAATGGAATTAAGTGCTTCTTGCCCAGAATGGATTGTGATTGAAATGGTGATTTTCAAACAATGGCGTCACCGCCCCTGGCGCCTTCTGGCTACCTAATAATACGTTGGCGATGACTGCGTCGGTATATCTCCAAGGAACCACCGTCGACAAAAACGACAACGCATACCAGGCATCTTGAGTAACTGATTCCGCATAGCCTTCGGGTGCTTGCGTTACAGTAAACTTCGAGCGGGGCAGTCGAGTCTAGCCGGTGGCGCCGTTAGGTCCACTCTTCCTGTTTGGAAGGCTTTCTGATGCAAAACGTTATCGGTACATCTGTTTGTGGCTTTCATTTCAGACCGGTTCTTATTGGCAGGCGCCGTATGCCCACGCCTCTAGGAGGGGAAAGTACTCAAGGAGCAGGGGGGACGAGAGAGTACGAACGGCGCGCATCCGATGACGCAGTGTTTCTCACGGCAAGCTGATGCAGTGAAATCCTAGAGCTAACAACATAAAGCGTTCGCGCCTGAAACATGAAACAACGAGTCTGGTTGGCGTTCCCATCCCACATCCCGTACCCGGCGCGCAATGATTAGATTGGTAGCCTTTGCTGCTTGTACACCGACGTGGTAGGCACCTCAAGGAAATACAGTGCCAACTTGTCGACCGTCTTTCCGTATGTTGCAGCGGTGCCCCGGGGCTCCAGCAAATCAAACCCGAAGCAGCAAAAAGAAAATAGGGGTGCCCTGCGTGCTCAGGAGCCGCCATAAGCGTAAGAATAGAGTTTCGAATGTGTTACTGAGCTTCCCACCTCCACTCTCGGCTACGGTATTAGGCAGCGGGGAGATACGATTGTATTACAAATTATATAGGACAATGCGGAAGACATAGCTGCCAATGGGCGTTTGGTTCTTACAGTTCCGTTTCCAGCAGCTGCCCTTATAGCGAGTGCTTTCACCGTTCTCAGCAGTAAGACACCGTGCCTGTTCGTGGTTGGGTTGCTGCGTTTCTGGCAACAAACGTACGTGATTACTGATGCAGTATTGGTAAGCTTGAAAATTAGATCATCGGCACTATTCAGTTAGAAAGGCCTTAATTCAAAAATTTGATGAGGTCCTAATGCATATTGTTTGGGCATTCATGGAAACAAACTGCCTCATCTTTCTTCTCTACTTTGCCAGGGCTCCCATCACAATATGGTTCTCTCACCTTAAAGGAGTGGGGGGTCATAAATATGGTCCTGAAAAACGGATTGGGCTGAGTAGCGCCAGGGCAATGAAAAAGTGAAATGGAGGTCAACGTGGATGTTCTGGCGAATTTCCTACGGTGAATGCAAAACTGTTAACGGTGTCCATGACTCTGCCTTCCAGTCTCTCGCGTTGGTAGAGTCGCATTACTGTTCAATGCTGTAAATTCACTTGAAATCATTCAACTAAGCATTCCGAATGCACGTACATGAGAGAAAGCTCCCGACAAGATGCCTGTAAGTAATCCCAGCATAATATCAAAGCAGATACCACGTGACAGAGTGCAACTAAACAGAAAAGGCAAACATGAATGTAGTAGGTGTTTTATCTTACTGCGTCCAAGAATAAATCATTACAACGTGTTATCATGCAATACTATAGGTATCGGGATCCCGCTATTGTTATCAAACGGAGGAAGTGTGACACTGCCCTTTTGAGAAGCGAGAGCTTCGTTAGTGGATCGATGGCGTTCTGTCAAAAAACTGCTACATTTGCCCGTCGACAATTTGCTCGACCGAAAATTTCTGATATCATCTCTGGATCCACGGCACGTGCGTGAAACCGGGGACCACAAATTAATTTTTTTCCGTTTTTTCTCTCTGAAACAAGGCTTCCCATTTGTCAAAACGTTAACTTGAAATTCGCAAAAAAGGAACGGTTCTAAATAGGACAACACCCCCGTTTGCCATAATGAGTACAAAAGTGTACCTCAATCTCACAAACATTGTATCTGTTACATTTACATTGCTGCCAGATGAGTTTCATCATTGAGCGAAAAACCTTCGCGTGCGTTTGTTCTTGGCTTGTGATTTGGGTATTGGAGGGTTTGTTGATCGGTTGTACGCACTTTCACAAAGCTTTGATGCATTTTCAGCTTGCCCGCTTCTATTTATTTTCGCTAGCAAGAGATGGTAAGTTTTGGCATTAGAAGGGTGGTTGCTTTGCAGGAGATATGTAACTTCAGTTACAAGAGGCATATTTTGCATAGGTTTCTAGTGTTCAATGCGTATGATCCCGTCACATTGACGTTGCGTGGCTCTAAGTTTGTTGAGCACCTAAGCCAGGTTTTCAATGAGGTATTAAAGGAAAATAATTGAACTGCCGGCACATCCAAGGAAAGGTCATTTCGAGGAATGAAAAGAAAGAGAATCATGACATGTTTTAATTCCTCGGAAAGGGATTGGAATGAATTGGCGATGCCCATTCTGACACTGGTGAGGACCCATGATCTTGCAAGGAACGATTTCTCAGAGCACCTTTTTAACGACGCAAAGCACATAGCATCCGAAAGGACTCGGAATATGCTGTAGCCATGTAAAATAATGCCTTTATTTTCCATCCACAATGATGTAGGAAGAGAAGGAAACAAGCTAATTTGGTTAGCTTGACGGCGCTCCCTCCTCCTGGAATATTACCTAGATAATTCAAGAGGCACTCAGCACAGCACAAAGCGCAAAAAAAGCAATGGCGCTGTATTTACAGGCGTTCCGAAAAAAAAGAAACAGTAAAGAAAAGGAAAATGGAAATCGGCCGCGAAATTCACAGACGCTTTTTTCAACACTGGAAGAACTAGCACGCTAGTAAAACATCAAAGCAAAATATAAAAAGAAAGAAAGAACAAAAAACACCTTCCGAAAAAAACTTCTCCATTTCACACCGCAACGTAGGGTTGACACGAACAGTTCGAAACTAAAACTAAACATAAACAAGAAAGCACTTTTTGCTTCGCAATGCAGCGTTGATAGTAGACCAGCACACGGTTCAGAAATATACAAACAATATTTGCAACATGAAAAATGCTTTTTACACAGGAAACCACTTTTGACAGTGAGATACCGAAAAGGAACAAACCATCGATTGCACACAATACAACAAAAACAGAAAAAGAGAACAGCCACGATTAGCATTCGTTATGGCTGCAAATAAACACTCGTAAATCCCTTTTCTTCACAGTATTCAAAATTATATTTGACTTTATGCAAAAGTTTACATCTCCGGAATTTTATGCCTCAACATTTCTCGTCCGTAGTTTGTTCAAAACGAGGCAATGTTCCATACACCATGGCTGCGTGTTGCGTGTATCTCGGGTCGTTTCTGTAAAGCGGCTGAATGGTGAAAGAAATTACTTGGGCTTTTTATTGCCATTTTAAAGCTCATGCACATACGGTAGGCATAAATATTATAGACAGTCATTATTTCGTATTTTCGAAATAACAAATGCGAAGGATAATGATACGAGACGTTTGCTACGTTTCTTAGCATTTTTTTCTGTAAGACATGTAATTTGTGTAGATTGACAGCCCTAAAGCAGCAGTAATTTAGGTACGAAGCAAACAGGAAGTTATAAATAAGAAGCTTCACTGGAGTAGGGAGGATCTGCTTGTTAACGAATGTGAGGCCAGTATTGCGAGATAACTCCGATGCGACATACTCTACGTGCTCGTTCCATTTCATGCTCTCTGCAAAAATTACACCCAAAGTTTTAAATGATCTTACTATTTCTATGTTCGCGCCACATAGCTCAAAATTCATAACGCGGTTAAGTTCCGTGTTCTTAGTGCGAAACACAATAGCTTTAGTTTTATTAGCATTTATTTTCAGTCTATTGAAATCTGCCTAATTTCCTAGTTCTACAAGACTTTTATTTGCTTTTAATTCTAGTTCATTTGCCGATGAAGCTGAAAATCGCAAAGTGGTGTCATCTGTATCAATGACAAATTTCGCTTTGTTATCAATCTTTGGGTTTATCGTTAACAAATATAATAAATAAAAATGGGCCTAATATGCGGCCTTGTGGCACACATGATAGGATAGGTTTTACGGCGGACGTGTGCTCATTTATCTGAACGAACTGCATTCGGCTGCCCAAATAGGATTTTAGAAGAATCAAAGGCATTCCCTGGAAGCTGTAGTATTCTAGCTTTTTAAGTAATTGTGAGTGGTCTAGATAGTGGAAAGCTTTGGTAAAATTCACGTATATACCAACACCAAACTTTCTTTCTTCAAAAGCGTTCAAAATAAATTCTTTTTTGCTGTAAGAGTGCAAGCTCTGTTGAGCGGTGCTTCCTGAAACCGAATTGAGCGTCGGTAAGCAACTTCAGCTTATCGCAGAAGTGAGACATTCTAGGGAAAATTACCTTCTCCAGTCCTTTTCAAAATACAGGCAGTATTGACACTGGCCCGTAGTTTCCGATATCATTCCTGTCGCCTTTCTTGAACAAAACACTGACCCTGGCGAGTTGCATACGTTGCGGGAAAACAACTTGGGATAGGCAAAGGTTAAATATATGTGTTAGGATTGGTAGTATAAGACCTAACACAAACTTTACGTGTTTTACTTTAGTTCCATAGGCATCGCAGCTCCCGCTGTTGTTCAATTCTAGAAAAACTAATTTCACCTCGTTATCGGCTAGCGGGCCAAAAAAAATGTCTCATCACTCCTCAATTTAAAAGTATTCAGTGCATTGCCACTAATACTTCCGTTTACTAAATTAACAAAATATTCATTGAAAGCGTTGGCCAGACAACCACCCTACAGCTCGTTTCCTTTTACCTCCTTTTACTCATTTTACTATCTCCTACCTCCTTTTACCACCTCCTACCTCCTTTTACTAAATTAACAAAATATTCATTGAAAGCGTTGGCCAGACATCCACCTGACAGCTCGTTTCCATCTTTATTTATCTTTGTTACCGAATTAAAATTTGAAGCACGGTATAAAACTGCGTTCAGTTTTTTCCATGTAATATCCGTTCTTTTTGTAGTAGCGTTAAAGTATTCGGAAAAGTAATTGTTTCTTGCGGTTTTCAGTTCTTTCGTGACTTTGTTACGGAAAGACCTGTACATCCTAAACTATTTGGGATCGCGAGATTTAATAAACTTTTTATACAGTTTATCTTTCGTTTTAATTTTATTAAGAAGCTCAGGGGTGATCCAGGGTTTTCGGATTTTACCACATTGCCTAATGGTTTTGAATGGAAAACACTCCTTGCACAGAGCTAAAAAGGTATCAATGAAGGAATTGTAGGCGCGTTGCATCCTCTATAATAAACACATGTCCCCAGTCACAAGTACGCACCTTATCTCGAAAAGCGCACAGATTAGTATTCGTTACTGCTTCATACAATATTGGTGGCACAGTCTGTTTCTTTTTTAAAGTGGTTTTATAAAGGCATAAGTAGATGCCATTGTGATCACTTATGTCGCTGATAATTACACCCGATTTTAGTTTTGTTGTATTCACATTTGTAACGAACAAGTCAAGTAAGGTAGCGGTTGTGCCGGTTTGACATGTAGGAGCCACAATTACGTTTCTGCATCCAGGCGACTGCATAAGTTGTTCGAACTCATTTTTCGTTGGAGTATCAGCAAGCATATTGATATTAAAATTACCGCCTAAAACAACATCACACTTCATGTCGTTTGCATAGGCTAGCAAGGATTCGACAAAAATGTAAAAATTACGCAGGTTGCCATCAGGAACCCGATACACGACGGAAATGATAATGTGATTTGATAGTTAGGGTTAGGACTTCATAGTTTTGATTCTGACAACAGTATTGCGATAGTATTTCGCACGAGATATGTTTCCGCACCATCAATGATGCACCTCCCCCGCGGCCACTAGATCTATTCTGTATGAAATTGTCGTGCGTTTGCAAACTAAACACATTGGTACTGTCAACGTACCAAGTTTCAGGTAACAAGATTATATGAAATACTACTCGAAATTCATTGAAGAGCACTTCAAGTTCTGCGGTTTTATTTTTAGCCGATCGGGTGATCAAGTGAAAGAAAGTTAATGAATGTGCTAGCTCCTTCCGACAAACATTTTGAAAATCCCTTGGCAGTAGGCATTCACTGTCCATTTTACTGGAAATCACTGCCAAAGACGCATGCGCGAAGTCTTAGGCTAACGAATCGAGATCCCGTTTTCATTGCGTACAATGAAAGCATTATCACCGGCACCACGTTTCACAAGTATTTTGTTATTCCTGTGCCAGGCATATCGGTAGCCGTTGTTCTGAGCCCAGGCCTTTGCCACTGCAAGCAAATGCATGCCGGCTTCTCTTGGTCAAGTTTTCTAGAATGAAGAAATTGAATTTCGCTCGATTCAGTTTAGTCTTTTTTTTTCAGAAATGAGTCCTTCACAGCGTGATTTGAAAATCGAACGATAATGCCTGGAATCTTATCTCTACTTGCCTGTAGCCTGTGCCCAGATACAGCGTCACTAGAAGTAGGATGAGGAACGTTGATTTTTGTAGCGACTTCATTCACTTTTGCCAACAATTCCTCATCCTCTGCAACAGGAAGTCAATGAAATTTCAAGTTTAACTTCTTACTTTGCCATTCCAGGTCATCAATGTCTTGCGCAATCTGTTCAGCCTCACATGCGTGCTCTCGCATTTCAATTCCTGACACCCTCGTTTTTAGTGCAGCTATTTCTTTATCCTGATTGCTCAGCTTTTCGAGAATTTGGTCATGCTTGTCTGACATCACTTGCTCGATTTTTTCCACTGTAGATTTTAGCGTCATAAGGCCGAACAGCTTCGAGTGCAAGGCTGCAAATGAGGCAGCAAAATCAACGGGCTCTTCGTTTTTCCTACCGTTAGAGCTCACGCGCTTGCAAGAAGGGCAGCGCCATGCTTTGCGCCACGACTCTGTTTTGGATCTAAACGTTGGAAACGCCAGAGCAGCGCCGAAGTGGTACCTATCGCAACAGCCCCCGCAACTCGAGCCCTCACCTTTGCCGCACACTTCACTACAACACGGGCAATCATCCCCCTCTTCGGACGACATGGTGTCAGTAAATTATACAAAAAACAAAAAAAACGATCAATGTGCACATGAATAACAGAACAGGTGCGACAGTAATGGCATCATCAGCAGCAGCGGCTAGTATATTGCAAAGTGCAGTCCAAACAAGTCTTCAAAAACTAACCTGCAACAGTGCAGTGTCGCTGATTAGGTCACGCCGATGTGCTGCCGCTGCTGCCTACTGCATCGACGAGGACGACGTTCGGCTTTTTGTAGTGGTTTCCCAGGAATAGGCACCGCCACAGTCGATGTGCGGCTGTTGCTGTTGACCAAGTATGCGCAGAAGAACGTTTGCGCAGAAGAGTCCGATGATCTTTCGAAGAACTTCAGCGTGGCTCCATCCTGGAAGTATGGGCGGCCGGATCCATGCTTGCAACAGTGCAGTGTCGTTGATTACGTCGGCGTTGCGGCTGCTGCCTACTGGACAGAAAAGAGACAGACTACCGATTTTTGTCTAATATCTACTCTCTATCCCTAATTAAAGGGCATCACTTCAAGCTCCTTAATAAAAGCGGTTTTGCTAATAACGCCTTAAACTATTTAAATCGGAATTTTTTCAATCTACGAGCTATGTGCCCTCTGAAATATAACGCTGGCAATCCTGGCGTACAGTAATGCGGTAACCTACTTTTATCGGTTTGCGCAATAAAAAGCGATATTTAAAAACTTGTCCCGAGCTAAAAAAGTGTGAATCTCAGGTTTTCTGATTTATTTATGTGTTTTTTTATTTAACCAGTTTATCTTGCACGAAGGCACTATCTTTTATAAGGACAAAAGGTATAATTTGTATTTACGTATTGAGGTTCGAAGTTCGATTTTCCATTGTGCGTCCTTTCTTTAGGCTGCCGTTGGCGTATTTGGAAGCTGAAATCGAATATTTTGGGAAAACAAACTCTCCTGTCTCAGGCAGAATACTCAAAGCTCCTTTACTGGGTCTGTTTACTGAACGTTGCCATTGATTCTGGGCATGCAGGCTTAGTTAGCTACACTGACAGCGACCCAGCGGCCCCTTGCGCCGTGTCTTAAAAATGTTAAAAAAATGTATGAAATAAGTATACAATTTACACTCATACCAATATTTTTGTTAAAAGGTTTTCCACAAGTGGATACACGTTTCAGCAGTTACAGTAGCTGCTAGGTTTGTAGGTCACGTTACCGGTAAGCATATTGTAGTGTCAAGTTTTGACACTACGAACCGCTACCATTCCGATTTCAGAAAGTTTGCTGCCAAAATAAAATAATTTTCACTCTTTTGTTTACAAACTGCGTGTGGTTACAGGGCTCTATAAAACGCTGGCTTGCAGAAGAGCTAGAGAACACACACGCGACAAAAACACTTGTCCGTTCCTTTAATGTGTTGCAGCCTGTCCGAATCATGAAAGATGCGCCGTTTAAATACATGCCAACGTATTCAGCGCAAGCACGATTGACACTTGTTTTCAGATTTTGCTTATTACACCAGTCATTAGCCGTGGTATTTATTATTGCAATCCCTACTCTCACAGACGTTCACTGAAAAATACAATATTTTCTCTAACTTTTAATGCTTTCTATGTCATCAGTACTGGGAAACAGTAACTGAATTTTTACACACCACTCTATGGTTGTTTACTTGGGGGTTAAATGATAATACATCAAAAATTTTCCTTTTGTTCCAAAATACGGCATGGCTATTATCCTGGGTCGAGGCAATAGTTATTCATTTTTTAAGTTGGAAAACGTAGTTTTATGCGCCATGTATTGCACAAAAACCACATTGAATAAAAAGAATTCGGTATAATATTAGCTTGTGTTTGTGCCTTGCTATGCCTAAAATTGTGACAACAAAGAGTTTTGCGAGAGCATATTCCTGTCAAAAATGATTCCTTGTGTACAATTAGGGCAAAGGAGATTAGCCAATTGCAAGCTTTATGTTTTTTAATTTTCCTAAGTGACAGTATTTATCAGAGCAACGTGATCGCCGCAACTTCGGTTATTCTTTCGGCTCATGCTCGTTCAATGAGCCCAACAAACCGTATTGGGGTAATTAAAAAGTCTGTCGATGGCATCGCCCTGGAATCAAGGATGGCAACCACTGTTTTGTCAAGTACGTTCTAACTGACGGTTCACTCATCCGGCCACCATCTGCGGAAATAAATACCTATTTTTCCGTGAACTCTCTGACGACAACCACTGAAGAGGTCGTTCACATGATGCGCAGAGTGGCAAATAGAGAACAGGGACTCAAATAAGCAGACAGCCTTCTCTTTGTTCAGGCATTTGTGCTCTCGAGAATCACCTACATCCTACCGTTTTCATTCTAAGCGATAAAGAAGGCGACAATATACCACCCTCATACGGAAAGCAACAAAGCATGCCTTAAGCATTCCCATGAGCACGTCCACCGACATGCTTGTGAGATGGGGCCGGCACAATACGCTGGACGATTTATTGGAAGGCTATCTTTTCAGATAAAAGTTAAGCCTAGGCACACTCACGCGGAAAGAAAAGTCCACCAAAAATAAAATGTGATTCCGTCCCGGGAAACAAAGAATTACAATTTTCTGACCATTGGAGAGCGCAAGTCACTCTTCGTCCTCTACTGAGGAATATGCATCCCGTCCACCACGCAGGCAGCGGGCAACTAGAGCTAAAGCCTTGAACAAGGTATATGGAGCAGACCAAAACACGGTATATACTGACGCAGCAGCTTTATCTAGACGAAAGGCCAAGATAGCAGTAGTGACGACCAAGCAAGCTCTGGTCACAAGTGCTACTGAAAATTAAGTTCTACTAAAGTTTCGGAAAAATTAGCCATCGCAATGGCGCTCACGCCGACCACGCATAGCCCGTACAACCGTCAGGGACTCTCAAAATGGGTACACATAGGTTATCAATCGTGATGCGGGGCTCCTCGATCCCATCAAAAATTACCAAGCCAATCCCCCAACCGAAAGGTGGGAATTGTGTGGACTCCTGCCCACGCCTCTACGGAGGTCAAGGAATTTGCTCACGAACAGGCCCGCGCACTGACCAACCAGGCCGCGGACAGTATGGTAGAGCTTATCCCACTCACTACATTGCGAGAGATCACTCACCACTACAGGCTTAGTAGGAAAACGTTCCCACTCCCTCATTCAAGCTTCTCAAAACATCAGGAAATAAATCTGCGACTTCTCCAATCAAATACATATCCTCATCCTGCCCTGCTTAACCTATAGCACCCAGGCAAATATTCAGCCGAATGCAAATTGTGCCAACAGCCAGGCACACTTAGGCTCATTATTGTGGAATGTAAAGTTACGCAGGGATTGCCACCCCTAATATTCCTTTCCCCCCACCCCCAAGAGCAGTGGGAGCAGTGGGCAATCAACTATCTCCAGGCACTCGATCTTTGGACCGGGTAGCCTGCCCATCATTCGCACCAGCGGGGTTCGCCACATCGTCGGGAAGACCAACCACTCCTCCAGCATGTCGAGGCACCCGTGCAAGGTGCGGGGTAGCCTCGACTTGCCCCAAGTTATCGGGGACACCTCGGGTTCTGGTGGGGCTACCGTTCCAGCCAGTTCCAGCCAAAGAAGATCCAAACGCTAGCCTAGGAGCACCGGCCACCCCAGAACGGGATGTCATCCGTGAAGTCTACGTTTCTACCATAGATACGCCTGACCGAACACATATAGAAGTGTGAGGCTGTTCTTTTTCTCTTCGTGACATTTGGCCACTTCTAGAACTGTGGTTATTTTTATTGTAAATATTCCATTTATCTTTCCTTTTTGTAAAGAGTGCGTTTAGTGTAGTCTCCTTTGGCGCGTTCTCCGCGTATCCAGTTTAACGAGCGCTTTCATGAATGTTTCCGGCTTCTCTTGAGACCCGTGCTGTCTCTCGTTCGTTGCCTGTCACTTGTGCACTGTCTTGTTGTTTATTTTTTTTTATTGACACCTTAACCCTGATATCGTCGCAGCGACAGGGTGATTAAAAATGTTATTTTTTCTTGGGCTACATAAATGAAGAAATTTAGGTCTGTCTGTTTGTCGCTCTGTCGGTCTGTCTGTCTATTTGTGTCTTTCTGTGTGTTTATCTGTCTGTCTGTCTGTCTGTCTGTCTGTCTGTCTGTCTGTCTGTCTGTCTGTCTGTCTGTCTGTCTGTCTGTCTGTCTGTCTGTCTCTACCAATCGCGTCAGCATTCTGGCAAAAAGTAAAGTAATACTTGAACAAGACGTTTCTTTAGGCAAAACTGTGCGAATAACTAAATCTTTCACATACTTCATGCGTTCGAACAGTCTTCAGGAAAAAGAAGACATTTTTTAGGGAAGGGATTGTAGTACCAGAGCGCCAGAGAGACTTTGAACTTTAGAAAAACCTGCTAGACAGAAACAAGTAAGCCTAAACATGTCAATAACAGCAGCCACTTGAGTAGCCACTAAAGTAGGTATAGCATCATACCAACATGCGTACAACCAGAGACGCCTCCAGGTTGGCGGCGTTTGCCGAGGAGTTCATTACAGACTAGGCAATTTCTAACAGCCTCGGAATGAAGCGGTACACCATCCAAACGGACAGAAAGGCAGCAGCAAGGGAAGGCAACGGTGATCACCGCCAGAAAGACCAAAGCCTATAGCACACATGCCGATGTAGCACAGGGACACAAACACGAGCCGCCATAGAGCGCACTTCTAAGAAGAGAAGAGAGCATTGCTGGGACGGCTTGGCGATAGCTATGGTAAGAGGAATGGTGAAAGGTGGAAGCATGCTCGACCTCTGTTAGAGTTTCAGATATTTTTTAGATCTCAGTACGCTGGTCACGAAAGGGGCATTGTGCGCTGACAGAGAACCCTCCCAAACCGAGCGTATTTTACGGACAGCGAGGGTTGGTGTGGCCGGCTACCCCGCAATGGCAGCGTATGCGACCACGATGGGGTGTTCACCAGAGGTAAGTTTTATGGAATTGGGGTGTTGCACCGCATCAGGAAGCGCAGCTGACAGAAGATGGAGGTACGGAGCCTCCTGGTTATGACATTCAAGCGGGCAAAGCCGACGAACTGCAGCCGCGTAGGCGTTGGCTTAGGACTCGTAGGGAGATTCTGGCGCCTGGAGGCTCCCAGTGCTTCTGCACTAATTCTCTAATTACTCCCGTGAGGGAAGGAACCTGAGGTATAGGCGTCGTTGGGAAGAACTTCCTTAGCTCTTCCGGACTACTGCGCGGGTGGCCTCTCGCAGTGTATCAATAGAGATGCGCATTCCGTGCGCGCTGTCGCATCCACCACAGCAACCGACCAACCTTCACACTGCGCAGCACGATCTTTGAGGGCCTTCTCAAATGGGCTAGCAGGGGTCACGAATTGGGAGACGTTGTGGGGCGCAAAACGTGCAAGCCCAGCAAACGCTTCTTTTTTCACTCCACGCATTAAGATACGTAACATTTTGTGTTCTGCCAATTCAGTTGAAGCTCGCCATTACAGTCTCTTCATCTCTTCCACAAACACAACACTTTTGTTAGGGTGTTGCGCTTGCTTGTGCAGCAAAACCTCCACCCGCTCTTCCCGCTCAAGTGTGATCAATGCATTTAAAAGTGCGTATTAAAACCTTGAATCAGTCGAACTCTCAGCACTCATTTAGGCTTCACGGGAATAGAGTTAAACGAGCATTACTTAAGAATACTAGAGGATATCTACAATGAGTCTCACAGCTACCATTGTCCTTCATGAGGAGAGCAGTGCAATACCTGTACGTAAGAGAGTCCGACAAGGAGACACAATCTATTCAATGTAATTCACACCATGTTTACAAAAGGTATTCTGAACACTTCCTTGGGAACAGATTGGCGTAAGAGTTAATACAGAATACCCGAGTAACCTCAGATTTGCTGATGACGTTTCCTCGCCAAGTTACTGGGGGGACAAATTGTAAAGCATGATTACCGCACTGGACACGCAGAGTGGAATCACGGGATGAAATTAATATACAGAACAGTAAAAATGCTCATTAACCTCAGTAAAGCACCGCGGGTAGAGATAGATGGCGAGGCAGTGGAAGTGGTAAGCGAGTATATCTACTTAGACCAAGTACTGACCCTGGGTCCCAACCATGAGTCAGAGATTATAAGGAGAATCACTATGAGGTGGAGTTCCTTCGGCAGGCACTCTCAGATGATGAATGGCAGCCTGCCATTGTCCCTTAATAAGAAAGTTTATGGCAAATGCATTTTACAGTACTCACCTAATAAACAGAAACCTAGAGGCTCACTAAGAGGGTTCAACCTAAATTGAGGATGACTCAGCGAGCAATGGAACGGAAAAGTATAGGTGTACCGTTAAGGGACAAGAAGAGGCCGGACTGGATCAGGGAACACACGCGTGGTATGCACATATTAGTAGAAATTAAGAATAAATAAACGTGGGCCAGGCATGTTGCGCGAAGGCAAGATAACCGTTGGTCATTAAGGGTAACAGGGTGGATCCGTAGAGAAGGCAAGCGTAGATGGAAGTGGAAGAAAGTTAGATAAGCAAATGAGAAAAAGAAGTTTGCATGCATAAATTGGTCGCACTTAGCATAGGACCGGAGTAATTGGAGAATAATGGCAGAGGCCTTTGCCATGCAGTGGCGTCGTTAGGCTGGTGATGATGATGAATAAAGCCTCGACAGTACTCTTGGGAGCACTCTAGGTTTTTTAACAAATGTGTGCTGAATCTTCAAAGTGAAACAGCACGTGTCTCCGAGTCTCGTCGTCATCGGTAACCCACATGACCTATTCGACTTTCTCCAACCAGTCTTCTGAAGCCTCCAAGGATGACCCATGAAAAGATAATTCTTGTAATGACTGACCACTTTGCGAAGTTGTCGGTCCCTGCAAACACGTCGCAGTTATCCCGCAACCTACGTGGGTAACGTAGGCTGTGTGGAGGGCCCATGATATTGCAAGCTACAATTTTCCATGGTCGCTTATTATCAACCAGTGGCAGCAATTCCGACAGGCAGTGAAGTCGGCGTTCCATTCTCTGACCCTCATGACACATTTCGGCGTAGTGCAGCCAATCCTGCCTTATGTTTGGCGACGTTAAATCCCGGCACAACTCGTCACATGCCTTGCTGCCAAACTTGTGTGCAGCCATTCCACAATAAGGAGTAAATGAGTAAACGTAATGAGTAAAAACGTAATAAGTAATGAGTAAACACGTAATGAGTAAATGTAATGAGTAATGTGTAAAAACGTAATGAGTAAATGTAATGAGTAAAAACGTTTCTAAGCTTTGTGATATAAACGGGCGGAAAAGAACTGAATAAGCGGCATCATTTGCATGCGAAATACAATGCAGAAGGAGAAAATCCTCAGTTAGCATGTATGAGATAAACACACAGCTGTTGCTCGCGGGAGCATCGCCTTGTTTCGGTTGAGCTCAACAAACTTACGGCAAAATCCGTCGCCTCACAGTGCCGAGAGAACGTCCGTTTTTCTGAGCAGCGTAGCCCAGCCTCCCCAAGCTTCCACGGTGGCCACAACTGCCCGATCTTTCGCGTCCAAAAATGACGCCTGGGGGGTGCCTCATAGCGCATCAGTGACTTCATTCTGCGAATCCTCCCTGTGCTGCATTTAAAAATCATAGCGTGGTAGCGTTAGCACGCAGCGCGGATGACGTCGAAAAGTATTCGGAAAACGCTGCCCCAATGTTAATGTGTTGCAGCCTTTCTGATTCATAAAACACGCACCGCCTAAATACATGCTAAACTTTTCAAGGCAAACATGAGTGACAGACGCGTCCGGACTGTGTTTACTGCTCCACTCATTAGCCGTAGTAATTATTGTCGCAATCCCTACGCTCACAGCGAGCACTAATAGAGACAATATTTCACCCGAACTTTTATTATTTTCACTGTCATCAAAACTAATACACAATAAATGAAATATTACAGCACACTGTAAGCTTGTTTTCTCTAAGCTTAAATGATTATTCATCAAATTTTTTTTTCTCCGAAATATGGCATGGCGCTTATTCTGGATTGAGACAATAGTTATTCATTTGTCATTGTGAGAAATGTATTTTTATGCGTTGTTTATTAGACCAAAGCTACATTTATTTCAAAAGAAAATAGGTACATTCAAAGCTTCTGTTTGTGCCTTGCTATGTCTAATTTATATACAGACTACGAATTTTGCGAGAATATATTCCTGCCAAAAATGATTTCTTGCGTAAAATTAGGGCAAAGGCGAATGGCCACTTCCAACTTTTAGTTTTTTTTACTTCTCCTAAATGGTATATATTTATCAGGGCAAGGTGATCGCCGCAAGTTTAGTCTCTCTTTCCGCTCTTGCTCGGTCAATGAACCCGACCAATTTCATTGGGGTAATCAAAAACTTCAGTCGATGACGTTGGCCTGGAATCATGGATGGCTACAGCTGTTTTGTCAGGTACGTTCTAACTAACGGTTCGCTGATCCGCCTCCATCCGCAGAAACAAATACCTATTTTTCCGCGAAGTCTCTTTGTAACACATGCTGGGGGTCGTAAAGTGTTCTCCGGACGAGGTCGCTCAATAAACAAAAGTGAAAGTTTTGCAGAGCCCGCACGACGTAGATGTAGGCACTTTTCTATCTGCTCTGATTCTGCCCGTTCTATGAAAATAATATAGCGAGCATTGCACTTTTCACTACAATACATTTACCACCGGTTTACTATGTTTATTTCATCTCAGTCACTGCCTTTTTTTTAGTTGCACATGTGCCAATCTTTTATCACTGGCGTGATCACTGTTGACACTAGGGCCGCAGTATAAAATGCCGGACGCGGAGCTCCATCTGTACCTACAATTTAAGAAATATTTGTCTTAAGCTACCAGAGCAATTCTTTTTTGGTAAGTGGAGTGTGACAGTAGTTGCTGCAACAGTATCGGGTGTGTGATTTTTTTTCTCGTGTATGAAATTGCCTTAGCAGAATTTTTACCATTAAGCGGAATGTTTTTAGGATATGTATATCGCTTTTCAATATATACAGAGTGTCCCAGCTGTCATGCACCAAGATTTTAAATAAGTACAATGGCGATACTCGAAGGAAACCTAGCGCATAATGTTTGCAGTACTGTGGAGAATCGAACAGTAATTTTTTTCTATGTGAGACCTAATAATTTTTTGTAAGGAACTATCTAACTCAATAAATACAGTTCTAGTCACTGAAGTGTCTATGAGACACTTCTACGTATCCACTAGGGGCATCTAACAGCTGTATGTTCAGCGACGAAGTAATGGCGTACTCATTTATTCTGACTGATAAAGCAAACCTGCGAAATCTGACGAATACCACGTGACGGCGCTTCCTCGCGCATTGTACAGCAGCGTCACCAAATAGGCTGATCCAAAGCAACTGCTTTGCCTGTCACCCGCCCAAAGAGACAGCGCATCGCCTTGTTAATGGCATGCATGGAAGGTGGAGCAACAGCAAGATTCTCGGGGCGTATGTGCAGATAAGGCATAAACTCGGTCGCGATTTCGTCTTTCTGTCTTTCCTTTATTTTATTGTGGCTAACTCAGAGACAGCCTGTTTGAGGACATTGCTTTACGATGTGCGCGAAGGCGCCATCACGTGGTATTTTTTATATGTCCCGAGTTTTCTTTATCTGTCAGAATAAATGTGTCGAGAATTGTTTCGTCGATGAAAAAGCTCAGTTAAATGCCCCTTGTGGGTACCTACAAGTGCCTAATGACACTTCAGTGATTAGGACAGGACTTCTCGACTTAGATCATTATATTTTATTAGTTAAGTCTCATTAACTAAAGAAATGCTGCCCCCTTTTTTATAGTACTGTACACATTACGCACTAGGTTTTCTTCTAGTTATGCCATTACTAGTTTCATAAATCTTTGTGCATGATCGCTGGGACACCCTGTATAGCAGTATAACTATGCCTAGCATACTCAGTGAAAAGTGACAGCAAGGTCAATATGTGTATTCCGAACTTGTGTATTGCAACTCTAAGTAAAAACGTGCATCCTGCCTCTTTTTATTAAACAGAAGACGCACCATGGTTCGTGTTTTTGGACTACTTATTCTGCTTCTCTTCACTGTCATCCTCGGTAAAGCTCCTTATCTTTTAAGATTTAATGTGAAAATCTTTTCTTTGCCATTTGGTGCAATTCGAAATTTTTGTTTTGCTATCATGTCTCTTACAAGTAGAGAAAACTATGGCAATATCTCTAGTCGACCGTCTCTACGAAAGAAGGATTTATTATGCGCATTTTTCAAAATCCAAACACTAGGCGCACGAGCAGCAGAAAATTTGTAACCTGTTTTTTTTAACCTGTGAACTTGTTTAAAACGACATTTTTTTTCAGAGGAAGGCGAGATTTCCCAAAAAATAAACAACAAACTCCACTGCTCCTATTTACGTACAAAAAAATTAAAGGAGCCCTTTTCTCAGAACCCAGATCATCGGTCAAAATAAACTCGCTCTTAATTTATGTGCAAATTAGTAAAACACTACAAAGGTGAAGATGAGTTAAACCAGAGTAGTGATGGTCAATGAAGGGTATCTACATGGCTGGATAGCTGCAAGTTTTGTTTTGTATTATAAAAAAATGTCTCAAATTATCCGTCATGTATTCCAACAATAGCCACCCACCCATAACATCGTTTTTCGTAATATTACTGGCCATAGCAAGTTTGATGTGTCCAGTCCTACAAATATAAAGAAAAAATGACCCAGGTAAAAAGGTACAAAGGCAAAGTGCTGAAAGGGCTCAGAGTGCTCATAGTAGTTCACTAATAGATGCACTCGTCTTTTGTGCACTGTAGCTCTTCAGTCGAAAACATTTTTCCAGTGGCCACACTGTCTAAGTGTGTTTCTTGTATTTTACGCAAGTTGTAATTAAAATCGTAGTGATGAAGAGCCTTTTCTAAGGAACGGTTGTAAAATAGTAACCCATATGTTTTTTTCCCATTCGGTATCGAATTCTTAATTAACGGTGCCCAAAAATAAACAGTCCTACAATAGAATACCTGGAATCAAGATCTCTACTGAGGATTTTGCCGAATGTTCAATACAATTGAACTACATGGCGACCTCCACCAATTTAAACGTGGCCTTGTATTAGGTAGTTTTTACAACTGCATGACTGTTTCTTGTCTTTAAACAGCCTTCATCGCAACTCCAAGCGCAGCCGCCATTGGTGCAATGAGGGGCAACAATGGAGTTGGAGGCGGCCGATCTGAAGAAGAAATTGCCCGCGCCGAAGAAAGGGCTGCAGAAAAATAAAGAAGAACCACTGTGTCAAATTAGAATAGCGTCACGTGGTTGGAAGGAACACCAATAAACGTTTGAGGAAAATCTTTCTGTATTGAATATAGTTCAATTCGCAACTGTAGGTCACTATGCGCGTGAGAATATAAGGGTTTATTACGTTCAATTTATTTCGGCCAGTCTACAACACACTTTATGTAGTATAAATGGTGTTGGTGGGGCTCTACAAAAGAACTGGGAAATCGGCTTATGGCATCGCTGACGTTTTGGGATGTCTTATTCCGAATATTTTCAATAGAGCCGAAATGGCGTGATGCATCTCTTTGTCTTCATTAGGCTGTGTACTGGTTTGTCTTTGCTTGTGTTAATCATTTCATGCAGCTAAGCATATATAAATGCTCAGATAAAACCTCTAAAGCCGAGAAAGGCAATTCTTTGATTTAAAATTTGCGTCAGCACATAGAAGCCCGAAACAATGCAAATGCTATCAATAACTCGATCAGGCGTTAATCGGACTTTGTAATACCAACAGGATTATCTATACGGAAACGCCATGTCCGCGTGCTCAGCAGGTACAAGGGAATATGAGACACGCCGATACCGAGAGTTCACTGCCCTACACCAACAAGGTCTCAGTGCTCACAGGTTTGAGTTAAATCACCGCCAAAACAACTTATGACAAAGAGCTCTGATAAATGGATAATAATTTCAAGGAATAGCTTGTTTTAGGCTACAGTTTAGAAGCCTCCAATTTACACAGATATGAAGGAGCCGCAGACATCTGCAAATAAGACCAAACCGTTGCCGACCACATTACAACAAGAGAACGAATGTTCCACAGCCTTGCTTAGAATTTAGAGGGAAGCGGCTGACAGGGCGGATGGTTGTAATATGTAAACTTTGAAGTCCGATCAAAATGCCCGTAATTATTTTAAGTGAATCCACCGCATAAATCGTTATCGTCGGCACAGCAACGAAATCTTAATGAGGGTAGCGCATCCGCCACTTTTAACGTGTCGCCTACGCACACATAGTGTCCCAAAAGGCCTGTTTGGACTCAGGCACCGAAACCTCCAGTTTTCCCTGCTGCCGAAAGAAGGCGCCTTCAAAAACTCCTATTTTCAATATCCTGGAGAATGACGAGTGATCACGCATGTGGCATATATTACCTACAAACTATACCCTGCCGTTCCTTCGACAACTTCCCGACGTTCAACAAAGGACATTGTTCAGGTCCCCCAACTGAAACCACAGCACGATGCCTGCCCAGCGTTTCTTTATTTATCACCGAGACGACTAAGAAATAGAAGAATAAAACGCAGTCCGTAGCCTTCGTACAGCATTTGGACATGAACTGGGTAGCAGATAACTTACGAAACAAAAGATCAGCACCGCTCAGATTGCGAGGAACAGCTAAAGAAACAATTAAAGAGGACTTTGCGCTCAATGCTTGTAGGGTTCTGTAGCCTTCGTAAAGATGCTTTGTGACTACAGTTTCGCTTCACGTTTTTCTCACCAAAACAACTACATCCTAACTCTTCAATACGGCAGAAACAAGTTTGTGCAACAAAAGTTGTGTGACACAAGTTTCTCCGCCTGGCTATTTTTCGACTCGGGTGTAGTCACCCCATAGTCAGAGGGGCGGAATTTAAATCCTTCTATATTCTAGTTTTCGCGTACACGTCTTCTTTTCTTTCATTTTGCAAAGATTGTTGAAAAAAAAGTGCCTGGATATGTGTCTGGATCTTAATGCTGGAGACCTTCCTACGTCTCCTACGCGGACGTCAATCTCAACGGGATGCGGATGCCTTGCTCTGTCGTCAGGAGTCCGCAATACGACGTTTTTCGCACTCCCTCGTACATCATGTCAACAGTGATTTGCGGTGTAGCTTCATCAAGGGTCACGTTTCCTGTTTGCAATCAGGAGAAGTTGTGTTTGTCGCTTTTGATCTCTTTCAGATTATTGGCATATTGTCACTATTTCCCCTATTTCGGTCCTGCACTCACCACAAACAATAATTCATTGTCTGTATTATGGTGAAGGTGTCGCGGCATTCGCCGATATCGTTCTCGGTAGGCACCTCCAGGTGCAGTTGGCTAGACAAGCTTCAACTTGACGTCTCAGTGCAAACATCTGCAGGTGCTGTAAAGTCAGTGCCACCACCGCCACTACCTTCCTTGTTGTTATTTTAAATGCAGAGCATTTCTTAGCCTCGCCTCTTCCTGCGTCGGACGGCGTCCACAGCTCCACGTCCGCAGCAGGTGCGCCTCTCCTCCTTCCCTTCTCTCTCTCAACAGCAGCTGGCGCGTGCATGCGTCGTAGTCAGCCCGTTCGCTCCGTCGCGGTCTGGGCGTAACAGGTGCGTGATAGCAGCGCGGTGGGGCGTGGAAGGGTGTGCGCTGCTTGCTCATGCGCGCTCTCTCCCCCCCCCCGTACTGCTCTCCCTCTACTATGCGCTCTGCAAATATAAAGCGGCTAGCGGTCGCTCGTGTTTCAGTCACTGCGCTGCTCCTTCCTTCCTCGGTTGACGCTCGCTTCCACGTTTACTCCTGTCTGCTACTCCAGCATCACGGAAGAAGCGATGGAAGCAACTCTACCTTCAACCAGTACTGAGGCCCCAACGCTCTGCATTTACTGGTGTTCCCCTCGCGGGAAGGCGCGGAAATTTTCTCCCGCTTCTCCCTCCATGAACCGAATACGAGCGTTTTTGCCGACTTTTTCGGCCCGTTTACCTCAAAATATTACACAATACTTTTCCTGAGCATACGTATGTGCGTTGATGCGAAGGCTATAAATGTACACAGATGAAATACCAGACAAATGTTTTCAAAGATGTCCACAATCAAGGCAATACAATTTACCACAAAATGTTTGTCTTAGTGGTATTTATGAAACATGTTATGGGTATATTGTATTGCCTTGATTTTGGACATCTTCGAAAGAATTAGCCTGGTATTTCATCTGTGTCTATGCTTTGTCGTTTTCTCTACGCGCTCTACTGTTTGCTACCTCGGCGTTGATTTTCGTGGTGGATTCTTCCGGTAGATCCCGCGTATAGTTAGAGTGACTCTGGGTAAATCATGCGCCAATTACGAGAGCAGAAAATGATTTGACTTGCACATCGAGATCTCCACACCATTACCCGCCATAATAAACGACCGTCTGTGGCCGGGGTGGACCGTTTGTCCCACGTGCATTTAAGGGCACACTATTAATATTGGATGCGCCATCACCTGCCCCAATTGTGAAGGCATACAAACAACTTTGTCAGTGAGATACGCGCAGCCTAATAGGATCGTCGTACTCTGGTAGGCTTGCTCGATGAAGATGGTAGGTTTCAGAACGGCCCAGACGAGAATATCTCTGAAACGTATATAATAACCCGTCCCCTAAAAGTTATTTGTTAACCTCAAACCGATGCTTTTGAAGGTATTTTATTCCTCGCCCTTTACTATATTCGGTGGTGTTTGCTGTAGACAGCAAGTAATTTTGTTCGAGTAAAAGATGTTAGATAGTGGTATAATGTTTCATGGACGAATGTTTAGTTTATACACCGGTAAACTCTGCCATATTAATGGCTGCTGTAGTGAGAGCCACGTAGCATGCCAATAGTGCGCATAGGTGGAAGCAAACATAAATAAAGGGTAACGAGAATATTTTCAGACAGGCAACTGTCGATGTCAATGAGCGGACCGGATATTTCCAAAAGAATTCCTACTGCTCAGAGGTCAATAGACTGGTAGCAGAAGTGCCTTGCGAAACCAAAAATGTCTTGCGAAATTTCATCGTAGTATCCATAAAGCGAAAATCATGGAAATAATCAGGCTGTGCTGAAGGTAATCACTTTTCAAGGCATAAAACCACCGTAGCACGTTTTTCACCCTTCTCTTTTTTTAGTCGATTCATTTTTTAACTCTGGCATTTTGTTTACCCTCGGAAGAGAATCCTTGGAGAAAATTGTGGTGAACACAGCAGCAAATAAAAAAGCATAAATTAAAAAGAGCACCAGAAACATACGATCTTTGTTTTTGTAAATTGATGGCCTAGGCGTTCGAAAGAAAACAGTTTTTGCGGTTTTTAATTATTGCAATTAGTTTATAGTTATTGCCTTCTAGGTGAAAACGACGAAATTAAAAAAAAACAATTTGTAGTCCGGAGTGGTTCAATTTGGATAAGTTGAAAGGTAAAGACTAGCTTGGAATACCATTCCAAAAAAATGAATTCTCTACTGTTTAATAGCAACAGCTGGAAATACGACGGGTTTTTTGCAGAAATTACCTAGATGGATGGTACTCACCATTGGCAAGCCAAACTTCTTAGTCTATTATAATGACAATAATATATACTGCGTGCTAACATAGCTGCTGGGACTCTTGAGGGTGACAAAGTATTTTTACAGAAGAAAAAGCGAATATTTTATGGCTTGATGCAAGTACTTGTAGGCGAAGGGTACATGGTGTAGCCCTGACACCTGTCATTGCGGTTCAAGTTTTATTTCAGAAAAGGATAAGAGACGAAGGTGTATTTTCAGAAATTGGGAAGGCGACATCTGTAGCTTGTGGCATATTATTTGTGAATAGTAAGGTAAGCTGACTCGCAACATACGCAATTGAAAAAATACAAGACGACATGTCCGCAAGACCGAAGTTATTGTTGAAGACCAGAAAGCAGACGTCGTTAAAGGAGCACCGGTTTATTATGACCGAGTGGGCGATTTGGCAAAAGAACGTGATTTTACGATCCTCGCTGCCCGTGCTGCTGGTGCTGGGCTCATTCCTTCTGCCTCGTCTTACTTACAACCAGATCACATTTTATAACAAGCTCCAGGACGGCCAAATAATACGGATCTGGTTGAATAATTTCTTGAATCTTGAATGAACTCTTTGCGAATAGGTCTGAGTGCCATAGCGAAATCGGGCGACTAGAAATGATTCCGGAAGGCATGCGAACTTCATGTAAACGAACGTTTCCATCTTTTCTGGGAAGCGTTGGGCCATTGGTCAAGGTTTGTCGATGTGGGCGTTTCTGCTTAACAAGCTCGGTGTCTCTAAGGTCGAGAGAAACTGAAACTTTTCTTGGAGTGATATGGGTTGCGGGCCACTTGTGCAGGTGTTAACGTTTACGCAATCTGTTCCATCGACTCCTGCATTCATGCCCTCGATGTTTGCATCACGGACAAATTGTTTCTGTTGACGATGCTTCAGGCGCTAAAGCTGAGCATAAACTATCGAGTGAAGCAGTTGGATTGGGCGAAAAAGCCCCTTTCAATTCAGCAACCACGCTCTTTCCGATGAAGTTTCTTAGCTAAAGATGCCCTGCTGTCCCCAACAATCATTCCTCGTTGAGTTAGGCGTCGAAACGCTGCACCTTTGTCGTCAATATGTTCGCCGTGTTCGAAATGACCGATGTTTTTGGTGTTTTCGTCGTGCCCGGGCTTATGACGACTTGGTCTCCTAAGCATTTAAACAAGGTTACGTTCACTGTTTTAAACGTGATTGCATAAACGGCTGCTGAGTCCTCATAATCTCCTTCGGAATGTTTTCGCTTATCTCGGAGTCTTAGGTGCCAGAGCTCACGAAATGGTTTCGGCACGAAAACGCGCTCTTCATTAGCCACGTGCAAGTTTGTCGCCGTTCCTAATTCGATGTTTGTCGAGATAAGTTTCGCGTCTCCTTGCAGTGTCCACCCAATAACCGTTTTATGGGATATCTCTGTTTCATCTGTAGAGCTTCGCACAGTCGTCAGTGTTTCTGTCGGAAGTTTTCATGTTAGATCGCACAAGGAAGTAACAGGACGTTCATTGCAATGCCGACATGAAAGCTTATTTGCTTTCTTGCACTTCTTGGCACGGTGGAAGGGCCTGGCGCAGCGAAAGCAACATGGCGTGAGTGAAGTAAGGGCGCTGGAAGTGGTGCACTATGGATAGCAACTGACGCTGTTTCTAGCAGAGCTATGAAAGGTAATGAGTTGCAAGTCCCTGAGCACAGTTTCCAGGGTGAAAATGACGTGACTGATACATTTCTCATGTCCGCGTATTTTACGTTGGTAGTGGTGCTGCTGGTACATCGTGCCACTTCTTATTTTGCGCAGAAAGTTGTCTGCAGCAACACGGGTCTGCTAATAGCATGTCTAACGATACTGCAACTGAGAGAGGCACTTGTGGTACACACGAGCACCGTAGGTCTCCGTGTCCTGATCAGCATTACTGCTGGAAGAACCTCAAGAAGGTTGTGACTTTGTGTGCGCATCATCTAATTACGATTGCCTATACTCTGTTTCATAATCCAGTGCAACGCTGTGAAGGCTACACAAGTAGTCCGCCAAAAAAAGGAGGTGTATCGCTCCGCGCGGTTTTGTGGCCGTGTGGTCTGACGCGTCGTCTGGAGAAAAGCCGCTGAATTTGGAAGTACATAAGTTCGAAACCGCGTTCCGACGTTTATTTTTATTTTTTATCACATCTTCTGTGACTTCAATGTAAATCGCATTTCGTTCTCAGTAACTTAAATACTACGCGCATGCGGAAATGAACTGCACGTATGGTTTCATTGGATGCATACCGTGCGCATTTGTGCGGGCCGAAACAAGTTCGCACCGATGTTTGATCAGCAGTGGCGATTTTGTCGTGATTCTGCAGCAATATCAGTTTGCCTAGTTGCATATAGCGAGAACTTTGTGTAAGAAAAACACGTTAATTCATTGATTAGTTAGCACAGCTGCTCCACGCAGGGTAAATCACCAACAGGTGTTCACTTCCAACTTTCATTGTCGCCGTTGCCCTGATCATCCACTTCTTTTTTGGCCTCTCTTAAAACACTCAGCGTGTTATTGATTATACCCGGCCGCCAGCAGAGCAACGGGTTCATTTTTTACCGCAACAGTTTGGAACCGACTTTGGCACTGAACTGAAGAATAGCCCAAAGTTCTTTGTGCGGACAACGTATCATTTGGTGTTCATTGAAAAGGCCATTAAGAAGATTTATGTACCTTATAATACTGATTTATTGCACAGAAACGCATAATACATATTTAAATTTGTTGTTCGCCCCTTTCTAATCCGAATATATGCAACACTTTTGTGAGTTCTTGTGCGTGATTTATTTATTCCTTCAGTACAATGTTTCACACCGGAAACAAGAGTTATATTTTCTTTCGTGATTGAAAAGAGAGCTCTTTAAGCTAGGCTCTTATTCGCAAGAAAATCATGAATAGGTCAATTGTTTTTACATACAAAACCTTGATTTGGCCTGTTTTTTGTGTTAACGAAATATGTACGGTATGTATAGGTGAATGCTGTGACAAAAAACAGTACTAGCTCATGAGTTGGAGATTTTGTTGCCATACATAAATGCATACAGGGGGAATACGAATTGTATCATACACAAATATTGCAAGAGACGACTGACTTTTGCGGTTTAAAAACAAACTTTATGTTTAGGAGAGCACCTCTGGTCGATTTCCTGGTAGGTTCCAACTTCTTCCTTTCGTTCCTTTTTTCCACCCAGTTTTTGCAGAAGTTATATGACTATTCCAGCTGTATACATCCCTACCGAACCGGACAGCGCTACAAGGTAGTGTCTCATAGCACGGGTCACTTGGTGACGTTAAACGCCACAATCAAAACCACACGACGAGGAAACACACTTTGCGTTGTCGCGGTAACAAAGCCTACTCGTGGAATCGGCTCACCATGAAGCAGCGTGAGCAGGCTGGATAGTAAGGTGTCCACGCCCAAGCTTTGCCAGTTGCGCCTCGTGAATAAAGCCGCCAGTGACAGGTCACACACTCCTGGGAAGTTCATCAACGGTTCCCCCCTGCCCGGTTTTCGGAATTTCTTGATCGGCCGAAGGTACCTGCTGTGCCAGACAATAAGGCCAAGATTTCGTATTCTCTTATCACAGATGAATCCCATGTCCTTCATTAACCTCAACAAGGTGGTTTTCGTAAAATTCGGCATGTGGTCGTCTTCGTTGACAGCCTTTCGCACACTGTCCAGTGTGAGCATCTCCCTCTTGGCGTACATGCTCTGCACTTTCAGACGGATGGCATGGACTGTGAAGCTGTCATGCTTGACGGTTCGCGTGCTTGATATCGTCACGTCGCAAGGTCTTTCTTTTGGAGACATCAAATTCCCACGCAGAATGTCCTCCTTCAATTTCGCCACGGTACGGGGAATACTCCGGTGTCCTCGCTTACAACAGTCAGTACTTCCTGCACAGATTTCTCCGGGAAACGCATCCTGGTACGGACGTACACATTTGCAATTACTTGCGTGGAGTTCTTTGACAACTTTGATGTGCAAATTTTCAAAAAATTGTGTACAGAAGACGTGGTCGAATCCCGAGTGCTGGACGCCATTTTTCAACGCTGCCTCAAAGAGTAAGCGAAAAAAAAACAGCATTCAAGTTTGCGTGGAGAGCGAAAACCTGATACGAAAGCGACAAACATAAAATACAAACTCGCATATTTTGATCATTTGTCCGGCAACACGGGAGTTTTTTGTCAAGCTGCTGATAAATCTTTATGCTTTAAGGTTGCCGGCGAAGCATTTATTGCTTCTGGCTCACAGCAAGCAACCCACTACTTTTGGTCGCGGAAGCACAAACCTCAGACAAGAGCGCTACCTTTGACAGCGTTGCACTCGATGTATGAAACGGAGTATAGAAACTGTAGATCATGCCGACTACGTGTCGAGAAGAATGGATTTTCGATGGCGCGTTTCTGGAAGTCAGCAGCATAGAGGACTTACGACTTGCCATGAGAAACCTTTTATCAGGTAAGACCAAGTAGATATTTGTCTGCCTGACATCACTTGTGCTGCTTCGGCCAGAAATGATACTATAGTTTAAGCTGATGGCATGCGCTCGCTACTGCGCAGCAAGTCAACAAATTTTCATCAAGTACTTTTACAATCGATACGTCTCTTCCCTTAAAGGCGAAAATTTGAACGCCCAAACGACTTATCAGAAAAAAAAGATCAAGAAACCCACAAAGCTGTGTAGCGCAGGAAAGTTGCTGAGGGTCAAGAAGAGCAAAAGCTTTCAAAACATTAGCTATTATTTTGAATATGACCATAAATACCCGTAACGTGGGTGGCAGAGGGGCGAATTCCTCTGTGAACCTAATAATAGACTCAAGCTAGCCGGAAACCACTTAGGCTCTTATTTACGATACAGATGCTGAGAAAGACAATGCAGCAATGTTCGAAAAAAAAACCGGGTGATATATCGCATAAAGCGCTTGCAAGCCAGGCTTTGGGACCAAAACTGTTTTTCAACGTTTTTTTGTATCAAATTTTGAAAGTGACAATGAAAAATACTGGTGAGACATTAGCAAACCCTTTGAACCTAGATATGTTCAGAAAAAGAAAGCTATGCACATCGGTTGTTCCCACTTTGCTTGTGGCAAAACCGATAGTCTCAGAAATGTGTTCTAGCATGGTTTTGGACCTGACGTTTTTCGTTCTACATAGGACTTTCGTATGTATTGCTCGTGTGTGTGACTGGCTTTCCTTTATAGTGTTTACCTTGGACCATGATTTCGACGGTATAGAGTGTGTAGGTGTAATTGTGGTGGGAATTGACATGGACATGGGCATGTTCAGTGAGTGGTCAGTGGACAGGGAGTAGTCAGTGCACGGTCTGGGACAACATAAAAACTAGAGTGTGAGCCTGGTGAGGTTTTTTGAGTGATACAAGCTTTGGGTGAATGTAGTGATTGGCCCTCAGCTGCAAGAGTGTAAAAGACCACAGTGGCGACAGTGATATTTATCCAAGAGTTCATGGTTAAGAAATGTAGGAGGTGGAAGTTGTCCTCAAAGCCAGGGTGCGTCCTGCTGACGTATCTGGACGGCCCGTCGTCACAGGGAGAGGCCTATGACCAGCGAGGATCCCGTGGCCCCGGAAGAACACCTGGACTCGCCATCGCGTGCGTCTCCGGCCCGCTTAGGAACCATAACGCCTAATCACTAGAGGAAGGCCCGCCATTGCAGGTCGAGGTCAAGCCACGTCGTACTGCAAACACCTCTGGGCGCCTGGACATGCACTTTGTGCGGGTCCGGATGGCCAAACGAATAACAATTTTGGCTTCAAGTGTAGTAGCTTCGAGGGGAGCAACACAACTCTGCTGCCTGACCGTTATGCTCCTACTGACCAATGTCTGCTCCTGCACCATTCCGTGGTTAAGTGAAAATCACTACACCACGACCACTTGTGAGCACATTTTGTTTTCTTTCTACAGCACTGTGAAGAACTATAAAGTGGTTTATGCAAGTGTATGCATCGAACCCTGCAGTCAGTGTGAGAAGAGACGGCGTTGTAAATTTACTTTTTTTTTAAATATTTCAATACCTTTAATGCCCAGAGGGCGTTACAGAAGATAGTGGTGAACTTTACAAAACAATTGCACACGGGGAGATTAGCCAAGTACATTATAATGCGGTTTACATATAAAAAATAATAATGTTTCCAGAAATTATACAAAGGTGATAGCAATATACAGGCTCAAACAATGAATTAAACACAAAGCGAGCATATGAACTAATGCAATGCAATTAAAAACCACTGATCAAATAACATCAGCGTATGAGACCAAAATACAAGCAGAATAAAATACAAAACAAACATACGAACCCACGAAAAATGAAACAATCTACCAAAAAGAAATCAGTATTAAAGATAGGAGACTGAATACATGTTCGATAAATATACAATGCACGCGTGTAAACAACAAGAAGAAAAAAGTTTAATCGGAACGAAAGTAGCGTTGGGCGGCTGGTCGAAATGCGCGCGCATTGGAGATTGTGGCGATTGAGGTTGGCAGGTAATTCCACTGTTTCGATGTTTTCGGGATGAAGGAATCAAAAAATAGAATTGTATTCAAATACGGAACTTTAACCTTGTAGGCATGATCAGGGCATGGTGACATATATCATGGACTGCTTACCAGTTCGTTTTTTTAGAATTGCGTTAGAGTGCTAGATCTTGTGAAATCGATTCAATCGAGCTGCTTTTCTGCGCAAAGAAAGATTGGGAAGATTAAGGGTGAGTTTCATAGATTGTACAATTGACATGCGAGAGTAGTTGGGCAAGATAAAACGTGCACTGCGATTTTGAACGGAATCTAAAGCGTTAGTAAAATAATCGAATCCTGGATCCGATACTGCGCATGCATACTCTAGCTTTGGACGAGTTAGTGTTTTGTCAAGTATTAATTTCGGGTCAGAAGGGGCAGCAGAAACGTTACGTCGGAGGTACCCAAGGGTCCTGTTAGCACTGTAATTCAGTATTTCACGTGCGTTTCCCAAGATAAGGTATGAGTTATGCGGACTCCTAGATATTGATGTTCTAGTCTCTTCAAGTTGGCCGCCTTCAATAGTGCAAATAGAAGCTTCAGGGGGGTTAAGACGCCGGTAATTTCTCATTGTTTTGCATTTATTATTGTTTAAACGCATTTTCTAATTATTACACCAGTTAGACACTTTGTTTAGATCACACTGTAGCAGTGACTAGTCAGAATTTGAAGAAATGTTTCGATACAGCACACAATCATCCGCAAACAATCTAATGGAAGAGGTAATTGAGCTGGGTAGATCATTGATATAAAATATAAAAGAGAATGGGGCCGAGTACGGATCCCAGAGGCACGCCTGATGTAACTGAACAGAAATAAGAGTCAAAATCATAACCGGTCAAAAATTGTGTTCTATTAACCAAAAAATTTCAATCCAAGCTACAACAATTTTTCCCCTTAGCTGAGTTTTGCTGTGAATATATTTCTTGCTGCCTTTTCGCTACCTTTTTTGCTGTAATTGTTAACATACTCGCGGCTATCATCTCTGTGCATTGCGTGCTGTGCAGTTTTCTTTCCACGGTCCTATCAACTCTGTGCTGTTTCCTCATCATACGCCTGCAACATCCTCCCTTTAATCTTCAGAGACATAAATAATTTCCGTCCAAATAAGGGTAGCGGTATTTTATTGGAAGTTTTATTTGTGGCGACGATTTCGCCCAGCAGTTACGCCCTCGATGCTGTCGAAGAGAAAATATTGCTTGTTCTTTTTGGGTGCTGTCACTTAGACTGCGAATAGCTCTTTGATGTCAAACAGCTGAATTTTGGTAGCTGTTCTGTGTTCACCTAAAATAAAACTAATTTTATTAAATCCGCCAAATATATAGCAATAAAATTTTCAGTTGAATTGCCCTTCTAACTTCGCCTGTTTCCGGTATTGAGCATATCAAAAAACCTAGTTCAAACATTTGACACCAAATGTCTAGTATATCCACATTACTTAAATCGGCGGCAGAACATCCTGGATTATGCAACAAAATATTGCTGTACATGGTGACTAAAAAGAAAGTGGAGGTTCATTATAAGCCCACAAGGTAGAGTACATCGATGCAATAGTATTGCATCGCATGTCCCAGCGGATCTGGTCATTGTGACAGGCCGGCCATATTCACATTCTCTCTGAAATCCCATTTGTGGAATGAGCCTTTCAAGTATAATGATCCCTTCTGCATCAATGCGATGTGCGGAATAAGCAGTGCGATGAACTAATGTCGATATAATAAACAGCCTCATTATGTCACCGTAAGAATTTCATTACAAGTTTAACTTGATTGCAAGCACCATCTCCTGTTTGCTTTTATGCCGACAAATGGACTGATGAAGAAAGCTTCCTGTCCTTTTTGTACCACTATGAGCCTGTACACTAGCAATTTAACCATTATATGTAGCATCCTAGAGAATAATTAACAAACCAATCGTCTTTGTTTATTGTATATAGGGGGCTATCACTGCAAGAAAACCTATTTATGAGATACAGCCACGAGAAAAGTTCACAGACGATGAAGATAGCTAATGTGAGCTTGTTTCTCTTACGGATGCAGCCCGACAATCTGCGCTGCGCAAGCGAGATGACGAATAGATACTGAAGTAATAAAAATACCGCACCTTGTCCCCGTGGTGCCATGCGTCAGAGAAAAAACCGAAAATTGCTGCTTTCTTGGCGCGTAAACGTATGCTGTTGGATGTACATACATCGTAATTATAGCGACCATCTCCTGGATTTAGGCATGAAAATAACAATGGACGAATTTTTGATTAGGCACCTGTACACGTAGCACCGATGATTCTGGAACATAAGGAATAATGAAGGATTAGTGTACACAAGTGACCTAATATTTTGTGACCCGTTTAGATGAAATGTTGTAACATTTATTTATGTATTTGTTCAAATTACAATTCGCCCTCTATCGGAGCACCAACGTACTCAAAACCTGCCGCACTTCTACACTCCCACGTTCGAGCAGCGGCCCACTTCCCTGGCCAGCATTGACCCAGAGACTGAGATCAAACTGTTGCCATGAACAAGGACGGCCAGCCCAAGTGGTGAAAGCATCCAGGCAGGAACACCTTTCTCGGGGCGAGGATCTTTGGGATCACTGCTAATGACAAGCCGAGTAGCGGCTAAGCGCACCGCTCCCACGACCACTATGGCAAACGACCACGTCCCACCAGGTGAGTTCATGTTTCATCAATACCGAGAGCCTCCCAATTTTCATTGAGACATCTTTTTAAAGACCCGGATGATTGGTTGGCGCTTTATGAGCGGGTTGCGAGATTCAACGAATGGGATCAAGGGCGAAAGCTCTTCGATGTGTACTTCTCCCTTGATGAATACGCAAGGACGGGTGTGAAAATCATAAAACTGAATTCGGAACCTAGGGTGAATTTCGGGGCAGATTTCTAGCTGTCCATGCGGGGAATTACCGTAAGGAAAAGGCCGAATCCGCACTACACTGTAGAAACCAGCTTCCAAACGAGAGCGTGACCATGTATTACGAAGACATGTCCCGCCTTTTCAGCCGTGCTGACCCAAACTTGGCTGAGGGCAAAAAGCTCTGTCACCTTATGCGAGGCCCAGAAAACCACGTTACGTGGTGCAGATATCCTGGAGACGTCAGCAATTGTCATTGCAAATGTAGAGGAAATGTAGCGTTCGGGTCGAAGTCACATATGTTCAACGTTGCTACAACTGCAAAAAACCCATTCAAATCACACGAAGGATAACGTACAATAGACGTCTCATGGTATTTATACATGCTGTTTATGGGACGTTAACTTATTGGCACATCTTATGGATATTGCAGTGGTACGCTTGCAAGAGGTATATAGATGTCTGTTCTACATTGTTTTTTTGTCTTTGGCAGAAGTATTAGTTCGTTATATTCATGACTAGAGTACGTTAGTATGATATTGTTGAGATGAACCTGTAAGCTTGAAATTGAAATCTTTCTACAATATCTGGGAGTTTGGAAGCCCCCTTTTCAAGGTTGCCTACGTGTTTTGGGCATTTAAACTACAAATACATGTCTTGCTAGCTATTCAGCACTGTTTGCTGTACTTGGCACCTGGTTTCTAGATAATGTGTTTCCATTTTTGAAGTGCTGCATACTTCATGAAGTCTCATATGTGAAGTGCCAAGCTGACGATACACTCTTGAAGAAGCACAGGAAGCACAGCTCAAATGTCGCATCGAAAACAAGTGGCAGTAAGTAACAGCAAACAAGTCCTCATCAGCACAAACACCCTTTACACTAAGGCAACCACAGTAGTGTCATCGAATTGTACCACACAGCACAGCTGTATAGGCCTTCTGCAAATAATCTATCAGAGAAACCAGTAAAAATAAAACTACCTAAACTGACAGTCCTGCCAACCTAGCTGTAAGTAAGTGCACCTGGGTAGTAAGAAAGCTTTCAAAGTACACATAAAACACAAAAGAGTTCAGGTAAAACAGTTTGTATCGACTTCCAAAGTATGTAATATGCTTTCACAACACACCCACTTTAATTTTCATTCCTATCTGCCCTGGCCCACAGGGTACGCATTGCATAATTACACGTATTCATGACTATAAGTAAGTCACACACAGCCGAAATGTTGACCAAAAATAGGGAGAAAAAGCAAACATGTAAACCCAGGGTACAAGCGCAAGATAGTTATGCAATTTGAACTATCTCACAATAAGTAAAATGGGTGAAAAATAACGCAAGAAAAGTGTGAAAACAAAGCAAATTTACGAAACTTGCATATAGTTCACATCTATTGAAAAGTTTGGGAAACAATAAAATAAAAGCACCTTGGCAATACAGAAGTGGTGTTGTGTGGTGGTTCTGAGTGCCATGCAAATGTAGGCTACTGTGAACAAACCATCATATAGGGAAATGCTTATGAACACCAAAAAAGGTGTGTATACAGAAATGACTTCACGGCGGTTACAAGAGCAGTAGAAATTTACGTAATGAAATGATTCACACTTATTATAAAGGACAATAAAACAGGACAACAGGACAGGACAATAAAACAACAAAAAACATTAGAAACAATTTATCGAATTCTGGTTCGGAAAACAATACAATGTTACACGTTTTCAACATTTCACAGAAAGTGATATGATTTGGGAACAAAAAAAAACGGGGAACACGGAAATGTTTGAATCATAGTTACAAGACAGGTTACAAAGAACAATACAATACTTTGTTACAAAGAACAAAGAAAGAACAAAGTTACAAAGAACAATAACGCAAAGTAAAAACGCATGGAAGCACGGAAATCATTCCATGGTGGTTCAATGGTGCATGCGTCCATCATCAGTTATGGTAGGGATTCTTGAACAGTTTGCGTTCTTCGTTGTGGTGCCAGAAACTGCCAAAATAGTTGCATAAGAGATTGGTTGGAAAGTGAGTAAAAATGTCGTGGTCCGAAGGCTGAAATAGATTTAATACCTCTTGTAGCGATAAAAACAAACAAGCCGCAGGTTGTCGACAAAGCTGATATTTGCGCAGGATGTGACTGACAATAAAAATCTGGGCCCTATACAGTGTCTGGTGAAATAATTTGATGTCTGTAACAACACAAAGATATGTAGTTACACACAATGCGAGGTGCCACTCGCCGGTGGAAAAAAGCGTGCTTTTTTTCCTAGACCAGGAGAACTCCTGCGCCAAGTTTACCGTCAACAGTAGCTTGAGCAGGCGCCTTGTGCAGATTGTTGCAGTAGCACCTCTCTTGCAAGCCAGTTCTTCAATCTAGGCATGGGTACAGGAAAATCTGTGTTGTTAATAAAGCTTTTAAGACCGGTATAATACAGAATGGCCGCCTACCACTGTCCCTGAAAAAGACATTGTATGACAGCTGCATCTTACCGGTACTCACCTACGGGGAAGAAACTTCCAGGCTCACTAAACGGGTCCAACCTAAATCAAGGACGACTTAGCAAGCAGGCAATAAAACACTAGATGATGGGTGCAGCATTACGGGACAGGAAGAGAGCGGAGTTGATATAATTTAATGTCAGCATTGGCACTACTAAGGCAACCTTAAATATTACTATGACTGCTAATGTAATTTATCACTATTTATAAGAACTATCTTTCGTGAATGGGAACTCTGAGCACATTTTATCCCAGCCACAGGTCCCATCTGAACTTGCAAAATATTTTTCTCTGTCTATCCTAACAACTTGGTTGATTGAAGTGACAATATATACACGGATGAAGCCATGCCCACAAAATGTGGCAAAAGGAAACATGCACAAACCCGGGCAGCGTCACCGCTATGGACGTATACACCCCGCAGCAGAATGGCGATGTGGGCTAGTTTCTATATTTGCATAACTAAACCTTCAAAAAGCACATCACTGAAAAACTCGTCCTGTTGTCCTGTTCGCTTGTTCTGTTAGGCCTACATTTTTAGTTGAAGTATACGTTGTACAGCAGGAAGCATCAAAGTAGTGCAACAAATTTTTATAGCACAATCACATTTAAACATAGCCTTCCCTAAATTCAAACTCTATGTCAAATTTCCAATGGCCGCTGTATTCGAATTGCCGAGGTTAGAATTCGATTGTAGTCAGCTGTTTAGGCAGGCTTTCATTAAATTAAGTGCGTCTTGCTTATTTTTCTTTTTCAGTGGACGTTGCGTTTAAAGAACGCCATGTGACAGTGGTGGCTGCGGCATTGCTTAAAAACCGGGTGGGAATGAAACCAAAATACTCGATCCGCCACTCACTTTGGCTACTGTTGCACCTACTATACCCTGATCCCAAGCAAGCTGAAAATTTTTGCAATTCAACTTTGCATCAATGCACAGTTATTGAGTCCACATAAGAACACCTACCGCACCATTCCTACAATGCAGTGCAGGGTGGGGCATGAGACGGCATTGGCTTGCACCAGAACCTACATGGGGAAAACAAGTTGAGAAATCTTTGTCTCAGGAATGAAGCACATGCAATATATAAGGACTTGGGTGTCATTTTTGGCAACATGACTGGCAGACGGAATAACCAGGACGCAAACAAGATGCACGTGAAGTAAAACATGATACACGCAATCTGCAGTTGATACTGGCTCAATTTCACAGCAAACAGCAGGCTTTGTTTCTTGCATAGGTGGGATGACTTGACTGTATAGCATGCTATTCGGGGTAGGTGTTTCCCAAGTAAAAGTTGGCAGTCGGTCTTGTTACGAGTTTGGTGTTGGATTTGCAGTTCTGCGCTAGACTAAAAGGGACACCAACTTGTGCGAAATCAAGGTTGCTATATTCATCAGAAGGGTGTGCTAAAAACAGAAATGTTACTATTGCAGTCTTTTAGGCTGCTTATGCTTAAAATGCTGAAAGACTGAAAGTGAGTCATCATCATCACCAGCCAATCTACGCCCACTGCAGGGCAAAGGCCTCTCCCATAGATCGTCAATTACCCCGGTCCTGCGCTGTGATCAATTTTCCCTGCAAACTTCTAGATCTCATCTGCCCATCTAACTTAATTTCTGCTGCCCCATCACGCTTGCCATTTCTGGGGATCCACTCTGTTACACTTAATGACCAAAGGTTATCTTGCCTTTGCATTATATGCACTGCCTACGTCAATTTCTTGTTCTTAATTTCTACTAATATGTCCTTACCACGACTTCGTTCCCTGATCCACTCCGCTCTCTTCTTGTCGCATAATGTTATACCTATCACCTTTTGTTCGATTGCGCGCTTAGTGGTTGGCCGCTTCCGTTCCATTGCGTGCTAATGACCATCGCACCAATTTTGTCATTCTACAGTTTCTCCGCCCAAATCGCAGAAATATATACACACAGGATGTAAAAATTTAAATGCCTGCCACTCGTGTTCATAACATCACTGCCGCACATCAGGGTTTCCTCGTTCTGGTGAACAATCTCTCGTTCTGTTTTTAGATGCAGAGCATCTGATTCCGTCGCCTTGTCCCTCCGGCGTCGTCGTCGTCCTCGTCAGCGTTGTCCGCCCCTCCCCCATTCTCCTCGCCGCGCCAGCTGTGCTCTCCGCCGCTCACCCCCTCTCCTCTCCGATTGCGAACACTCTCTCGCGAGGGGCATTGGATTGGATTGGCTTGGCTTGGCTTGGCTTGAATTTAAATTGGATTGGATATATGTTGCGTCATAGCCGCGGCACGTTGCGTCATAGCCGCGGCAGACGCGCTGGGGCCGGCGCATGTGCAGTACTCTCTCTTCCGCGGTTTCCTCTGCTTCGGGCGCGCTGCGCATATAACTGGTGTGCCGTTCTCCGGCGAAGCAACATCTACGCTTGGCTCAAACTAGAGTCCACGCCGCTTTACAAGTACGCCAACGTCGTCATCGACTGGGACCGGCTTACGCAGTCCCCTCAACGTTTATGCGCGCTATAAAATGCGGTCCCTTCGCCGCTCCGCCTATGCGTCGCATCTACACAGGGGTTCCCGCGAGGGGAGGTGGGAGTTTTTTTACTGACTGTACAAGAGGCGCCTTCTATGCTGCGAACACAAACAAATCCCGAAGACACTTCCAAGGCGTTGTGCCTTTACGAACGAGTGGGAAACAAGGCTGCGCTAAGGAATACGGACAAAACATCCGCACAGCTAGGTGACTGGGGCAAATCAGCATTGCGAAGCCAGTAGGAGCAACGGGTATAGCTGGCAGTGCGCAAGATGATGTTTACGTCAGGTGGTGTTGCCATTCCTATCGGATGTGTCCCGGTTTATGTTTTTCTTGTCTGAATAAAACTCAGTTACAGTTCAGCGCTTGGTCCCATCTTCTCTTCTTGTTATGTCATCGTCTACGTGCGCCTTGTTATTCATTGAAGATTGCGTCGCCAACAGCCGTTTTTGTCGAGGCACGCATCGCAAGAGTTTGAACTTTGGCTTTGGTTCGAGAGAAGGGGGAAGCCAACGGGGCGGACGGGGCGGAAACTAAAGAAACAAAGCGCAAGTGTTTATCTACTTATCGCTCCGTCCCGTCTGTAACGCCACCGATTTATTTCGAAGACATGTTTCAAACAACGCCAGCAACAAAGTAGAACCTATATGCCTTTTCACAGATATGCTGGCAAAACTAATAAAGCGTGATATTTCATTAGTAATGACGTTGAGATGCACAATACTCACGAGAGGAAGGCGATGAACAAGGTTGGAACGGCAACGGACTAAACAGCGCTGCATCGGTGACAACTGTCGTCGCGGTTTCCACTCGCTGAGCTCTTGCAGACGAATTGAGTTCACAACACCACTCACACGGCTGCACACAGTCTTCATTCATTCAGAGTAGTAACAGTAGGCATTTGTGTAAAATTCAAGGCTCTCATCCTGTTACACGTTTAAACTAAATGGCGCAGCACGCGTCTGACGGTTGCACTTGTTGCACGCTAGAGTGTACTAGAAGAGTTAGTGGGACGACCCACCGGCTCCGCGCCTGCTTCGTCGCGAAGCGCAGTTTGTGGAAATTTGGCGCGGCGCTGCGGTCGCAGTGGGTTGGGTTGTGCTGGTGCGAACTCCAAGTGGCGGCATAGGGCTACCGCAGATTGGAGGTCCCGCAATCGTTTTCAGTCATTTGTTTTAGAACTGTGTGGAACCGCCGCGGCTGTTCATCCCTGTCTGTTAAGTGTTATAAATGCGATGAGCCTTTATTAGTGCTTAATTTAACCGTCCTCAGCATGCCTATTGGTGGTGAGCGCGAACACAGGCGGCGCTGCGAAGCGCGCCTCCATGACGTCAGCTTAGGGATTCTCGCATTTGTCGTCTGCTTCACTCAGGATCGCTCTCCCTGCAGTTTCTTTGCGCTCGGTCAACGTCTGATGCTTGTCCGCACCAGAATTGGCGTGTGGCTAACGTTTTATCATAATAATAGGCTTAAAAGCGCATACACTAGCTCATGGTGTGAATTAAAGTATAGTTTTAGATACCGCTGCGGGAGAAACATTGCCGGCGCCACCCCATTCCTTGCGAAGTCGGTCCTGTGCGGAGCGCGAAGAGTCGGAGCTAGGCGTCAGCTTCTCATGTAAGCATTCTAACAAATGGAACAGTCAGCTGCTAGTAACCGACAACAGCGAAAATGGAAGACCAAAACAAATTCTAGGCCTTCAGGGCTGTCGGCTTTGGCAGAAGGCATCACGATTTCCGGTAATCATATGTAAGGTAAAACAGGTTTTTCAACCTTGCAGAACGCTCGAATGCGTTTTGTCACATCACTTTACGTTGTCAAGACATGAAAGTTGGCCGACATGCACTATAGACTGCAAAAACTGTAGGTTGAGCTCCAAATAACCCAGTGTGCATATACGCGCGTGCTGATTCTATACCAGGCATCTAACCAGTATGGGGGTTTATTGAGCAAAACGAGACACGTCTTCGTTAAATTTATTGTAACACATACATGTTTGTTAAGACCTGGAGGGATATTTTGAAACATTTTGCACAGCCATATCTTCCCGATATTCGGATATGCGTTATAGAAAAACTGCACTCAAGAGGAGGAAAGAGGAGTAAAGGAGGAGGGGAAAACTTCGTTTAAAGGAGTACTGACACGAAATTTTTATGTTACGTTTTTTTCGCTGCTATGCGTGCCTACCAGCCCACTAATCATAGAATGACAGATTAGACGGTCGAGCGCAGCGTAAACATTCATTTACGGCGTCGTTTATTCGTGCCAGTTTCGGTTTCGACTGAAAAACGCCGAGCGGCCGCCATGACAGCATGTATAACATGACGTCACCATTCTTGCCGTATCGCTGCCTCTCTGGAAGCGTGCGCGAGCGAGCGCACGCGCGCGCCCAGACCGGCCGAGGTTTTCGCCGTCCCCACAGGCCCGGGCAGCACGACGTCAGTCGCAAAACCATGACGTGTACACACGCCCGAGCAGCGCGCGCCAACCACAGCCAGCGCGTCGGCTTCGTCACGGGAGCCCCGACGTCGGCAGTTTGGGGCACGTAGCAGATGATGTCACGTCGGCCCGCTCTGGGCTTTCTCGTGCGGGCGAAGATTAAAATGGATTTTAAATATGTTTCGCTGAACGGTTGCTGTTGAAACTTGCTGAGAGATATCTCCTGATAAAAAGGAAGCGTTTTACATAGTTATCTCAGCTTTGAAATTTCGTGTCAGTACTCCTTTAACAATTAAATCGTTCTGGTTAGTTGGCCGGGTCCTTAGTCCAGGACAAGAGAGTAAAAGTAATTTTCTTCAAATCATAAAACGCAATTCCGAGTAGAATAGGATTTGTTCTTCGCGCCTGGAAGGGTTGAAAAGCAATACAGCAATAAAGAGCTTCTTGGAATTCTTCTTCGGTTGCGAGTCTTGTAATATATGCAGGTATACTATTTATTACATTAGTCAGCGAGTATATCAAGCCTTCAACGCCATACCCATGTCATCATTGCTCGAGTTGAGAGTCAGTTCGCTATGATAACGATATAATTGCGATAGAAATTCGGAGCACAAAAGGCGCCTTCGAGTACTGTGGACCACGTTGTTTAGGGCGCCATCGCGGTGGCGTAGCACAAACGTTCTCATTGTATTTGCATGTGAATAAACAAAGCACGCTGCGGATATGCACCTTTTTGCACGCAGCCGTAATGAAAGCCAATTTGTGAAGAAGGGAATGTATGCCATACAAAATCAAGGAAATATCCACACGACCTTTGTGAGGCTCCCAAACATCCCGAAACCTCCTAATAAGAAGTTCGTGACGGCGCAGAAAAATTAATGCTTGAGCAGAAAAAAAAAAGCAAGAAACATTAATCCGATACAAGACAACAACGAAAAAAACGGAAGAGAGCCGCTTTATTTCCTGTTGTGCGATGAGCGTGTAGAGGCCGCTGCTTGGCACGTAGTATTAGACTGTTGAGTCTTCATACGAGCATCTCAAAAATACTGCAGGGAAGCCTACGCATTTGAAAACTTATTGAGAAGCTCTGATCGCTGATCCTCGCGAATAAGCAAGAAAGGACGAGTTACACACGATCTTCTGACCGATACTCTGAACAAAGTTGTTCTCTATCTCTTCGTGTGTTGCAAACTTGTGGGGGATACAGCTTCAAATTATTCAGATGCGTCAGAAGCTGGCTAAATAACTGAGTCGCTAGAAATGCGCTTTTTAACGCACTACTGCAACGAAGCGGGCGATTTCTAGCCCAGGCACTGTTGCCCCTCACAAGCGGAGTGTAGCAGACGACAGGGACGCGAATCCCTAAGCCGACGTCTGAGCCAGGGGGCGCCACTCAAAGATCTCACCGCCAATAGCCTTCGGCACTTTTGCGCGCTGGGATACCGCGCCGGCTACAAAACTGTCTTATCACACCTTAGCGTTCCGAGAGATGAAGCTCTAGGATCAAGCTAAGAAAATTTCCCCGCATTTCCCCGAGGGGAAGAATGTGAAAGTGCGAATGCAGGAGTTGAATTTGCGCGGTTCGGTAATGTTCGCGAAAAAAAAATTCCCCCGCATTTCCCCGAAGGGGAGTATGAGGAAGTGCGAAACACGGGGTGATGCTATGAGGGGGAGTTTGTTAAAGTTTGGTGGCATTTTGCCCGTTAGTTACATTAACTCCCCCTCGTGATCACGTTCGGCTTAACACGCCTCGTTTGTCCCTCTGCGGAAATCTTGGTGAATTAACGTGTATGTTCGAGAGGAGGAGCGCACCGCAGCTCCGAAGCGCCGACCGGAGTGAAGGGAGAGGAGGCGCAGTCACGTTAGAGAATGCAGAACTAGCTTGTTTGTAGTGTCACGTGTACACCACGCAGTTATCAAGCCGCTATAACGCCGCTGAGTCGCCAACGCACGCCGCTGACGACGTAGTTTGAATGCGTTAAAGATATAAGGCGCGTTACTAACACTGATATCAACGTCGCGTCCGTGGCTTAGTCGGTAGAGCGTCGCGCTGCGGCCGCAAAGTCCGCAGATCAAAACCTGGCGCCGGATGCTGTTTTTTTTTTATATATAGTGTAGTGGCCTGGCTGGCGCGCCGAGAGAGGGTGTTGCGAGCTGGAGAGTAGGCGAGGGGGGAGAGGAGGCGCTATGCGAGCGCGACGATTCAGGCTCGCTTAAGAAGTGCATTCGCACTTATTCCTGGCCAATCACCCACGTGGGTATGTGCCATGTCAGCGGCCAGGCAGCGCGCGCCCATCTCCCCCCGTTGCTAAGGAAGACGAAAAGCGCGCGCACCCGCAGCTGTTGCTATGCGGACGGCGGAAGGTTCGGGGTCGCTTATAAAGTGCATTCGCACTTAATACAAAACTGCGCGGTGTGCGAGCTGCACTTCGAGTACTGCTACATACAGCGTGACTGAACGCACGTTATTGATGGTAAGGAAGTAAAATCGCCCGCCCGAGTTGTGCCCGCTGTGACGCCCGACGTATAGAAGTATTTGAGCGAGGATGTGCCACTCACAGGAGTCATTAAAGATCGCATTGGTTTCCAAGTGGCGTAACATTAAATTTCCATGAACAAAAATGTTTACCAGCAGCCGCTTGTTCTCCTGAGCGGCGGTTCTTTCTTATCACGGGATATGCCGCTGTTACTGATCAAAAAGTTGGTAGGCTCGGTCCAGTGCCAATGTTTAGGCAAAATACTTGTGTTTTTCGAGTCTGGACGGATACATTTGCTAGCATTCTTGTTCATTCAACCTTTAATCCCGCCGAAGCAGTCTTCCCTATCATTAGTTGTGTCTGCTCTCCCAACTATAATTGAGTACGCTAGACAGAAGCTTGCTTATTCAAAGCCCGACTAAGATTCCTAATCGCTCTAATAAAATATCAGGACTGGTCTCCATGGCATATTCTCAGAATATCTACGAAGTAGCGCGTCTATTTGCGGTCTTCTGCTAAGAGCAAATAAGAAGCGAAAATTTGACTAACCCGCCGCGGTGGCTCAAAGGCTAAGATGTTCTGCTGCTGAGCACAAGGACGCGGGTTCGATTCTCGGGCACGGCGGTCAATTTTCTGCAGGCAAAAAGCCAAAACTCCCGTGTATTCGAGATTTCGGCGCATGTTAAAGATACCCATTGCCAAAATTATTCGGGAGCATTCTACTACGGCGTGCCTCATACAGTTTCGGCGCAAACCCCGTAATGAATGAATTGAATCAATCATAAATCTCACTTAAGTTTCGGAGAGTTTGCGAAAAACTTCGCATCGCTCACAGGCACACAGTAAAATCGAAGGCCGCTGCCAGGAATATGTTTAAAAAAAGTGGACTGATGCGGCATTCACATCTGATTAACTGGCACACACATTTCAGCAATATAGGCGTCAATCGACGGGTTGCTACCACAACATTTTAAAAATCATTATTTCGTAGAGAAGACTCTGGAAAGTTAGTGTAAAATAAAAATATAGCCAAATTTCTCGTTTGCCTTCATTGACGCTGCAGTGAAGTACCCCGGTGTCATTAAAAAGACGAAACAAACTTTAATGCAGCACTGGCCATGCTTCTTCTATTCATTGCATATTACGCCGGGACAGAGGAGGAAACACGAAAAAAAAAATAGTGGATGGTGGTATTCCAGCGCTTGTCTCTGTCACCTCCGTTCGTTTTTCGTTCTTTTTTCCGCGTCGTAAGCACTTCATTGAAAAAAAATAGAATAAAAATAACATGGCACGCTTTCACCACAAAGCCTCTAAAATGCCTTTTAATTTATTCTAACATGTTTTTTTCTACCCCGCTGTCGCTTTAGCATTTCTGGTAACATAAAAATTGGGGGACACGCGAAAAAGCGCGGCCCGCGCTGTACCGCGCGCTTGGACGAGCGCAACTAGCGAGTCCACTTCGCACACTGCGCCCTCTATTATATATACAAGCGCCGCTTCAGGTGGAGCGCTCCGTTCGTCCCGCTGAAATTCTTCTAGTACACTCTATGCATGCCGAAGGTCATGACCAGTGGATTGGATTGGCTCATGTGATCTGGCTTTATAGCACCGTCGTTATTTTGCAGTCTCAAAACAACATATCAAACAATGAACTTTTCAACAGTTCAAACTGTAGCGTTAGTACGCATTTTGCATATTTTATGTAATTTTTATCTCAACGGGAGGAATTCATGCCCCACTTGGGGCATTGCGGCTATAATGAAGCAGACGGCGCTCATGGCTGATACAAATAAAAGAACATTGTTGGCCGCAAACCTCGAGCCCTAAATGAAATTTGTTCCTTTTAAAGAATTTCGCTCACTAAAATAAAATAAAGACGATTTAGCTGCCTAAATCTTTAATTGCTAATTCGAGTATACCAACATACGCAAATGGCGCGAAATTCAAACAACAGAATCAACAGCACGCAGGTTGTATGTTTGATATCTGAAGACAATACGTGTGCATAAGTTTGAATTAAAAATATAACGCATAAAGCTAACGTCTTACTTCATAAACAAATACTACGAACGTCCATTTCCTATCCCAGCAGGTGACTAAGCCTCGCGAACGATCCGTACTGCAGCACACGGTTTTATTTTTCAGGGAAGTGCGCTAGCTTCATTATCGGCTCCATTTGATTTTAGAATTTGTGAAACACACGTGTATGATGCTTAAGAATGAAGTATTTTTCTACTGAATATTAAGGCGCAAAAGAACAACAGGTGTCCTATTTTGGCGAAACACACATGGACGCTCCTATTTAGGCGACCGTTGGGCGCAGGGAACTCAGAGGAGTATATCTTGTGGAGGAGGGATCGACGGGCGATGGAGTTGGTCTGAAGAAGTCGCCATAGGCGCTTCTGAGCGTTGGTGAGGGATGTGTGGGCAGTGGGAAAACGGCGGCTGGAAAGATGATAATGCTCCGTGGCTTCTTGATACGAGAGCAGACGATCGCGTGCCGACCGAGCACTGTGTTGGAGAGAAGGAGCGAGCGCAGCACGGCTGTTTAGTTCTCGTGCTGCTTTGTGGGCCGCCTCGTTGCCTCACACCCCAGTGTGGGCCGGGTTCCAGACGATGTCGAGCGATTGCGTATGGGGATTTTGGAGAATCTTGGGCGCTGTAGCTGAAACGCAACCACGAATGAAGTTTTGAATGGCCGTCTTCGGATAAATGATTATAATGTGTGGTGGCAGCCTGGTGATGCGGGCCAGGGCTATTGCCGCCTCTTCCGTCGTTGCGGGGTAAGATGTCCGTATGGTAGGGAAAGTGACCGGGGGAGTGCCCGCCAGCTCTCCTGTTCCTCCAGCCTTTCACCATCGGTACAAGCTAGGAAGATTTGTTTGTTAACATTTGTGGCTGAATAGTGTCGCCAGCAATTTGTGATGTAAGCATTTGTATTTTTATTGCGAAGGTAGAACGACCAAGTAAAATGGTGGTTTCACTTCATAAACACTCCTACGAGCATCAAATTTTGTTCAGGCATATGTTGAGTCTAATTTATTTATTATGTCCTGTGCATTTATATATCCGTAAAAGCAATATTGGTGTATTACAAAACTTGCACAAAACCCCTCGGTACAAAACCCATACAAAACACATAAAAAATTCCTCTGTAACTTCAAAACAGCACGCCTGCGGAGAGTTTGAAAATAAAGTATAGCAGATATAGCTAAAATAAATGTAACTGTGGTAGATATGTAGGAAGTAAAAAACGGACATACCAGTAACATCTGAACAACGCCAGCAAAATATGTCTAAATATTATCCACAAATGAAGCCGCACCAACATCGAGAGTACGTCTGTAGCATAGTTGAAATAACGTCCGACATTATGGTACCAGCAACGTTATCACAACATCCAAAAACTTTAATAAAAGATTGCACGTTGTACGGATGTCTCATAGAGATACTTCTGGGTGGGACATGGACGTTGGGAACTTTTTTGGACGTCGCAGAGATGTTAGTGGTTTGCAGGGAAGGAGCTGTTTGCCGGGCTAGTGCGCAATCCGCCGCGTATCGTTCTTGAGTTTATTAATGAGGCGTCAGCAATGCAAAGAACGCTGGAGCAGCTCTCCAGACATTGCGACCGCAGTCAGAGCTGCGGGTCAGTGGACGTACTTTCTGCTGCCTTGGCCCCCAGCCCAGACGCATTGCGCGAGCTAATTCGCTCGGTAGTTCGGGAAGAACTTCGCCGACCGCAACTACCAGCTTCTTTGCCGACGTATGCCTCGCTATCAAAGGTCGTTCGAAAGGGAGTGTGGCAAGTGGTTCGGGAACCAGTTGAACTCGATATGCGAGGTATCTCGTAGCTCCGCTACAAACACCACTGCTCTCCATCAAACCGCTCCGTAGACTATTCCGAACGTCGCCACTACAAAGCCTGCTCCGCACGCCACTCCGAACGTTTCCAGCGCAACGAATGCAGCCATCTATGCCGCGTCTGGTGAAGGCACCGTGACTCCTCGCCTGCCTGGATATAGACGCGCCCCAGTGACCTTTCGAAAAACGGACTTTTGGCGTGCACCGGAAAGCCGGCCACTGTGTTTTGAAGGTAGTGAAGATAGCCATCTGTACATGTCATGCCACTACGGCCGTGCTGGTCCCCGCGGTTTTCATCCCAACGCAACCTGCCCGCGAAACCGTGAAGGGCGAACTAAAATTCATGAGTACCTCCTTGCACAGCAAAATTTGTTGACGTTTAGCCATGAGGAAACAAGGCCGTCGTGGCTCATTTATCGTTACCTGTCACCAAGACCTCGTCACCCCTTCAGCTCACCCCGGCGCCGCTCTCAGAGCCTGCGTCGGGAAAACTGAGACCAGCGGCTTCTGGAGGTGGGGTCGCTGAAGGGTAAGCCAGTGAATATCCTCCATGATTCTCTCGACTACGTACCGTAGAACCGATGCAAACAGAAATTGACGGAAAACGAGCCACATCCGATCTTGCTGTGACTATCCACGGTTATGACGTTACTGCGCTAGTGGACACATGTTACGACTACTTGGGAATCAGCAGCAGCCTGGCAGAGGTGCTAAAGGTCCTCACGCACTGAAACTGACCCCACATTCTCACCGCGGGTTGTCATCTGATCGCACCTACAGGTCGATAAAGAACTACGGTCGGCAACGGCGGCTACGCCTACGTGGCTTACTTCATCGTGCTCCCAGAGTGTCCCAGAGATGTAATACAAGGTATCGACTTTCTACAAACAAACGCCGCAATCATTGACCTCCAAGCATCTATAAAGACATTCTCGACAGCAGGAGGCATTGCTACAAATGACGCCGAAGTGTGGGAAGTCCGCGTTCTACGCGTAGTCGACGACAACGTCGTGGTGCCACCCCAAAGTAGTGTGGTCGTCTTCGTGAAAGGGGACACGCCTGAATGTTGCGAATGGTTCATGGAAGGCAACACGAACTACCTTTTAGAACAGGAAATCTGTGTTGCAAGGAGCCTTGTCCACCTGTGTGATGGCTACACAAATGTCGTACTCACACACTTTGGAAAAAGGCGCCAACACGTCGCAAAAGGAACGGCCATCGCCTCACTCCACGAGTTTGTTCAATTGAGAGAACTCCATGCAGCGGGGACAGACTCGACTGATCTATCGGGTCTGAAATACGTCGTGGGATTAATAAACGTCCGCTCAAATCTCTCGCCTCAATAGAAAAAACAGTTGAGATATCTCCTAGGGGATTTTCGCGAGTGTTTTTTCACTACTTCAAAGGTTCGACAAATCCTTGTTGCCAAACACCGCATTATTGTAGACGAAGCCACAAAGCCAGTATGCGAAACCCATATCGCGTATCCTAAAACAAGCGTGAAACTATCCAGAATCAAGTAAAAAAAAAACACTATAAGACGATGTAATCCAATTATCGGAAACTTCGTGGGCATCCCCTGTAGTGCTAGTGGAAAGAAAGACAAAACGTTTCGCTTCTGTGTCGATTACAAGAAACTGATTTGCGTTACAAAAAAGACGTCTATCCGCTCCCGCGCCGAGACGATGCTTTGGACCGGTTGCGCACTAGAAAATATTTCTCGCCCTTAGCTCTTACAAGGGAAACTGGCAGATCGAGGTTGAAGAGCAAGACTGCGAGAAGACCGCGTTTGTCACCCCCGATGGGCTATACCATTTCAAAGACCTCCCATTTGGTCTATGCTCAGCACCCGCTAAATTCCAGCGAATGATGGATTCTTTCTTGGCTGGTCTCAAATGGCAGTCATATCTCGTTTACCTTGACGATGTCACAGTGTTCTCCTCAACATTCGAAGAACATCTATACAGGTTGCGAGTGTTATCAAAGTCATCAAATCGGCTAAATTACTTAAAACCTGGTAGATGCAACTTTGGCTATTGGTAGCTGCAGCTTCAAGGACATGTATTAGCTCCGAAGGAGTCTCCCCAGATCCTGAAAAGACGGCAGCTGTTGCAGGTTTCTCGAGACCAGCTGATAAAAAGGCCGTTAGGCGCTTTCTCTGTCTTGCCTCGTATTACAGGGGCTTCGTCGAAAATTTATGGGATATTGCGGAACCACTGACTAGACTGACCAAAGAAGACGTACATTTTGCGTGGCAAGAGGAACAACAAGTGGCCTTCAGTGACCTGCGAGGTCGTTTACAAACACCGCCAATACTTGCTCATTTTGACAAACATGCGGACACAGAAATCCACACACACCCAACCAACGTCGGTCTCGTCGCAGTCCTCGTTCACTGGCAAGACGTAGATGACAGAGTTCTAGCCTACGCCAGTCGCACTCTTGCAAGGCAGAGTCGAATTACTCCATGACTGAAAAAGAATGTCTTGCGGTCGTCTGGGCCATCAGCAAATTCCGACCGTATCTTTATGGCCGGCCGCTTACAGTTGTCCGCGATTACCACTCGTTGTGCTGGCTTGCAAACCTGAAGGACCCATCTGGACGCCTCGCTCGCTGGAGCCTCCGGTTGCAAGACTATGGCATGACAGTAGTGTGCAAGTCGGACGTAAGCACAGTGACGCTGCAAGCTAAGGCACATAGGTTAGGTTAAGAAAGTTACGAAGGTTAAGGAAGTTAGGGCACAGTTAAGCTTTCACAGTCAGTGCACAGGTACACTCGTTTGTCGCACCTGTATAAGACGTGGCAGTGTGTTAACGTCACTGTAGCTTCGGATATAGTTCGCGGCAAAAACAGTTCTGGCCCAACGGAGCTACCTCATTGAACAGAACCGCATAGTGTAAAGTTTGGGAAGTGTTTTTCGTGTAGGCTGAGATTTCCGGCTTGAGAACTAGACCTGCCTACATGAAGCGAAGATCAATTCAGGTAATACACAAAGCTTTAGCAACGCGATATGGGTGTTTTGGCTACCAATAAATATTTTGGCCACCGTTTCTTTGTCTACAATTTTTTTGTGATTCTTTCTATTGTCAGCTCGGCCAATAGTATCTTGGTAAATACATCGAATACTTCTAACGACATTTGGAGCTGGTGGAACAGCCAAGTGGCAATTTAACCTTCGCTCGTTGTCATAAGCCGTATCGGACACTTTTCCCAATATACCACAAGCAGAGATGATAATAAACAAAATGAAAACGTATTACAGAAAAACTGAGCCAGAATAATATGGGTTGATGAACTTGATATTGCCTTTTTTGATCCAATATATATATCAGGTCACCACTGCGGTCGCACGTTATAATATATTCACTCGGTGCACCCTATGTCGATGAACTCGATCAGCTGCAATTGTATGTTTGTACAGTTTTTTGGGGACGTTATTTCTTGAACCCGGAAAGAATACCCTAATCTGCGATAGAGGTCCCAATATTTTACAAATTATTCAAAGTAATGTACAAGGGTTCATGGTTCTCCTCCGGCGTCGGTGCAAACATATCTATCTCGGATTCTAAGTCTATTCTGCGGTTTCTGGAAAAGCGTTAGATAGGTACAGTGAATTTAAAACGTACAAGGTCCCTCCAATTTCAATTTTTTCTTTTTGATTTTTTATTATCCTATTCTGGTCATTTTTTTGTTTTCGTTCCCCTGTGTTAGCCAGTCAAGCTGTCATGACTACGTTTCCAGTTCGGCAACCGCATGTGTACTGAAACGTTGCCAAGGACGATGCTGGTTTGTCCAAGGAACACAAGTTAATTGGGGCGAAATTGTGCTCTTCTAAAACATCAAGGAATACGCGAGCGTTGACGGAGCAGTAAAAAAATGACGCCCAAAGCGCTGTCGGCGAATGAATTGTGGCGCCATTTGCACTGCGAGCATTAGCCTTTCATGTGTTGTTAGTTCCGGAACCATAGAATTATATCCCCAGACTATCAAATATGAACACCGTACTCCAGTGACAAAAGGGCGACACAGTCTTCCTACTAAAAAACATGGCATGTGCGGCAGTCAAAAGTCAGCAAATTGAACATGCGCTTCGCTTCAAAAACAGATGAGACAGCCGGGGGTGGCCAGACGCTGGCAACAAAGCAATACAGTAAAGAAAAGAGCAGTTGTACCAGGTCCGAAACATTGCCTAATACGGTATAGAACGTTGCCGGATACCACGGAAGGCTGTACTAGGTAGGCTCAACCATCCTAGGTAAGGCTCCCTGGGACACGAAACATGATTTCTTCACCTGACAAGGATCTGGTAACTCTGGTTGAGCCCGCTTGCTAACCACCGCCACCCGCCACCCCTCAATGATTTCACAATACCCCTATGGCCTTCGACGCACTCGATAGTGTGGCTGTAGATCTTCCGGGATCCCGCCGATCTCCTGGAGTAGACGCAATTCGGCTTCAGATAAACATAAAGGTAAAGAAAAGAGGAGGCATGATTCACACCAATACACAGCGCCAACGGCTTCAGGTTACGTACAGCGGGGACCTAATATTACTGACCACGCGAGCGCGTGGCAAACGCCAGCGATGTACACTGTGCAGGCCTGGCGCCTGTGGTCAAAGCAGGTTTGGCGCGCACGCGCGTCCTTTTTACTAGCAGGGACGCAGATTTTTTGCTTCCTGCGGTGGTGCTGCGAGGGTCACTGAAACACCGCAGCGCGGCGTCATTGTAGCCGTTTATTCAACCCGATAGCGCAATTTCGGCCTTATATGGCGATTGCGCCGGCTTTGGCGCAAGTAGTCGTGGCTTCCTGATATATACTTGCGTCGAATGTTTGGTAAGTATTTCCCTGTTTTCTGCTTTATGCGTTTATACAGGATGAGACTAACGGCTTGCGAACGGCATCAGTGAATGAAACGTGAATGAACCGCAGTCATAAGGTGCCGCGCTATCTAAAATGAACGCCAGGCAGACGAATCGTGAATATTTATTGGTCCTATTTATTTTGTATGCACTTGAACACTGAACATATCTTTCACCTCACTTTCCGCTGCCGATAAAGGAGGCGATCTGCAAGTGATCTTGGTTTTTTGTGTGGTGTAGTTGCTTACTTAAAAATGGTCCAAAGATATAGTCAATAATTTTCTCTTCACCCTGGTCATCGGCCTTCGTAAAAAGTTTACCTCGGGTCCACATCAGAGAACGCTATAACGGAATCCGACATTTTTTAGAAGGCATTGTTGAAAGGGAAATTTGCCGGCCCACTAGTTAATCGAGGGGTGCTGGCCGCCTAAACGTTCATGACTACACAGTTAAAGAAGAACGGCTTATAGATGCCCAGCGTAGCGGAAGGACGCTGTCCACAACAGAACAGGAGGACGACCATATTGTTTCTGCAGTGGTTGAGATTCCGTTTTTCAGGGCGGGAAAAATTCGGGAAGCCTTAAGTAGCAAACATTCTTACGATAGAGAGTAGCGAATAATCTTACGGCCTTCTTCGATGTGAAACCGAGGTGCCATTTTGACAAATGCGGACGTGCAGAGCGAAGTGACTATTTATATACGTATGTCTTTCTATCATTTTTAGGTAAAAAAAGACCGCTAAAATGAGATTTTTTTAATATAAGTGCAAGTCATCTACTTTATCAGCAGCGGAAAGCGTGCTGGAAGATAAGTTCAGTGGTTCAAATATTTTACAAAATTAAGAAGACGAATAAAGGTTCTCGAATCGCTTCACTGGCTTTTCGTTGTAAATAGCATGACACCCTAGGACTGCGCTTCTTACACGCTTCATTCGGCAACGCCCTTCGCAAGCCGTAAGTCTCATCGTGTATAAGCGATAGAGCACAAACCAAATACCAAACCAAACAATCCGGGTAAGTATTTATCAGGACGCGAGGAGCACGTGGGCTAACGCCGGCGCAATGACCACATAAGGCCACCAAAATCTCCGTACCTGCGAGTAAAAAAAATTCCCTCGCACTTCCCCTAGGGGGAGAGTGTGTAAGTGCGAATGCACGGTTGTTGATTGCGCGATTACGGTGGATATCGTGATCTTGGAGTGGAGAGGAGGCGCCCAACACCCGCAGTCACTGAGCGGAGAGAGGAGGAGGAGAGTAGCGCCCGCCTTTACGGCGACGGCTACACGAGCGCCCTCACGCGTCGGAATGCGGAGCGCCCGCTACGCGAGCGAGAGCTCTCCCGCCCGAAGTGGAGAGGAGGCGCCCAACACCCGCAGTCACTGAGTGGAGAGAGGAGGAGGAGAGTAGCGCGCACCCATCTCCCCCCGTTGCTAGGGAAGACGAGGAGGAAGACCAGGAGCGCGCGCACCCTCAGCTGTTGCTATGCGGACAACGGCGGTGGACGATTCGGGCTCGCTTAAGAAGTGCATTCGCACTTAAAATGGACGCTCATGCGCCCCGCGTCGGTCTCGACAACAGGCGCCAGGCCTCCAGAGTGCGCATCGGCGGCTTTTCCCTTGCGCTCGCGTGACCCGGACTAGTAAGTCCCCGCCTGTACAATAACGCTAAGGAATGGTGTTTAGTAGGGAAAAGGATCCTACTAATTACTAATTTGTATAACTTCAGCCTTCAATCTCAAGTTTAAAAATTTTTCAATTCTTTTTGATAGCTAACTACGCTGCTGACCATGTAGAGCATTACTTTTCACTGCTCAGTATACGAAATAACTCGGTGCGTTCCAGTTACTTAAGATCATAATCAGACAATGTTTCCGGTGCTAAACAATCCTGAATTTCGGGGCGGGGATATTTAGTACATTGTGATACCTAAACGCGCACCTTATGTATCAAACGCAGTGCACTCTTAAGATGATATAGGTGTGACCAAATGATGCGGGACACATTTTATGGTTAGAAATAATATTGAAACACGTATCCCATAGTGTAGAATTTGCTTGAATGTAAAGAATGAGGGCTTTGTAGTAATTGACCGACTGATTGTAGGGTTTAACTCGATGGCGCAACGTAGGCGATGAGGCACGCCGTAGTGGATAGTTCAGGATTATTTTGACCATCTGTCTTTCTGTAACGGGGGCCGAAATCCATTACATACGGGCGTTTTTTTTTTTCGCCGCCATCAGAATAGTGGCCACCACGGCGGGTAGTCAAAGCCGCTTCCTCATTTACAGTCCTCTACAGTAACGGTCGCTTGCAGCACTGGCTCTTTGGTTTTTTTTTTAATTTGCCGTTCTGTTTCCTTCATAGATTTTCGTTCCATCAGAACAGGCAACATAGTTCTAATCACGGAATCGTTTTTCTAATTCTGATCGCTGTCATCCTGTGCAAATCGTTGTTCAGATTTCATGCTGACTATTGCTATGTTTGGAGTTTATATCTTTTTTTACTTGATAAGTTTCAATCCCTTTTCACGTGTAAATATCACCTCAATAACCTGGCCGGACTACAATGCTTGCTGAAAAATAGTACACTTTACATTGCAATTTTTCCAACCTAACCCCTGTATTCATGGTATTACCCAGTTTGATAAAATTGCAGCATTCAGTCAAACGTCGGCAGCCCCACAGAAAAATTTGTGATAACTTCAACAATAGACTTCACGACATTATAAGATTGTACTGTGGACGCCACTGCAGGCTTCAACGATATCGTACAGTAAATGATATCGCATGCGCAAACGAGATTGTAAAATCAGTGATATCGGAGCCTTGAGATAACGGAGCATTGACTTGTAAAATGCCGAAATATCTTTGAGAACATTGTAGTTCATCATTTTCCAGATGTTCGCGACATCCGACAGAGTAGGGCATAGAATTCTATGAGAAGCTACAGCAGAGAATTATTTTGCTAGCCAAGGTGTGCCATCGGGTTCGATACTCGGTCCGTTGCTGTTCCTGCTATATGTTTATGATCTTCTTTATTGTTTCACTTCAAGCCATTTTGTATTATACGCGGACGATATACCACAATAACATCTTTAAGTAAATTATCTCATTACTTACATTTAAGATCAACACCTAACTCTTATATACCGTAAACTGGTGCCGTTATTGCTCCTTGTGCATTATCATTAGAAATTCAAAATTAATGATCCTTAATCTAGTCGAAGGCTAACACCCTCAGTTCCGTCATTACCACAAGGTCCCAATCTTATTGCCATTTGCAAACCCATTTCAGTTCTTTGTGTGTTACTCCGCCGTAACCTAATATTTACCTCTCACGTCAGTCATATAAAAAACAAATTGCACATGGGATTCGTCCCCTAATATACTGGTGCGTATTTTCGCATAAAGCTGTCTTATAACATTTTTTTTCTTTCATTCGTAGGATTTTGCTGGGGGGCGAGGAAAGTGAAGATGCCCTCATACCGACCACCGGCGAATTTGAGTTTTCCGATGGCCTAATTTCATCTCAGGCTCATGTGTGTATGATTTCTGAGTGCGCGGGTGTCTCGTGCACACCTCGACCCCGTATTGTGGTCGTTTCCCGTGAGTAGACTGTCTATCAGGCAACTCCCAGCCCACGCGGTGGGTTAGGCCTTGGAGCCGGCTGGTAGCAGCACGTGAGCAGCGTGCTGAGGTAGTCCCATGCTTTACGGCACGTGCGTCCCACCCAAGTGCACGTGCCCCATGCTGACAGTGCGTGTGATACGGCTGTGGCCCCTAGCACCCCTTCCACTACCGCAAAACGACCTTACTTCACGCGCCTCCCTTCCACTGGCCCAAAGAGACCTGCCTTCTGGCTTTTGAAACAACTTCACTTCTGCCTTCTGCCCTTCCTCGACAAGCGAATTCCGAAAAGTCTCCGCGGGGACTGCGACGTAGACATCTCTGACGACGAGGACGGGTGGATCTTCTGGTAAGGAAAATGCGAGACCCGCATCACGCAACGGGAACGGTTGAGTCTGCCTTGTTACCAAGTGCTCCTTGCACTGCCGACGGTATGGTTGTGACCGATATACCGAACCTTACACTAGACAAGATCCGTGAAGGAACGATCACCAGGACCAGATATGTCACCGCAACCTCACAGCGCAAAAACGTCAAGACAAATTCTATGCTGATTACGGTGTACGACGAAGAGCAAGCTAACCGGCTCTGCAATGCCACCCACATAACCGTGGCACAAGGTCCACACAGAAAGCACGTGTCTGTGGAAATGACACTCCTCAGCCATAATAGCTCGACCGGTAAAGGAGAGATAAGCATTTCGCCGAACGAAAGGAATGACAAACTGACGTCCTGCCTTCACCACTACCTGGTCGAGAGATTAAACGTCAACAAGCTAGGATGCAGCAACAAGGCGTTGATCGCATTTAAATCCGGAACAACCTCCCGCAGCGAAAGATAGCACTATTTCTATTTCTCCGTATGCACAGAAACAGGTCACATGTCCACTAGTTATAGCTGCCCAAACCGAAGAAAGCAGAAAACAACAAAACAATCATTAGACCAGCGCTACAGGAGATCCGTCAGCCGATCGCGTGCTGGGTCACGTTTGTCACCCCGAAGCAAGACGTGCAAGAATACTCCAAACAGTGCAAACAACTCGTCAGGCATGGACATAAATGCCTCCAAAAAATAATCCGACATCGTATCTTACCAGCTGCCCGTTACGTCCCTACTCGACAAAGAAAGACGCCTCCAAAATCTGGCTCGCATGATTAGGGACCTCGAAAAGACTGAAACTGCAAGACAGGAAGTTGCGTCACTCGCGACGGCAATTAACCTGGAACACCACCGCCAGGTGCGAATAGTCTCCCACCAGGATAGAGGCGTGAAAACTCCAAACAACGCTCCCACAGACACTTGTAAGCGCCAACTAAGCAGTCGACCTTTGCTACGAAATCGCATCTCCTCCAAATAAAAGCCCAAGTTCTCCACGAAGCCTCGAAGGAAAGTCACAAAGAAATACAAACCCTGAACACGAAACCATATAACAGTAAGCAGATCCACCGCACCGAAACAGAAGCCCACCAAGCAGGAATAAATAGCTTCGAAACGAAATCAATGACATCACTGGAGCAATAACCAGCCTCAAAACCATGCTTACGGCCCAGCAGGAGAGAATGGAATCGCTATTAGCGTTGCATCAAAGCCCGAGTCAAGGAAAATCCCCTTTCACTCACAGCGCTTGAAATCGATCCGCTCCATACCCACCCGTTAATGGGACGTAATTACCCAACCATTTTGCAAAGGAATTCCCGCAGCCTCACATCAAACGGCACAGACTTGAAAACTCGGCTCATGGAACAATTATACTATGAGAAGCGCCACATTGCCATTCTTCTGCAGGAGACTCGAACAGCCAACTTTCACATCCCGGGACACATCAGCTACTTTCTTCCCTATTACACATAAAGCAACAGAAAAGCCTGCGGAACAGAATGGGATGTTTATTCACTCCGACCAAGTATCCACCCTCATCGACACAAGAAAATACTGTACCTGCGTGCAGGAAATCATCGCAGCACGCACGCAGCTGGCCACCGGCTCAAGAAAATTTAAGGCGTACCTCTTGGTATCGGCATACTACCCCCCAGAAATAAGCACGAAAACAAAGGGGTCCTTCCAGTGGATCGCAGAGTTCGCATGCTGTACGCAACAGACCACATTATGCTAGGTGGAGATTTTAACGCCTACCACACCACCTGGAACTATACCACTAACTTCCCGCGAGGCAACGACCTGCAGGCTACCGTAGAAGCGTATGGTTCCCACCTTTAGAATAATATTGCTACCCTTACCAGAATCGGTTTGCAGAAGAAACAAATGGCCACAAACCCAGATTTGACTTCTGCAGACGGCTCCTACGTCCATGACTGGCATATTGCAAGAGAGCCTTGGGGTAGTCATCACTACCTCATATAGTTTCGACTAAAACGGGCTCAACTACCGCAGGGCACATGCAGAATTACCGCCACAAACTTAGAAGCATATTGATCCTGCTCCATTTGCCCAACTCAAGGTCACTAGATAACTAGCCTTGGAAACCAAAAAGCGCTCTTTCAAGCAAGCTCTCAGTGTTCCATAGTAGATGGAGACTATCCTTACCCTGACCGGCGCTTGCTAAACCTAATGGGATACATGCCACGTACTCGCGAACCGCTACAAATGTAATGGGAGACGATGTGGATACCTGAAGCGAGCCTGGCTAAAACATAAAAAAATTAAACAATACAAAAAACAACTGTCCTTCTTGCGTTGCAGGTAATACTGAGATAGCTTCAACAAAGACACCTTTATTAAGACCTTGTGGAACACATTTCGATCTCTTAACGGCAAGAAAATCACAGGTAACTGTACTGCCAAAATTTCTCTAAGCATTGGGTATTCTACCACAACAATTGAAGAGGCGGCTTACAACTTCTTCCCCAACGACAGCCTTATACTCCACCCTCCCATCCTGGCAGAACTGTTGTGGACAAAGCCAGTGAGAATCCCTGTTCACTATGGTGGAAACGGAGACTGCCCTCCACCAGGTTAACAAGTGCAAAGTTCTTGGTAAAGATGGTATCACGTGGGCTATCGTTCAGAAGTTAAAAGAACAAACCAAAGAACTCCTTTTGCGCCTCCTCAACGATGTTTGGAAATCCGGCTCCATCCCTGCCTCCATAAAACACTCGGTTGTATAACCAAATCCCCAAACAAGGAACACCAACCAACCACGCCCGCATCCTCCGACCTGTCTCTCTAACATCTACGAGAGGTAAACTTCTTGAAAGGACGGCTGCCAATCACCTCGCTTACCACTTTGAAAAATGCCCAACCACTTTCACGCTGGCCGGACTGGTTTCCGGCCCAAAGTGAGGTTTCATGACAGTGTGGTTTCTCAGACGGCTCATCAACTTAGCTCGACCAGGCCCGCCATCAGGACAACCACATCATCTGTTGGCAGTTGTTCTGTATAATGCCTTTGAAACAGTGTCCCACGAAGATCTACTGACCGAAATCGTGAACCATTATCTTGGCAAACGGATTTACAATTACGTTGCCAGTTTCCAAGAAAATAGATCGTTCGAGATCCGAACGGGCAATGACCATTCGAAAATTTGTTACAATGACCGTGGGGTACCTTACGGCTACACAATATCACTCCCCCTCTTCAATTTGGTGATGAGAAAGGTGGCAATTGACGCACACAAAACTAGCGGCACGCACCTCACCACCTATGCGGATGATATCACGCTGTGCACAGAGCGAGACTATTAACGTACCACCGAGGGGGCGTGCATGGACCTTCAAGCAGCCCTTTTTGCCCTGGAAAGCGCCACCCAGATGGCAGGAGTGCATCCCTCACCCGTAAAGTATGCTCTACTTGTTTTGAGTGGCAAAGAATACATCAGGCGAAAAGTCCAACTTTACCTTCAAAATAAAGAAATTCCGCTATCCTCGTAAGCTTGAATCCGCCTTTTCGGCGTTCTTAACAGTCACAGAGGCAACGTCACAAAATGGCCCAAGCAGATCCGACAATGCTGCAAAGACGCCGTCCACCTTATCCACAGAATCGGCACACAATTCGGTGACGCAGGCCCGCCGTCATATGTATCATCGGTATAGTCATTTTAATTTCTCGGATAACCTAAGGCGGGACCTGCTTCAACCTGACGCAAACTCAAAAAAATAAAGTTCGAACTTTACATAACAAACTCCTTCCAGGTATCACCTATCTCCCTCGGCACGCCTAAGCTAAATGACTTGTACACATTTGAGTCGCTGCCACCGACTGAAGCAACACTACAAGCAACGCGCGACAACCATTCCGACCCTTGCGAAGTCATCGTTCAGTGCCGCCATCTTATCGCCTACCGTGAGACTCGAACGTTCACACTGTTCCCGCCAGCAGACCCTTCTTGTAGTCGAAACCCGCATGGACAATGACACAACTGGTAAATCACAAACCGTGGTCGACAAAAGAGCGCAAATGGCACAAACATAAAATAAACACGCTGTCTCGCTTCCAACACCTATTAGAACCTCACACATGTGTCATAAGCACTGACGCCGCATTAGCATCTGACCGATTTACGTGCGGCGTAAACCACTTGAACGACCCGATTGTGAGAAAGTACATGACGTTCTCTCCGTAATCATAAATCGATATACTCAGAGCAAAACGTAAGTTGAGTCATTTTACTGGATACCTCCCTTCTAAAGATGGATCCCCCGTCCATCAAAAGAAAACACAATCCATCTAAAGTCACCATATATATACTGACAATTCAGAGTCGATCAGCACAATGTGTTTTCCAGATCTTCATGCCTACATAACCAATGTTATTAGACCAACCATCGACAACCTCGCCGAAATAAATGACACCACAATTCTTATCGAATGAATCCGTGGCCATTATTCCAACCCAGGGAACGAGACGGCCCATCGCATGGCATCTGTGTCACTTCGTACCTCCCAGAACTCTCATGCGACGCCCGCCTCGCTTCCCGAACCTGCCCTCAACAACCCTGTCGTTGAGCGTCCTATCCAAAAAATGCGGCAACGCCATTACCTCAAGGAAACGGCCCGAAAGCATGACCCACCACTGCCCGAGGACACCCCCCGAGGCCACAAGGTTCTAATACACAAGCCCGCTCCGGCATAGCGGTCACTCCTTACCTCCGCGACCGGTGGACCTTGTACAGGCGTTTTGGCAGAAAGAGACCAGATGGCTCCACACCTGTACGCCCTCCTAACCTTCCCTGCGCCCTGTGCAGTGCCGACCGACCCACCATACACCACGATTTCTGGGACTGTGTCGGACTTACTGAGGAACGCCGTAGGTGTCTACCTCCTCACGTCACATCCATTCAAAAGTGTATAACGCCTTCGAGCGATGTGAAGGAAACATTAGTTACCCTGTGAATAATTTCTGGATGTATATGTCTAGTGAAAATGAGCTAAATCAAGTGGTTTGTGTGCAGGACGGACACGCATTGTGATTGAAGCCTCTCGCCCAGCTGGTATATTTCCTCTCCTCATCGATCCCTTCCCCGCATGGCGCGTTCAACCTCGCCCTTCTAAATAAATTCATTCATTCATCCATTCATACTCATTTCAATTACAGGATCGCAGCATGGGAAAACACATATTGCTGTCACATTTCATCAGCACAACATATTCAAAATAAAGCCATTCGCATTATCACCAGGAGCCAACCTCAATTTTACACCCATGAATATTTGCGCCATTATAACGTGTTATCGGTGTGAAAAGTTCCTTCAGTGAGGCCAAAGCTTACTATTTTTCAAGTCCTTGTGTTTCCTATAGCCTTTTCATTTTACGAACCACTTCTTCTTAGCGAACCAGAAAAGCGCAATGTTTCCATCTCACAGAAACCATTTGCTACCATGTGTTCAAACAAATTATGGCAAAATGACTTAAACCTTCTAATGCGACGGTGATAAAGGCACTACTGTACAAACGGCACTACAATATTTAAAAGCAGTAATCGGGCATTGTTTTGATACTTTGTTATATTAGCCATTTTGTTGCGATTCTCTAAAATGTTTGAAGAATAAAACAATTTCTAACGCAGTGTACTTGACTACGGGTTCTCGCCTGAATGAGGTTAGATCATCAAACCCTTAAATTTTTAACATTTCTCCATTTTTTACCATTTCATCTAAACGGTTGATTCATAGGTTGAATAGGAGGGAACACCTCTTCGTCTTTGTTGTGCCTGCTCAAATTTTTCAGAGAACTAGAGGCAGATCAAAGCCGCCCGTTTTACAATTTTAGTATTGCCGCGAACCGTAGAGCTCAGGTATTCGCAACTTGTAAAAGGTAATAATTCGGCGATGTTGGCTTCATGTGCAAGGCCTCGTGAAAACAGTCACGGGGCAACACAGCCCAGAACCAAAAGTAGAGGCATTAATAGCAATGAATCGGTACAAGATGGAAGTATTCACCATCTCACATCGCTGGTGATCGGTTGATTAACCCGCCACTGCCGCTGCCGCTGCCGAAAACGGCGACAGAACCTACGCTACAGTGAACTCTGTGCACATTAGACATGGCTTTGGGCCGCCATTACGAGCATGACGAGAAAGAAAAAAAGAAAAGACAGGTACGCTTGAGGGCGCAGAGATCATCACAAAGCAGCGACCTGGTAGCGACAGCAGACTGAGGATGACGTAACGCTGTTTTTGTGTGTTCTTTTTGGAATGTCGCACCGTGGAAGCTCTCGTCTAAAATCACTGGAAATAGTCACTGGAACTAGGAAACTACCGACATCAGCGGGCGACGCGCGGGTAATATTGGGGTGTTATCGCGAGACTCAGGCCAGCGCTGCGGGTGCGTCGTCTTCTTCGCATAGAACTCGCCGCTCGCGGTTGTGAGAGCTTTTTACAGCTGGCGGATTATTCCTTTTTGGGATGTTATTTGATAATTCCGAGTACTTTAGGAGCCAAATAAGCGACAGGCTTCACGGCCGCGGTGGATCTAGTTGCCATTAAAGATTTTTGTGGTGTGACCTGCAGTTTAGTGAACGGGATTAATGCGGTTTTGGGCACGGAGAGTGTGCAGTAACCCCAAAAGGATTCAAAACGTCAGCTGGTCGACAACGCCAGCATGGTATTTGGTAGTGCAGTCAGAATACTATCAGGATAGTGAGGAGTGTTGGAGTGAGGAAGTCACGGGTCTAGGCGAAAAAGCCAACCAATGGGGAGGCCGCACACTATCGGTTTTCGCAAGTGCCCCCATATGTAACCTTTTGCTCTTGGCCAAACTCTGATAGGTCATGCACATATTACATTGTTTAAGGACGCACGTCCAGAATATTCACCGTGCCTTTGCTGTTTTGGTGTGGAGTTTGGTGTGGAAGCGTACGAGCAGAAGTAATCTACAAATGCGAACCCCCGAGGAGTTCGGTTGCGCCTCGTGTTTCTACGGCAAACTGTGAACCGTTTTTTGTTCCTAAGAGATGCGGAGGATGCTTTTCTGCGCACGATTTTGCAGATGGCTCTTCCCAATGTACTGTCTGAGTTTGTTGTGTCCTCCAGTAACAGAGGACCTATAGTATGAAATGCGTTTTTGAAAGAAGTTGTTCATGCCTTTCGGTTTCTGGCTGTACGTTTCTGTTTTAATTATCTCTATACTGTATCCACGAAAATCCAAACAAAAGATTTGAAGGATATTCCTTTTCCGTTGCCTCTGTAATGATCAACGTATTTAAAGAACCGGGTCAAAATGTGTTGTCACGTGTAAAAGGGATGGTATCCCAGCGTCCGTGAAAACGTTTTCTTTAAGCTGCACACGAACATGCTTCCAGTGGAGAACTGGATGCAGGAACAGGGCTTTTATGAGGAGTGGTCTAGCACATGTTCTTTATACTAGGAACCGGAGACTGTGGAGCATGTTTTCATGAAGTGCTAAGATGTCATCTTCTTTTGGGATGTCCTGCAAACACCCCTGAAGAAAGAATTACCTGTAACACCTCAGGCCATACGGTATCCTGCTGTTGAGTGTTTCGACGGTGTGCCGTATGATCTCGACGGTATGATCTTGAGTGTTGTGGAGGTATGCCGTATGATTTCGCACAGAGCATGATTTCAATGTACGATATTGCTAAAGCCCAGGGTCTCGAACGAGAAGGGTTACTAAATCTAGATAATTTGTGTATGTTGTTTATTTTAAATTCTTCCGCCTACCAAAGCATGGTCGAAATTTTGTGCTGGAGTTCATACTGACAATAAAGAAAAAAAGCCGCCGTCGCTCAGTGGCTAAGGCGTTGTGCTTATGAGCACGAGAACGGGGGTTCGATACCCGGCCGTGGCGGCCGCGTTTCTGTTGGAGGCGGATAGCAAGAACGACCATGGTTTGGTGACTTTGGCGCATGTAATGGTACCTAGATGGTCAAAATTATTCCGGAGTCCTACACTACAGTGCGTGTCATCGCCTGTGATGTGTCGGGGCGTTGGAGACCATTATTAATCAAGCAACATACTTCAAAAATTATGTTTTGCGCAGTTACGTTATTGACGCCAAAAGCTTTCCCGTGTGCCATAAAATCTCCGGAATTGAGTGCCCAGTCGAGGTTCGAGCTATTGGTTTCTCGAGCGCTCAAAATTGCACGAGTTGTTTTGGTATAGCTTAGTTCATCACCAGCTGGTTGTTTTTACTGGATGGTGACCAATATTATTTTTCCACAACTTTTATCGGGACAGTTTTCGAACTTGCCGCTGTGCGTAAGTTGTAAAAAAGCGACAATATACGCTGTGAGTATATGAAGGGGCGTAAAATGCATTTCTTACCGAGTACCCCGGGGCGAAATTCTTGGTTATGAGTATGCGCCAGTGCGTACACCGAATTTTTGTCGGGGTTTCATGTGGCAGCTGGAGCTTAAAAAAGTGCAAAAACATCTGGATAGCAAACATAACGATTTAAATACAATATGTTTTTTGTAGAAAAAGTTACATCCGCATGGGATGCCTCAGTGGCCTCTACCTAAGCTATACAACTTTGAATCTCTACAACCATGTAGTAAATTATATATTGTGAGAGAGCGAGGGACAATACTATTTTTTTCGCTCACAGACCTTCCGAGCAATTACTCAAATAAACCCGTTTGTCCCTTATAAATGAAGCCGTCTGAGCTCAACCATTCAAGTTAGGGTATAACCCTTTTTATGGTTTTTCTAATAAACGCAACCGCACTTTCTCGTTCAGGAACGAGGTCAATGCAAAAACTCAGGTGACAACCCCAGCACTTCGCGGTAAAAACCAAGCCGTATGTGGTCGCCGCCGACCACATGAATGAAACGAGCCAATGAATGGCGCATATTCGTGTTGTGGTGGAGAAAAAAGAAAGACAGCACTTTCCAAGTTTGAGTAAATTTAAACTCTCCTAGGTAGGTGGGCCATCTGGCGGAGGGTTTGGGTTACGAGAATGAAATATGCCCCGTAGTGCTGCGCACATATGGAGCAACCGCCTCTCAGAGCCACACGCACCCAGCAGGGTACTCTCGCCTCGCGCTACGGACAACATTGCACATTACTAGCGGCTCAATAAATTATCTGTTGCATGTCACGTATCTTTTTGTTAGGTGGCTTGCAGTGTCACACCTGCATTGTCTTCCTCAGCCACGATATCGTATTTTCCCGTGTCCTAGTCGAGCAATTCGCAAAGTTGGAATTGGCCCTCTAGACCATCCGCTCCGGGATTAACCCTGAATGAATCCTGAGAAGTACAGCTTAACGTACTTGCAATACATTTTGGGGGCATGTCTTCAATGCCGACGGTTTTCTTTGTAACCTCGCGGCAACGTTAGCGGTAGCCGGCTTTCAGGGGCCGAAGAACACGAAAGGCATGTAATGATAGTTGGAACTGGGGAGTACTAGCTGTGCTCTATAGAAAACTACGCAAAATAGCCAAACCGCTCGCGGGCTTTACTTAGACAGTGTTCTTTTATGCTGGCAGGATTCGCAGATAAGCTTGTTTTTTCAAAACAATTGGCCCCAATCTGCATTCTGAAGGGTACGCTGACGGGCCAGTTGGTACATTGTTTAACTAAGAAAAACAGCGCAAACGACGGGACGCAGAAACGTAAGACTAAACCACAGGCGCTGACGAACAACTGAGCGCTTTATTGCAGCATAAAACATATATATAAAAGAAGAAAAACAACAGAAGGACCGATAATGACCTAGGAGATATCACATCGGAAAAAAACACGATATCTCGTAAACATGAACCGCCACGTGCCGATACAAAGTCTAAAGTTCAAGATAGGTACAGCATTCTTTGAAGCGTTCAAGATCAAAAAGAAAGGAGGTGCTTGTATTAGTGAGGCATCAGTTTCACTTCTGGAGAAGGAAATGCGGTACCTATCTTGAACTTTAGACTTTGTGTTGGCACGTGGCGGTTCATGTTTACGAGATATCGAGTTTTTTTCCGATGTGATATCTGTTAGGTCATTATCGGTCCTTCTGTTGTTTTCCTTTTTCTATATATATGTTTTCTGCTGCAATAAAGCGCTCAGTTGTTCGTCAGCGCCTGTGGTTTATCGGTCGATTGTGGGGTTTAACGCGCCGACGCAACGCAGGCGATGAGGCGCGCCGTAGTGGAGGGCTCCGGAATAATTTTGACCACCTGGGGATCTCTATCGTGCGCCGAAATCTCGTACACACGGGCGTTTTTGCTTTTTGCCTCCATCAGAAGCCTGTGGTTTAGTCTTACCTTTCTTCGTCCCGTCGTTTGCGCTGTTTTTCTTAGTTTAACAATGCACTGTGAAGGTGCTTGGGAAACAAAGCTGTAAACGACCCCCACAAACACTGGCCATGTGACGTGACCTGAATTCACACACGTTTCTCTAGCAGCATGTGTCTGATCCAGCTTACGGCGCTCTCGAGAGAGAAACAGTACAGTTCTTGTCGTCAAGATTTGTATTCCCGCTCTTCGGCAGTTTTCACTTTGCTTGGACTCCCCATGGCAGCCTGGGTGGAACTGAAGGCGGCGCTAGAGGGGTTCCGCTTTAGCCGTTACCTGAGATTCGCGGGGATGGCGTCGAGAACATAGAAGCGTCGGCCACGGATCGGCTAGAGCGGCGGACGTCACCGGTCTAGCCCGGTCGTTCTTCGGAAGAAAGGAAACGCAGAGGAGCGTCTTTCGAAGGGTGACAAGTAGGGCGACCCGCTCAGCTACTGCGTCTTCTCTCTCACTGCCTCCCCGTCAATCCTATTTCTTTTGTCGCCTCCAAAGCGCCCTGCCCCACCTGAACCGGTGAATAAAAACCAGGTTCTGGGTCCCCGTCTCCACGTGTAGGAGTACCTTATTAGCTAAAACGACGGACTCTGGTTCAGCTTCTCTTCGGGCCATGATTCAATCACTGACGGTGCCAGTAGTCTTATTTACCCTGGTTTGGATTTGCTTTGGCGCGAGCGATGAAACTGTGGACTGGTAGAGGTAGAAAGCTGTGCTTCAAAAAGATTACATCGTCCCTGTGTGTTTACAACTTTCGACCAACACGCGAGACAGACACGCAAACCAACGCAAGTGATGCGTTGTTGCGTGCCGTTGTATTCATTACCTGCTGCGAAAAAGCAATCGCTTACACCAGCCGTGATTTCTTGAAAGATAATGCTCTTCGCACTCTGAAAATTGTGCATCTGGTGTAATACAGCCATTTCAAAGTTTCGCCCGCATGTCTACAACAGCGCATTGATGTGTCAACAAGCCGTTCATTGTGTCGGCTGGGACACTTTTAGGAGACCCCTGACGTCCGTGGTCGTTCGAGACGGCGCCATTAAGTATTCGACACCACCACCATTTACAAATACGGAAGGAAACATATTGATGCCTACTACCTATTGCGGTAATGAAAGACAAGCTAGTTGGTATGCTCACGTTCTTCTAACAGCGCGAATACGACGGGGACAAACCGCCCCATGTTTGTCCCTCATCCTTTGTCACGTTGTCTTAGCCATGTTAGAAGATACCTATTGCGGGCCACGCAGGCGCGCCCGCAAGAGACTCTAGTAAATACGGTGCATCTTTTTCTGCATCGTGATGGAAACTGACCTAGCCACGCTGCAGCTTGCCATCACCGAGTTGCTTGGCCTGCACCACGAACCAAAACAAAATTGTGTTCGCAGCATACTGCAAACCTTCCTGACAATTTGTAGGGCATTCCATGCCCACACCGTTTGAGGAAAATTCGCCATAGCTAGCACATAAAAAAAATCAAAGCGAAATTCTATTTGCGCTGCCTAGCAGCCGCAGTCATTCACAATATCCGGAGCTGTCATGGCGGCTAGCGACAAAAGTGCCGCAGACTAGACCCGCTAGTACTTCGCAGCCCGATGCGGTACCACCAAAGCCCTGATCCAACAGATCAACATAAACCTCCCGCACTTGCTGTCAACGTTAGGATGCGAGAATGGGGTATTTTAGAAGAAAAAGGTTACATGACGCCTCAAAGGACCACCCCCCTTACAAAGGAGGCTGCACAAATGGTCACGTAATTCTCCCTCCACCAAGCCGGGCTGCTACATTAAGCCCCTTCAGAGAGGTTTAGAGGAGCACGCTGGCGATATATGAAGAGACACAACAGTACAACGTGTCGTCACATGCTGCGGGCTACGTGAGCGCAGCGGTTTTTTGTGTAACCGGCTGGTAGCTTACTGGGCAGATTACAATGGCGGTTGCCAGCAGTTGTGTATGGCAGACGGCCGTAGAGGATATAATTTAACACGATCAAATAGCTTCACAGGAAGGCAGCAGGTGAGGATTCCGCAGACAAGGCGCACGCTCCCCATGTACAATAATGGTAAAAGGGTTGACACAGAGAGGTGGGTCTAGAAGAAGGGAAAGGCAGATGGAGGGAAGAAATAGAGAAATTCGTAGGTAAAATGTGGACTCAGGCACCGCAGGACATGACCGGTTGGAGATCACGGGGTGAGGTCGTCGTCCTGCATGAGACCCGAATTTCCTGCTGCTGCTCATAATGAAATACATGTTGGAATGTATTCGCTGAAGAAGGTTCGCACACTGCTACTGTAATATTATTGCGGAGCCGCTGGTTAGTTGTAACTATGTCAACATGACCACAGCCAACGTAGGGGTAGAAGGGTTTGCAATAGTTCATGCAAAAACGGAGATGTATTCCCGACTACGATTTCCGAGGTTCCGTCCCACAATTGCGGTGGTGGTGTACTCTACGGGGATAAAAGTGGTGTGCTTGCGGTTGCAGCAGTCTAGGCTTTTGTGCAGGGCATGCAACGACCGTAATTTAACAAAATTCGATCCAGATGTTATCACGCTGCTCATAAACCTTGTTAGGCGTTTGACAGGATCATAGTAGATTAATAAAAATGAAGCGCTTTGACACCCAGTGAAGAGCAACACAAGGCGTCAGCCTCTTCACATTTTCGAATGGGCGGCTGCAAAATACAGATGCAATCCTTTTGACGCCAACGAGCCTAGCGACGAAGGCTCCAGATAGACCATTGGGGGGAGAGGCATCATGGCTCGGGTTTAAAAAAAACCTCAAATGCTCAATGATGGCATCGAAGTTGTAAAGGGTGCAACAGAACTACGAGCCGTTCAAAACATTTCTTCGGAACAAATTTGCTTTCGGCTCTTAGGAAAAATCATTTTGTAGCTTCCAAAAGAATTACGCGGTTCACACAACGTTCCCAGTATGGTGTGTATTCATGAATCAAAGCTCCGTGTTTGTACCCAGCAAACCACGTTACGTCGTGCAGATATCCCGGAGACGTCAGCAATAGACATTGCAGATGTCCAGGAGACGTACTGTTGGGGTCAGAGTTACATATAATAAACGCCCCCACAACTGCAAAAAACCCATCCAAATAACACGAAGGATCACGTACTGTAGACGTCTCATGGTACTTTTATACGCTGTTTGCGGGACGTTACCTTAGTGGTACGTCGTATGGATATTGTAGTGGTACGCATGCAAGACGTTTATAGACGTCCGTTCTACATTATTTTTCTGTCTTCGGCACAAGCATTAGTTTGTTATATTCATGACTAGTGTACGTTAGTATGATATTGTAGAGATGAACCTCTATAATGGAAATTTACATTGTTTATACATTATTTGGATGTTTGGCCAGCCCCCTTTTCAAGGCTGCCTACGTGTTGTAGGCAATAATATTTCAAATACATGTATTACTAGCTATTCAGTACTGTTTGCTGTTACTTGTCACCTGGTTTCTAGAATAATGTTTCCACTTTTGAAGTGCTGCATACTGCATGAAGTCTTATATGTGAAGTAACAAGCTGACCACACACTCTTGCAGAAGCACATTAAGCACTGCTCTAAACAAGAAATGTCGCATCGAAAACAAGTGGCAGTAAGTAACAGCAAACCAGTCCTGATCAGCACAAGTGACCTTGACACTAAGGCAACAACAGTAGCGTCGTCGAATTGTACCACCAGCATGGCTGTACAGGCCTTCTGCAAATAAACTATCAGGGAAACAATTCAAAAATTAAACTATAAAATGACAGTCTTGCCAACCTAGATGTAAGTGCAGCTGGGTAGTAAGAAAGCTTTCAATGCACACATAAAACACAAGAGTTCAGTAACACAGTTTATGTTGACTTCACAAAATTATGTAATATGCTTTCGCAACACAACCACTTTATTTTGATTCCTATTTGCCCTGGCCCACAGGGTACACATTGTATATTTGCAAGAATAGTAAAAATATTCATAAGTCAAACACAGCAAAAAGGTTGACAAAAATAGAAAAAAAGCAAACATATAAACCCAGCGTCCAAGCACAAGATAGTTATGCAACTTGAAGTATCTCACATTAAGTGAAATGGGTGAAAAACAGCAGTGTGGAAAAAAAAAACAGTGTGGAAACAAAAAAAATGATTGAATGGTGGTTACAAAAACAAAGCAAATTTACGGAACTAAATAGTTCAAATCTAGTGAACAATTTGTGTAACAATACACCAAAAGCACCTTGGAAACACAAACGTGGTGTTGAGTGGTGGGTGTGAGTGCCATACAAATTTGAGATACTTTAAACAAACCAACATCTAGGGAAATGGTTATAGACACTAGAAAAGGTGAGTATACAGAATTGAGTGTACGGCGGTTACAAGAGCAGTAGTAATTTACGTGATGAAATAATTCACACTTAGCGAAATGGCAGGACAACAATAAAACAACAAAAAACTTTAGCAACAACTTATTCAAGTCTGGATAGGAAAACAATACAATGTTACACTATTTCAATATTTCACACAAAGTGATATGATTTGGCAACAAACGAAAAAACGGGGAACACGGAAATGATTGAATAATATTTACAACAAGACAGATATACACAACTACATGATTCACACCAAGTGATACGCTCAAGGAACAATAACACAAAATCAAAATGCATCGAAGCAAGGAAAGAATTCAATGGTGGTTCTATGGTGCATGCCTCCATCATCAGTTATGGTAGGGATTCTTGAACAGTTTTCATTCTTCGTTGTGGTGCCAAAAACTGTCAAAATAGTTGCGGACCGGATTGTTTGGAAAGAGAGTAGAAATTTCATGATCCAAAGGCTGAAGGAAATTAAATGCCTCTTCTAGCAATAAAAACTAAGAAGCCGCAGGTTGTCGACAATGTTGATATTTGCGCAGGATGTGACTGACAATAAAAATCTGGGCCCTATACATTGTTTAATGAAAAAATTGATGTCTGTAACAACACGAAGATATCTAGTTACACAAAATTCAGGATGTCGTTCGCAGGTGGAAAAAAGGGTGCTTCTCTTTTTCCCAAACCAGGAGAACTCCTGCGCCAAGTTGACCGTCAACAGTAGCTTGAGCAGGCGCCTTGTGCACTGTTGCAGTAGCACCTCCGTTGCAATCCAGTTCTTCAATCTAGGCATGGGTACAGGAAAATCTAGGTTGTTAATACAGCTTTTAAGGCTGGTATAATACAGAGTGGCCGCCTACCATTGTCTTTGAAAACTACAGTGTATGACAGCTGCAGCTTACCAGTACTCACCTACGGGGCAGATACTTCCAGGGTCAATAAAAGGGTCTAACTGAAATTAGGGACTACTTAGCAGGCCGTAGAACGTTAGATGATGGGTGTAACATTAAGGGAAAGGAAGAGAGCGGAGTCGATGTAAATTAATGCCAGCATTGGCACTACTACTAAGGCAACCTTAAAATTATGACTGCTAATGTGAGGTACCACTATTTATACGCACTATATTTCGTGAATCGGGACTCTGAGGACATTTTAGCCCAGCTAGGGGTCCGACCTGAACTTGCAAAATATTTTTCTGTGTCTATGTTAACCACTTTTTTGAGTGAAGTGACAATATATACACCGATGAAGCCATGTCCACAAAATGTGGCAAAAGGAAACATGCACAAACCCGGACAGCGTCTCTGCCATGGACGTACATCCTGCAGCACAATGGCGAGGTGGGCTAGTTGGTATATATGCATAACTAAACCTTCAAAAACCACATCACTGAAAAACTCGTCCTGTTGTCCGGTTCGCTTGTCTTGTTAGGCTTACATTTTTTTTTTGAAATATACGTTGTACAGCAGGAAACATCAAGGTAGTGCAAGAAATATTTACTGCACACTCAAAGTTAAACATAGACTTCCCTTAATTTAAACTCTATGTAAAATTTCCAGTGGCCACTGTATTCGAATATCTGAGGTTAGAATTCTATTGTAGTGAGTTGTTTTGGCAGGCTTTCATTAAATGAAGTGCATTTTGCTTATGTTCTTTCAGTGGCGTTAGCGTTTAAACAACAGACATGTGACAGTGGCGGCTGCGGCATTGCTTAAAAACAGGTAGGAATGAAACCAAAATAATAGATTCCCCCACTCACTTTGGTTATTACTGCACCTACTTTGCCCTGAACACAAACCAGCCGAATATTTTTACAATTCAACTTTGCATCAATATACAGTTAATGAGGCCACACCGCACGATCCTACAATGCAGTGAAGGGTGGGGCATGGATGGCATTGGCTTGCACCAGGAGATAAACAAGTTTAAAAATATTCGTCTCTGCAATGAAGCACATGCAAAATATAAAGACTAAGGTGGCATTTAGGCGACCAACAAACATGACTGGTAGACGGGATAATCAGGACGCAAACAAGACGCACGTGAAGTAAAACATGATACACGCAATCTGCAATTGATACTGGCTCAATTTTACTTCATACAGCAGGCTTCGTTCGTTGCATAGGTGGGATGAATTGACTGTATAGCAATACTATTGGGGTAGGCCTTCCCCAAGTGAAAGTTGGCAGTCAGTCTCGTTACGAGTTTGGTGTTGCATTTGCAGTTCAGCGCTAGACATAAAAGAGACACAAAGTTGCGCGAAAACAAGGTTGCTATATTCAGCAGAATGGCGTGTTAAAAATACAAAAGTTACAATTTCATTCTTTGAAGCTGAGCTGAGTTTTTTTTGCGTTCTTTTAGGAATGAGTCATCATCTTCACCCACCAATCTACGCTCACTGCAGGGCAAAGATCTTTCCCATAGATCGTGAATTATCCCGGTCCTCCGCTAACTGCGATCAATTTACCCCCGCAAGCTTCACCTCATCTGCTCATCTAACTTAATTTCTGCCGCCCCCTGCCACGCTTGCCTTCTCTAGGGATCCACTCTGTTACGCTTAATGACCAACGGTTATCTTTCTTTCGCATTACATGCCTTGCCCACCTCCATTTCTTAATTTCTACTAATATGTCATTACTACGCGTTCGTTCCCTGATCCACTCCGTTCTCTTCTTGTCGCTTAATGTTATACCTATCATCTTCCGTTCAATTGCGCACTTAGTGGTTGGGCGCTTCTGTTCCATGGCGTCCTGAGTATCATCGCACAAATTTTGTCATTCTACAGTTTCTCTGCCCAAATCGCAGAAATATATTCGCACAGGATATAACAATGAAAATTCCTGCCGCTCGTGTTCATTACATCACTGCTGCACATCAGAGTTTTCCCGTTCAGGTGCACAATCTCTCGTTCTGTTTTTTTACTGACTGTACAAAAGGCGCCTTCTACGCTGCGAACGCAAACAAATCCCGATGACACTTCTGAGGCGTTGTGCCTTCACGCACGAGTGGGAAACGAGGCTGTGCTAAATAGTATGGACCAAACCTCCACACAGCTAGTCCCCTTTGGCAAATCAGCATTGCGGAGCCACTAGGAGCAACGGGTGTAGCTGGCAGGGCGCAAGATGATGTTTACGTCAGGTGGTGTTGCCATTCCTATCGGATGTGTCCCGGTTTATGTCTTTCGTGTCTGAATAAAACTCAGAGCTCACCGCTTTGTCCTATTTTCTCTTCTTATGTTCTCGTCTACGTGCGCTGTAAATCTATTGAAGATCGCGTCGCCAACAACTGCTTTTGTTGAGGCACGCTTCACAGGAGTTTGAACTTCGACTGGTAGGTTCGAGGGAAGGCGTAGGCCAAGGGAGCGGATGGGGCGGAAACCAGAGAGTTTTAGAATAACGTACGCAACCGTATGCAAAAAGTTAGCGAACGCTTATTCTTTGAGTCGTTCTCACTGCGCATGCGCCGTACGTCAAGCCGCTTCTGCATTTGGCGAACGGAAGCGAAATAGCGTGCCTACGTAAGGCCGCTTGCGTTTCCAACAGGCGGCAAGTAGCGCTACAAGCATCCACGGTTCCGCCTTTCTGTCGACAGTAATTTGCCTCCGATGGAGAAAGTTCCTTGCTTTACGAGTGTTCAGCACATCTCCCTCGCACAGCTCTGTATCGTCGTGACATCGCTGACTGTACAAACAAAGCTTTGTAGCCAGGCCAGCCAACGAAGTGGTGTGGGTGTGTGTGTGTTGTGGCCGCGTTCGCACTGACATGCGACGTTGTGCTTCTGCGGTGAACAAAGCGCAAGTGTTTATCTTCTTATCGCTCCGCCCCGTCTGTAACGCCACCGCTTTATTTCGAAGGCACGTTTCCCACAACGCAGCAACAACGTACAACCCATATGCCTTTTCAGAGATATGCTGGCAAAACTAATAAACCGTGATATTTCATTAGTAATGACGTTGAAATGCACAATACTCACGAGGGGAAGGCGATGAACAAGGTCGCAACTGCAACGGTCTAAATAGCGTGGCATCGGTGACAACTGCCGTCGCGCTTTCGGCTCGCTGAGCTCTTCCAGACGAATTGAGTTCACAACACAATTCACACGGCTGCACACAGTCTTCTTTCATTCACAGTAGTAACAGTAGACATTTGAGTAACATTCAAGGCTTTCATCCTGTAACACGTTTAAACTGAACGGCGCAGCACGCGTCTGGCCGTTGGCCCGTTGCACTCGTTGAACGCCGAAGGTCATGACTAGTGGATTGGATTGGCTCATATGATCTGGCCTTATAGCACCGTCGTTATTTTGCGGTCTCAAAACAGCATATACAACAATAAACTTTTCAATAGTTCGAACTGTAGCGTTAGTACACATTTAGTGTATTTTATGTAGTTTTTATCTTAGCGGGAGGAATCTATACTCAACTTTGGGCACTGCGGGAAATGACGGTGAGATATTTGAGTGGCGCCCCATGGACGTGACGTCTGAGGGACCCGCTCCTCTGTCGTCTGCTACATTCGCGCCGCGATCGTCCGGTTGTGACTGGCAGCAGTGCCTTTGCTAGAAATCACCCGCTTTGATGCTCTGGGGCCTTAAAAAGCGTGTTTTTATTTAGATTCCGACAGCTCTGAATAATTTCAAGCTTTATCCCGCACAAGTTTACAACACACGAGGAGAGCGATAACGTCTTTCAGAGAGCACCGCTCAGACGATCGTGCGTAACGCGTCCTACCTAGCGTATCTGAGAGTTTCAGTGCTCAGAGCTCCTTGGTAAGTATTGAAAATGCGTAAGCTTCCCCGAAATATTTCTGAGATGCTCTTATGAAGACTCAACAGTGTAATGCTACGTATGAAGCAGCGGGGCGCACGGCAGGAAATAAAACGGGTGTTTTCAATTTCTTTCGTTTTTGTTTACTTGTTAGATGAAAGTTTTTTTTTCTGTGCCCAACGCATTCATTTTTCTCCACCGTCCCAAACGTCCCAGGAGGTTTGGAGATGTTTTGAAGGCTCGCAAAGTTCGTGTGGATATGCATTGCAATGAGATTTGTGCTACGCCGCAGATAATGTTGTCCACAGTACTCGAAAAAAGCGTTTGCGCATCTAATTTCTATCGAACCATCTTTATCGTAACGAACTCAATCTCAACCCGAACAGTTATGCCATGATTACGGTGTTGAAAACTTGATATACTCGCTAACGAACGCAATAAATAGTGCACATGCCAATTTTCAGTATAACACAATTCGAAACCAATGAATAAGTCCAGGCAGCTTTTTATTGTTTTCCAACCACTTCAGGCGCAAAGAACAAATCCTTTGCAACTCGGGGTGACGTTCGGTGAATTGAAGAATGAATCTTGCTCTCTCGTCTGGGACTGAGGAGCCTGCCCACTAACCAGCTCGATTTTACTGTTAAAGTTTTCTCCTCCGGCTGGTCCTCCTCCTCTTGAGTGCAGTTCTACTATAACGCCTACCTGAACATTGGGATAATATGGCTGTGGCAAATGTACCAAAATATCCCTCCAAATTTGAACAAAAATGCCTTACTGTATGTTTGCAATACCGGTTACTCGTCTTTCTCAATAAGCCTGCATACTGCATACTCAATAAGCCTGCATAATCCCTGGTATAAAACCAGCACGCGCCTATACACGCAGAAGGTTGTTTGGAAACCAACCTACAATTTTTGTTCCCCGTAGTGCATGTCGTTCACACTCTCATGCCGTGACAACGTAAAGTGACTTTATACAATAGTTTCGAGCGTTAGGCAAGGTTACCAAATCTGTTTTACCTTACATATACGATTAACTGGAATCGTAATGCCTTCTGCCAAAGCCGACAGCCCTGAAGGATTGGAATTTGTTTTGGTCCTCCATTTTCGCTGTTGTCGGTTGTCAGCCCCCGGCTTTTACGTTTGTTTGAAAGACTGCCGCATACAGAGGCTGACGCCTAGCTCAGACTCTTCGCGCTCCTCCCGGGGCCAGCTTCACGGCAATGCATGGGCGACGCCGGCAATGTTTTTTTCCGGAGCGGTATCACAAACTATACTTAAAATCCCGCCTTGAGCTAGTTTACGCTATTTTAAGTCTTTTGTTACGAAAAAACGTTGCGCATACGCGAGATTTGCTGCTGACAAGCACAAAATCTCAACCGCGCGCAAAGAAACATCGGAGAGAGCGAGCACAAGGACCAAGTAAAATGGTGGTTTCAGTGAATGAAAACTCCTTTAGGCATCAAATTTTGTTCAGGCATATGTTGATGATAATTTATTTATTATGTCCTCCGCATTTATATTTCTGTAAAAGCAATATTGGGGGATAACAAAACTTGCACAAAACCCCTCGGTACAAAACCCATACAAAACACATACAAAACCCTCGGTAACATGAAAAGGTTACGGCTGCGGAGAGTTTGAAAATAAGGTATAGCAGATATAGCTAAAAATATGTAACTGTGATAGACATGTACGAAGTAACAAGCAGACATACCAGCAACATCTGAACAACGTCAGAAAAATATGTCTAAATACCGTCCACAAATGAAGCAGCAGCAACATCTAGAGTACGTCTTCAGCATAGTTGAAATAACGTCCCACATTAAGGTACCAGAAACGTTATCTCAACATCCAAAAATTTTCAGAAAAATATTGCACGTTGTACGGATGTCTAATGGAGATACTGCTGGGACATAGACGTTCGGATCTTTTTGGGACGTCGCAGAGATGTTAGTGGTTTGCTGGGTAGTTGTGTTTCAGCCATAACTACCAATGCAGAGGACCATCTTATTCAGGTGGTTCAGATGAGTGTCCATATCCAGGGAAAAACAAAGCTGTCATCCATATGTGGAAGTGCCGCTTTTTTACATCAGGACGCACCAAATACTAACCATCATAGGTGGTACGCACATAAAAGATGCCAAAATACAGGAAGTCGAACTTCTCAAGCTCAGAAATGCTAGACGCCTCCCCGTTTCGTAGTACCTCACGATATCCAAAGCGTAGATAGAGGGAAAAAACGCAGCTCCTGCAACATTTAAACTTTGTCATCTATCCAAATAAAGGCGTCATTCCCCGTTGCAAAGTACACACAGCGGTATTCGGCAAGAGCCGTATGGAGCTCACTTTTCATACAACCATAAGAAATTGCGCCTTAGTTGAAGCACCGGATGTCCCACTCTTCATTATGCTGTTAGTCACATGTTCATGGGTTCCTTCGCATGCTTTGCTATTTTGGTGTTCCTTTGGAGATGTTCCTTGTGGCCGTAGGATCAAATGTGCGGGATGGTGAGATTTTGAGCATAAACGTTCCTAAAAATTTTACATCCCATCTATGCTTTTCGACTTTCAAAGAACAACGAGGTTGTGAAGTTCAGCGATGAATTGCTATGGTTCGTCTGGTGTTAAAGCAGCATAGAAAAAACGAGATAAGATTAGTTCAAGATCAAGAGGCAAATAGTGGGAGGCTAAACCGCTAGCTTTAATGTGAGCTTGTGAAACTCAGAGCCAGTCGTAAGGTAGTCCGGTAAAAAATATAGGCTGAGAGTTAGTATAAACAAAGCATGTGTCCGTGAAGGAGACTAGTAATTCGTACTCGTTGGTGTCTACCGTTATGCTCGTATTGACATAAATACAAAGAGCAAGCTTGGTAGTGCCATCAACTTCCGCCCAAGATATATTCTCTGAACTTCGTAAACAAAATAACACTAGAAGTCGCATTTGAATGGATATGTTCTACTGGCGTTACCTACACACAGGTTGGGAAACGCAACTGACTGAATGGCGCATGAACCGTTTCACAAAAGTTCAGTCAACACGAAATTCACATATTACACAGCAAAATAACTTCGTTTTGAACAGAAGGAGTGCAGGATACAAACACTAAATCAATGTCGTATGGAATGTTTCACACACGTGGGATAAATGCGGGATAAAAATATGACATAGAAAATAACTTCGCTTTGAACAGAAAGAGTACCGGATGAATACCTGACTGAACTTCGTATTGACCGTTTCACACACGTGTGATAAATATGGGATAAAAATTTTAGAGGAGAAAATAACTTCATTTGGAACAGAGAGAGTGCAGGAAGAATAACCGACTGAATGCCGTATGGACCGTTTAACACACGTGCGATAAATACGGGATAAAAATATGACGGGGCAAAATAACGTCATTGTGAACAGAAAGAGTGCAGGGTGAATTTTAATGCACTTTTAGACGAGTGTAAAAATCCTGGGCCATAACAAGCGCTGTGCACACAGCTAGTAATTTTTATTGTTGGTAGGTCTTGTGCTGTGAAAAGCATATGACAGTAATTTAACGTTTTTACTGCGAGTTTAAACGCCCCATTTAAAGAGGGGAAGAGCTTCATATGCGTCAACCAGCGGAAGTGTTCATAAACGTCCAAACCAGCTGTAAATATATTAGTAGGCTTTTAAGAATTTTGGAGTTCCGCATTCCTCCCCTGTTCTGTTGAGCTTTGGCGACGCCCCACGGCGGATAGAGATCGGGACCGTGAATAGCGAAGTGCCGGCTGCATGGGGCGAGATAATAAAATAGACAGTGAACTTGATCTAGACTTTATGTGTGCAATGACTAAAAAGCCTCATGCGGAACCAAAAAGGGTATTCGAGACTCGTCGCCGATTGTGTACACACGCTTATGACCTTAGCGCGTGAAATGACATTGCAGTTTCCCAGAGAAACAGATGGAAAGGTAGTACGGCGATTTAACCGCATAGGCTTTAGTAGCATATGCAGCTGAGTAGGAGACGGTTTCTCGTCTGAGGCAGTGTCTGCCTTGCAGACATTTCGGTTTTTTTTACAATTCTGCTGGTATGACCTATTTTTTTCAGGTATCCTACTTCCTTTACAGCGAAGATGTTCGCCTCTTGGTGGTCGGAAAAATTTGTGACTTAAACAAAAAATCCCCGAAAGTACCCAGAAGTTCTAGCCTATGACGCGGAGCGTGAGTATCACGCAATCAGGCATGCAACATATAGCTCATTATTTGTTAAAAAACAACAAAACATGGGATGAAACCGCCTTATGAATTACAAGGCGCCTGTGAACAAGGGAACCCCATTCACCATGTGTTGCAGGCACAGATTATGTTTGCAGAGTATGTATGAAGGTTAGGCAGGAATAGTATCACTACACTCGGGTACAAGATAAGAACGACAATGGAAGTAGCCGCTGTGCCTCATCCCGCGGCCGGATGTTTCTTTGTGCGGCCTAAGTAGTGCATTATTGGGAATATTTCATGTAATTTTATTTAATTTATTTCATCCTTAAGGGCCCCGAGGGCATTACTAAGGGGGACGTGCAAAAACTTAAGACACAACGTTATATAAAAAAGCTAAGAAGGCAACAAAGGAGAAACAAAACGAACAAATTACGAAGGTACAGCAATAATAGCAGCAAATACAATATTACAGTATAAAAAATACAATTTAAAGTGCAAAAGATACAGCAGTAAAAATAAAAAAACACAAGAGGCACGTTTGTAACGCACGTTTTATGGAATATGGTTGAGCGATTTTTCGCTGAATAATTTGCGGTCTGCGCATGAGGCTATTGTATCGCGCAAATGGTTACAGAGGGTTATTGTTTGAAGGACGAATGAGTTGAGCATTAATAAAAAAAAAATTCCTCGCACTTCCCCGAGGGGGAGAGTGTGTAAGTGCAAATGCACGGTTGTTGATTGCGCGATTACGGTGGATATCGTGATCTTGGAGTGGAGAGGAGGCGCCCAACACCTGCAGTCACTGAGAAGGAGGAGAGTAGCGCCCGCCGTTACGGCGAGGGCTACACGAGCGCCCTCACGCGTCGGAATGCGGAGCGCCCGTTACGCGAGCGAGAGCTCTCCCGCCCGAAGTGGAGAGGAGGCGCCCAACACCCGCAGTCACTGAGCGGAGAGAGGAGAAGGAGAGTAGCGCGCGCCCATCTGCCCCCGTTGATAGGGAAGACGAGGAGGAAGACGAGGAGCGCGCGCACCCGCAGCTGTTGCTATGCGGACAACGGCGGCGGACGATTCAGGCTCGCTTAAGAAGTGCATTCGCACTTAACACGGCAGGTTATTCATGCTATGGCGTTGCTGTGGCTAATATGGGACGAGGTTCGGTGTGGCGGTTTTATGGTAAGTTTCTGGATTTCGGTTGATAATAAAAGGCGTGAAAAAGGCAGATGCCTGATGTGATCCAGCGTGTCTCACGTGAATGCTGGTTGAAAGATTCCTGTGGTGCAGTGACGCTAGAGTTAGTGGAGACCTGTGAACAGATAAAGCAGGCGGGACGATTCTGTGTGGCTTCTAACTTGCGGATGAGGAATTTCAACACGACAAAAGCCGTTTCTGTGATTTTGTGGGGTCAATATGATTCTTAAACGACTCCAACGACGACAAAGAACAAGGTGACAAAAGCAGACGATATCACGCATTCACAGCATCTCCTTTCATAACGTACGCGCCCGTTGAGATCCGGTTCCGTCGCTTTACGTGGGGTGATACCATACACGAAATATTGTCCTTCTTAAATTGTTGCCGAGTATAAATAGAGAAGTTCTTGCTCAAGACGGTGAGCGCATGCGTCAGGCTATGCAGGATCCAGCATATGTTGCCAGAGAAGCGTAGCCCAACAGACCAGGGCGCCGAGTTAAAGATCCCCAGGGGGTCAAAATTAATTCGGTGGCCTCCATTACTGCGCGCCTCATCGCTTGCGTTGCGTCGGCGCGTTGGATCCCGCAATCAAATCAATCAATCAATTTTGTTCTCTCACCCATCAGCATTTGTATTGGTTTACAACAGCTTCACCAGACATCAACTTGCACACGGTGGATGGAGGCCATTTTTGGACTGCTTTTCAAACCAATATGCTAACAATATTTTGCTAACCTCTACTGCTTTTCAATTAACACCATCAAACTCAAAATTCTTCACCTTATACTTGAACTTAACAATTTTGAGTTTGATGGTGTCAATTACGTGCAAGTCAGCGAAACGTCAATAGGAACCAAAATCGGACCCAACTACGCGAACATCTTTATGGGATGTCTAGAGTCAAACTTCCTCGAAACCCAAAATTTGAAGCCATTGTACTACAAAAGGTATATAGATGATATATTCATGATTTGGCAGCACGGTGAAACGGAACTACTTACGTTTATTGAGGCTTTTAACCTTGCGCATCCCACCATCTCCCTCTCTCATTCCTACTCTGCGCACAGCATAAATTTCCTGGATGTTACTGTCACAGTTTCTCAGGGCAGACTTCAGACTAATCTCTACAGGAAACCTACGGACACGCGCCAGTATTTGCACTTCCACAGCAGCCATGTCAGGCACTGCAAGACTACAATACCTTATAGCCAATCTCACCGTTTTAGGCGAATCTGCACAAGCCAGGCGGATTTCGATTCTAACTGCAGAGAACTTAAAACCGCGCTCTTGAATCAAAAATACCCAGAGCAGGTGATCGATGACGCGATTACACGAGCTAACCAGTTGAACCGCACCGACATTCTTCGAAGAAAAGCTCCAAAACCCAATCAACAAACAAACCTCGTGTTGACCCATTCGGCCTCTTCTCCGAAAGTTGCATCCCTACTAAGGAAACATCAAAATATCCTTGCTCAAAGTGAACGCCTAAAGAGAATATTCCCCGAGCCGCCACGTGTTGTTTATATACTCAGCAAAAATTTGGGCGACGTTCTCACTAAATCCAGCATCAGCCGACCACAGACTACCGGTTGCATGCCCTGTAACAAACCATGGTGTAAGGTATGCACACAAATGACCACAACACAGCGCGCCGCCAGCACAGCTTCAGACTATTATGTTAATGTAAAAGGGAACTTTAACTGTGATTCCGCCAACGTCGTATACCTGCTGGAATGCACCCTCTGCGGCAAACAATAGATCGGCCAGACTGAAACACCCTTTCGTTTGAGGTTTAACAATCACCGCTATCATGCAAAAACCTGCCCTTCTATGCCTCTATCAAAGCATGTTAACACTCCTGGTCATTCTTTTGAACAACTGAAGGCCACAATTCTTGAATCTAGTTTTAAAACGCATCACGATCGCGATGTTCGTGAGTCCTACCTTATCTATAAGTTTAAATCAGCGTCGTTTGGCATAAATGAAAGTTATGGGAAATTAACGTGTCTTTCCTCCGATTAAAATTTCGGCTGCATTTCTCAGGCTAGAGTTATGCCTGTTCATTTCTTTCCCTCGATAATATGCTCCCATTAGTTGGCAAGCTCCCGTAATTGGGTATAGTTTCGTGCTAGCACGACGTTTGTTAGCACAATGGCTTCACTGAACCTAATTTGATGAACAAGTCTGGACATTGTGTTCTGGGTAGAAGGCTGCAGTACCATTTTTAGCTTTGTTATTTTCACCTTGTAATTAATTTGTGAATGCGAGCGTGTGTGATTGCTTTCGTGTCCTCTTTCTTTTTTGTATTGTTGTTTTCTAATACTATTCGTTGCTGACCGCCTCGGCATTTCCTGAACTGGCACCATGCGCCGCCCAGATGAATACCACCTTCTGCCGCGTCATACGCGTGCGCCTGCCTGTTTTCTTTCTTTTCATGACTTATTTCACCTTGACTTTTTTTTTTCATACCAATGAACACTCATTTCGAGTCGAAACTACCTGTCCTACTGCTTTTTGGCGTGACCTTTGCCTCCCCCCAACGGAAGACACGTGTCTCATGTTTCAATGACCTTACCCGGATTCTTAGAACGGGTGTGTATGGGCAGATGTTCATCCTTTGTGTGCATTTGCATATCTTCGTTTCCCTGTTCCGCCTGACTAATCTTTTTGAACATGTCAAACACGTGCATGGGCATATCTTATTTCAACCTCTCTTTCACCCCCGTTGCTCTTTGTATACCAATGTACACTCATTCCTGTCGAAACTGCCTGCCCTACTGCTCTTGGGCGCGACCATTGCCTCCCACCAACAGAAGCCACGTGTTTCTTGTTTCAAAGACTTTACCCGGATTCCTAGAACGGGTGTATATCTTCTTTGGAACGTCTCTGTTCCGCGTGACTAATCTTTTCGCCCATTTCAAACACGTGCATGGGCATATCTTGTTTTGACCCCTCTTTGACCCCCGTTGCCACGGCGGAGAAAATTACCTTGTTATTTATTTGTTTACTTATTTTTTTCTTTCTCTGTGTTCGGTTCTTCTCTCTCTTTTTTTTCCATGTTCGTACCGCGTGACTGTGTGTTCTTATTATCCTTTTTTATAATTTATTTTCCCGCTCTCTCGTCATTCTTTTGCTTTCCACCAACCATGATTCATTTGTACAAACTCTCCCTCCTCTCACCTTGCCCTCGCCCTTGCTACATTTTCTGTATATATATAGCTCTGAAACGAACTTATTTTGTACTCTGAAGAAAGGGAGTCCTCTCCCTGAAACGTCAGTAAACTTTTATTTTTATTTTCAATGTCTTTCTCGTGTGTCTCTGTCTCTACTAACCTTATATATATATATATATATATATATATAGTCAGGTAAAAGGTAAGAACAACTTTGCGGTTAACTTGTTTATTATAAATTAGTCCGACAGTTTCGGAAGTGGAAATTCCTTCCTCAGGGACAATCCCACAATGAACACCGAATCCTTATGCACACTGCATGCGAGGGAGAGTCTCTCCTCCTCTCCCTCATGAGGAGGGGAATACGCCAGAGAACGTAAAAAATCGGGTAACAACAGGGCACTTGCTGAGTGGAGAGGATTTAAATTAAAAAAAGAAAGAAAAAGAGGAAAGGCGGTGGTTTTAGTGAGAAAACGGCTCTGGTGGGGGAAGGGAGCGGGACCAAAGGTTTCTGTCGGCCCGCTGCGGCTGGGATGAAAGAGAACTGACAAACAAAATACAGACAACGCATGAGCACAGATGGGAAGAGCGGGGCGGTGCTTTAGTAACTAAGGACGCGGTCTTGGCCCGGCATTTGTTTCGTGGGTTCACCTAGAACAAACCGTTAAACGGAGAATCATTGCTTTTACCAAGAAACCGGTGATAAGTCTACTTTGTTTGCCCTTTGAAGGGCCGCGACATGGCGCGAGAGAAAGGCACTAGCGGCAGCCAGCGGCGAGCCGCATAGCGGTCGGACCGCGCGGAAGACAGGGATCAAGTTACACAGGGGCGCGGCGAGTTCGGAGAAGGCGACGAGTACCCCGTCCGTCCTTGGCCGCAGCGTAGAGTAATGTAAAGGCACACATACGACGCGAAAAGCGTGAAGTTCAATGGAGGGCCGACACAGAAAACCACTGAATTACGACACCGCTATGTCTCAACAGAACACGGCAATCTCAAGGTACGGCCAGATTGGCACTGCCGTCCAACGTCACCTCCCTCTCTCTTCTTACTCTTCTTAGTTGTCCCAATGTGGACAGCATTTATCGCGCAGCACGTGCAGTGCGGGGCTTAGGCGGCTTTTTTGGGCGGCGCTCCCTCTCGGTATGCGCCCGTTGTCTGCTGAGGTAATGGCGGGTGGTCCTGAATGAATAAAAAAAAAAAAACTTTTATGCTAGGAGAAAGGGGGTGGAACAATGTGCATCCACTTCCTGTTGTCAATCAACGTCCGTGGTCCTCCGGAGGCACGACATGCTGCCAGCGCTCTCGTTGATACCATGAGTCAGCGTTTTGAACATATAAATAAGGTACGATTCCTTCTGTTCGCGCTCCCGTTTAGTGTGAAAACCGGTCTCTAGCAGAGTGACTTTAATTTGGTCGAATGAATGTCCTGGGAGGCTGACATGTCTTGAAATGGGCAAGTTCGGTTGTGTTTTAGCGTGAGAACGGTGGTTGTTAAAGCGTTTACGGAAGGCGGTTTCTGTTTGTCCGATGTACTGCATGCCACAGATGTCACAGTGAAGCATGTAGAGGACATTTTGGCTGTCACAGTTTAGATGCGCATTTATTTTGAATACGTAATCTGAGGAGCTGGCTTTAGCAGTAGTGGTGGTAGTCATGTGTGAACAAACCTTACAACGTGTTTTCTTGCATGGCTGGCATCCCCGTTGAGTGCCCTCAATGGCAGTCGTCTTGGCTCTGACTAACATATCTTTCAGGTTTTTTCCGCGGCGATAAACAACTCGGGGGGGGCTTTTGGAAAATTGAAGATAGCCGGCTACTTTGTTGCAGTATATTAAAATGTCTCGAAAGAATGTTATTAAGTTTGGGCAACGCAGATGAGTGGGTGAGGACAAGATTTGTCTGGCTTCCTTCATTCCTGGGATTCCCTCCATGTAGAATTTCCTCGCGGTTTAGGTTACGAGCTTTGTTGATGGAGTCATCGACCACTGCTGCTGGGTACTTTTGACGAATGAGGGCATTTTTTAGTTGTTGGGAGTTGTGGTCAAAGTCGGCGTTGTCAGAGCAAATTCTGCGGTATCTGTGGGCCTGGGAATAGGGAATGCTCATCTTGCAATGCCGTGGATGGTCACTTTCAAAGTGCAGATACTGCTGGCGATCTGTGGGTTTTCTATATAGGGCTGTGATCGTGGTCGTGCCCTCTACCTGAATGGTGACGTCGAGAAAGTTCACCGATGTCCTTGAGATATTATGCGTAAAAGATATAGAAGGGTGGACCAAGTTGAAATCCGAAATGAACTTATGCAAGCTTGCCTCGTCATGCGGCCAGACAAAAAAGATGTCATCCAGGAATCGCTTGTATATGAGCGGGCGAACGGGTTGAGCTTCCAAGAAGGGTCCCTCGAGTGCCGCCATGAACAAGTTCGCGTAATTAGGTGCCATTTTTGTGCCCATAGCTGTGCCGCTAATTTGAAGGTAATGTTTGTTTTCGAATTGGAAATAATTGTAACGAAGCACCAGGTCAAGTAGGGTAGTAAGGGCGTGCTCATTAATCTCTAGTGCCATATAAGCGTTTTGACATGCCTCCACGGTATACCTGATGCCGTCTGAATGGGGGATACTGGTGTAAAGCGATGAGACATCCATTGTAACCAGGAAGCTGCCAGGGGGGATTACCAGTCCAGACATCTCTCTCAAAAAATGGTTTGTGTCCTTGATATAGGCCGGAATTTTGGGAACTGCGTTTTTCAAAATAAAATCAAGAAAGCTGGAAATTGATTCTGTTGGAGTGCCATTGCAAGATACAATAGGGCGGCCTGGATTGCCAGGTTTGTGAATTTTAGGGAGTAGGTAAAAGCGTCCCGGTGCTGATTGGGTGGGCGTCATTGCTTTAAACATGTCTTTAGTTATACCGCCATTTTCAAGAAGCCTTGTGAGTTCAAGGGTGATTTTCGATACGAACTGCTGTGTTGGGTCCGCAGGAAGTTCCTCATAAAAATTCTCATCACTCAGTTGTCGGAGTCCTTCCCTAATGTAGTCGGTTTTGTTAATTACGACTATTGCTCCGCCCTTGCCCGCCGGCTTTATAACAATGTCATCCAGTTGGCGGAGGGAGAAAAGGGCCTTGCGCTCATCAGTTGATAGGTTGTTGCGGACAGGGTTTGTTTTCTTTAATGCATTCAACACGTCTTTTTGAACGGCCGAAATGTGCATATCGAGATGTTTGTCCCGACCATCGCTCGGTGTCCAACATTTGTCTGATGCTCCCGGAATTTTTTTGTCTGGGTTCGTTTCCCGGTCGTAGAAGTATTCACGAAGGCGTAAGTTCCTCGCAAAATTGTCTAAGTCCTGGTACAGCTGAAATTCATTAAATTTATCCGTAGAGGGACAGAATGTGAGACCTTTTGACAGCAGTTTAAGTTCAGATTCTATGAGCGGTACGTCCGATAGGTTGACAACGTTGGATTCTGGATGCGCCGAACTTTCAGATGGGGTTTGACTCACAGGACATACGCTTTTCTCCTCACCCAAGGGTACAGCAGCTGGATTATCCGGAATGGAAGAATTCTCAGTTCTGGTTTGGCTTCCTGAGCATCCAATTCCCTGCTCCCTAAAGGAGTGATCTGGAATGGGGATATTGTCTCTCCGCATCTTTTTAAATTTTGGTTCATCACACCTCCTTCTTTTTGAGATTCGTATCTCTTGAGTTCCATTCTTTCCATTTCGGATATCTCCGGGCTGCTCCGAAGGGAAGTTTCCAACTTCTCTAATTCTAATGTCTTTCTTTCTGCGTGTCCTATTATTACCTGCATTAGCTGCAAGGATGCGTCCTCAAGAATATTGTTCCACCGCGCCATTTCATCTGCATTAAGATCGGTCATTGCCGGTGTCAGCCTTAGCCGCAGTCCTTTAGGTATTTTACGTGCTGTTGCATATGATTTTAAAGTAGCACTGTGCAAGTTGTAGCGCACTCGCTTATCTATGCTTTTGCGAAGAGAGAGGAAGGCGCGCGACCAGGGTCGTGTCGTTCGGGCCGTACCTTTACTTGGGCGGAGTCAGTCGTTGCGAACCCCCGCGTCAGTCGTCCCAGGGGGGGGTCTGGCGTGTCCCGTTGGGCCGGCGTGGCGAAGTCTTCGGGGTCACAGCTGTGGTGGGAGAGACCTCCGGAGAAGGGGAAGCCCGCTGACGTTCCCGCTGTGCCGGCGTTGCACCTGGTGTTGGGTTGTTCGGTCCCGGGGTTTAAAGGGTCTCCGCTGCCAGCCGAGCGCCCTGAACGAGAGAGCGTTGCGGAAGTGCTCCGCCAGCAGCGCAACGCCCTCAAAACTCGCGTGGAGCCCGTCAGCAGCAAAGACCCTCCGTGCCGGTAGTTCGTGGAAGGCGTGATCGATGTAGCGCACGTCTGCTCCTAACTCCTTCCGCTGGCACAGGCGGCGGGCCTCACGCACAAAATGGGAGGCTTCGCAGTTGAATGATCTGACAAACCGCCAGTCTCCCCCTCGTCGGCGCCGGTTCCGGGTGCGGGGAAGGGGCAGGCTCAAACATATCCTTTTCAAGGCCGGACGGTGGAGGCGAACCCCTCGCAAGCATTCGTCTCAACTTCTCCAGGGATGAGGACGATCCGCTTTCTGCTATATCAGCAGTTTCGACGTGAAGCACCAGTGTCTCCACGGTTGGGGGTAGATATTCCAGGGCGGCGGTGACGTCCTCAAACTTCATGCCGCCGTATGAGATAAATCCGGTAGCACCTCTCTCACTCGGGTGGAAATGGCCGTGGACATGGCGGATGAGAGAGTCCCCCACAATAGCGCTCCGGATGGTGTGCCTTGGAAAAAGGCATGTCAACCGGTCCGTTGTATGGTGTCTGGCAGCCATTGATGGTCAAGATTTCGATGAGTTTTGCAACGGGTCAGAAGAAACGGTCAGGTAAAAGGTAAGAACAAATTTGCGGTTAACTTGTTTATTATAAATTAGTCCGACAGTTTCGGAAGTGGAATTTCCTTCCTCAGGGACAATCCCACAATGAACACCGAATCCTTATGCACACTGCATGCGAGGGAGAGTCTCTCCTCCTCTCCCTCATGAGGAGGGGAATACGCCAGAGAACGTAAAAAATCGGGTAACAACAGGGCACTTGCTGAGTGGAGAGGATTTAAATTAAAAAAAGAAAGAAAAAGAGGAAAGGCGGTGGTTTTAGTGAGAAAACGGCTCTGGTGGGGGAAGGGAGCGGGACCAAAGGTTTCTGTCGGCCCGCTGCGGCTGGGATGAAAGAGAACTGACAAACAAAATACAGACAACGCATGAGCACAGATGGGAAGAGCGGGGCGGTGGTGTAGTAACTAAGGACGCGGTCTTGGCCCGGCATTTGTTTCGTGGGTTCACCTAGAACAGACCGTTAAACGGAGAAACATTGCTTTTACCAAGAAACCGGTGATAAGTCTACTTTGTTTGCCCTTTGAAGGGCCGCGACATGGCGACAGAGAAAGGCACTAGCGGCAGCCAGCGGCGAGCCGCATAGCGGTCGGACCGCGCGGAAGACAGGGATCAAGTTACACAGGGGGCGCGGCGAGTTCGGAGAAGGCGACGAATACCCCGTCCGTCCTTTGGCCGCAGCGTAGAGTAATGTAAAGGCACACATACGACGCGACAAGCGTGAAGTTCAATGGAGGGCCGACACAGAAAACCACTGAATTACGACACCGCTATGTCTCAACAGAACACGGCAATCTCAAGGTACGGCCAGATTGGCACTGCCGTCCAACGTCACCTCCCTCTCTCTTCTTACTCTTCTTAGTTGTCCCAATGTGGACAGCATTTATCGCGCAGCACGTGCAGTGCGGGGCTTAGGCGGCTTTTTTGGGCGGCGCTCCCTCTCGGTATGCGCCCGTTGTCTGCTGAGGTAATGGCGGGTGGTCCTGAATGAATAAAAAAAAAAACTTTTATGCTAGGAGAAAGGGGGTGGAACAATGTGCATCCACTTCCTGTTGTCAATCAACGTCCGTGGTCCTCCGGAGGCACGACATGCTGCCAGCGCTCTCGTTGATACCATGAGTCAGCGTTTTGAACTTATAAATAAGGTACGATTCCTTCTGTTCGCGCTCCCGTTTAGTGTGAAAACCGGTCTCTAGCAGAGTGAATTTAATTTGGTCGAATGAATGTCCTGGGAGGCTGACATGTCTTGAAATGGGCAAGTTCGGTTGTGTTTTAGCGTGAGAACGGTGGTTGTTAAAGCGTTTACGGAAGGCGGTTTCTGTTTGTCCGATGTACTGCATGCCACAGA